>NC_086448.1:360553010-360853010 GCF_028390025.1 Pseudophryne corroboree
CTTATATATTATTTATATTATTTCGACCAAGTCCGCGGAGCTCGTGTGAGAAGGGCATTCGGCCGTAAAATCGCGGAGCCCGAAAACCGGGTCTGATATTAATTCAATCCAGAGGGAAGGTTGCCCAAGTCCGCGGAGCTCAGGTGAGAAGGGCATTCGTCAGAAAAATCGCGGAGCCCGAAAACCGGGTCTGATATTAATTCAATCCAGAGGGAAGGTTGCCCAAGTCCGCGGAGCTCAGGTGAGAAGGGCATTCGTCAGAAAAATTGCGGAGCTCGCAGCCGCGCTCTATACCTCCCCCCTTGCCCATCGCAGCGCCCCCTGGTGGGCTTAATCCGGTACTACGATTTGTGGAAGTCTTGCCGATGAGTGGAGACTGGCACCCTTCGGGCCTGGACAGGCTTCCAGGAGCCTGGGGAAAATCGGAGCATGTGACGCAAAAGTGTCGCGCGCCCCACCCGATACGTGACTCTAATAAGAACCACCTCTCCGGATGTGTAATAGGAAGCACGTGCCGGGGCCTGGGCCCTTGATTCCCCGAACCCTGTATTCACGGTGGGCGTGGTTAGACAGAAAGCGCGGGCTTGGTACGGTGTGTGCGCCACAAACCCCGGAAGTCCTGGGTCTGCTGGTCCCCTTGAGGCAATGGACGGAACCGATGGCAGTGACGAAGACTATCTCCCCGACTCGTCAGAGTTGAGCAGCTTGGATGATAGTGGAGGGGAGGAGACATCTTTTCACGGCAGGCAGGTTCTGGAAGTGTCCGGGGCTTGCTCCGCGGAGGCCGACCCAAGTCTCCATCCGGCCCGCGCAGTGTCGGTCCAGGTACTTACCCGAAAAGCAGATGGTTCGATTGCATGTAACAAGAAAAAATTCTGCCTGTGGTGCGAGAGGCCATTCTCAAAAATTGCGAGACATGTGCAAGCTGTCCACCACAATGAGCATGAGGTACCAAGGGCACTCAGCTTTCCGAAGCGCTCCAGGGAAAGGACAGTGCAGCTAGACCTGATTCGCACCCGGGGAAACTTTGCCCATAATGTCGGGGTTCTCCGTGAGGGCAGCGGAGTCCTCCTACCGTGCAAGCAGCCGGAAGAAGCAACGGCTCCCCAAGATTTCATGCACTGTGTAAAATGTAAAGGGCTATTCTCCAGGAAGCACCTGTGGCGCCATGTGAAGAGGTGCCCGCTCCGCAAAAGTGACAGCCCCAAACCTGGAAGAACCAGGGTGCAGGGTCTCTTCACTTACGCCATACCTCTCCCGAAGGATGTTGGTACCGGCCTCTGGAAGTTGCTGAGCGAAATGAATTACGATGATGTGGTACCGGTAATCAAAGGGGACCGCTGTATTATGCAGTTCGGTCAGCACCTCTACAACCGTCTGGGGTCTGATGTCAGCAAGCATGATTACATCCGTCAAAAGCTCAGAGAGGTGGGGCGGCTTCTGCTGAAGGTCACACCGTTGCGGTGTATGGAAGA
Source organism: Pseudophryne corroboree (assembly GCF_028390025.1). NCBI lineage: Eukaryota > Metazoa > Chordata > Amphibia > Anura > Myobatrachidae > Pseudophryne > Pseudophryne corroboree. The sequence continues at coordinate 360,554,486 of NC_086448.1, forward strand.
TTTCATTTGCCCACCGAATTTCCTGCAAGTGGTGCATGCTGTGAAGAGCCTGGCCGGTTACAATGACCGCACCAATACATATAAAATACCCTCGTTGGCTCTGAAGGTGGGACACAGCTTGCAGAAGATTTCTGCTATGGTGGAGTGTCAGGCACTGATGGAGGGCAGTGCCCTGACAGTGGAGCGTGCCCGAAACTTTTAGAAAATTTATGAGGCGAGGTGGAGCGAGCTCATCTCCACTGCTGCCCTGAGGACACTTCGAGAGATAAAAAGGAATGCACCGCTGCTTCTGCCCTTCACTGATGATGTTTAGTGCTTGAACCTGTACCTCCTTGACCGTCAGCGAGAGTACATTGATGAGTTGTCCGCCCACCGTTCCAAAAAGCAGTGGTCCATGTTTGCCAAAGTTACCCTCACGCAGCTGATTCTCTTCAACCGCAGGAGAGAAGGTGAGGTTTCCAAGATGCGGCTCTCCTCCTTCGATTTACGCCACACAGCCGATTTGCAGGGTGATGTGGCCCAGGCCCTGTCAGAGCTGGAGAAGGCACTCTGTCGTCACTTCTCCCGTATTGAGATTCCTGGGAAAAGAGGCAGGAAAGTCCCTGTCCTGTTATCCCCAAGCATGCAGAAAGCGATGGAGCTCCTCACAGAGAAGCGGACAGAATGTGGTGTGACCCCACAAAATATCTACATGTTTGCTAGGCCAACAGCCATGTCCCATTATAGGGGATCCGACTGCATACGTCTCTACGCCCGGGAGTGTGGGGCCAAGCACCCCGAAGCATTATCTTCCACCCGCCTACGGAAGCATGTGGCTACACTTTCCAGGGTCCTCAACCTGAGCGATACAGAGATGGATCAGCGTGCTGATTTCCTTGGACATGATATCCGGGTGCATCGGCATTATTACCACCTCCCGGAGGGTACCCTTCAACTGGCCAAGTTGAGCAAGCTCTTTCTGGCTCTCGAGCAAGGGAGAATGGCTGAATTCAGGGGCCACAGTCTGGAAGAGATCTCCATTGATCCAAACGGTAGGTATCACTTGACAGTGTGGCTCCAGGGACTGACTGTCTAAGTGGGCTGGTGTGATCGGTTTCCCTGTCCTTCTCTATCCACAGAGCTGATCCAGGTGGTGAGCGATGACTCTGGGGATGAGCCAGAGAATCAAGATACCGAGGTTCCCATGGGGCACATGGGAAAAGAAGCCGGCAGCGTGGTGTTGGCGGCGGATGGAGGTGCAGCTAAAGGTGGGTGTGACTGTCCATTCCATTTGAGATGCGTCCATGACTGGTGGTGGCGTTGCGTGGTGACTGACCTTTCCTCTCCCGCACAGGTGACGGAAGGGGTGCCAAGCGCAATCCGTGGACCCCAGCAGAAGTGAAAGCTGTTGAACGTCACATGATTCGGTTCATTCGCTCATTCAAGGTGCCGGGCAAGAATGACTGTGATGTGTGCCTAAGGGCAGAACGACAAGCGCTGAAGGCTCGGAACTGGCTCTCGGTTAAGTTTTACATTAAGAACCGAATTACTGCTGAAATGATAAAGACCCTTTCCTGAATAAAATGTATCTGCTGCTGAATACATGTTTCCTCTATCTCTGGTTAACCCTGAAAATAAATCAGTTATGTGGGTGTCCTCACGAGGCAGGTATTCCTGAATAGGTCGCCATGAGGTCCAGGTTCCTTCTGGTATTTGATACTGATTTATCGGTCAATTTGGTAAGGCGCAATGTGAATCTGATTCCCTCGGTGGGTGCGGACCCCCTGGTCATGCTGCTCGGGTGCAAGGAAAAAGGTGTCCCCATGAGGAAGGTTCCAGACATATGTCCCGATGAGGATAGAAAAACAAGTCTGTGTGTGTGTGTGTGTGTGTGTGTGTGTGTGTGTGTGTGTGTATGTGTATATATATATATATATATATATATACACACACACACACACACACACACACACACACACACAAATACGGAAAGGAGGAAGCAGGCGAAAAGTTTATTCAACAACACATCTACAGGACCTGTAGATGTGTTGTTGAATACACTTTTCGCCTGTTTAAAGACGCAGAGTGGCGCTTCCTCCTTTCCGTATTTGTAAGTATTTGTTTCAAGAGGGCACCGGTGCTTACTATGGCCATCAGTGGGAGTGCCAATCCACCTCTCTCTCTCTCTCTCTCTCTCTCTCTATATATATATATATATATATATATATATATATCTACACATATATATATACCGTATATACACATATGTTTATATATATATTAAACATGCATACATATATATATATATATATATATATATATATATACAGTACACGTCTACTGTATATACACATGTGTATATATATCATATGTGTGTGTGTTCATATGTATGTATGTATATATACATGTGTATATATGTATGCACATGGATATATATGTACTATAATTAAAATAAAGTAAACTTTTATTAACCACTTACAAGTGCCACCAGGAAGACAGCAGGCTGCAGAGGATGCTAGACAGCCATTAATAATACTCATGCAGCAAAAAAAAAAAAAAAAAACATATTTTTTTTGGGTGGAGGGAGTTTCTGGGAGCTCGGAACCCCCCCCCCTGGGTGCGCCACTGCATGGTCTAACCCTAACCTTCTGCTGCAGATCTGTGCACAATATCAGCATTTCACATGATGACATTTCACATGCTGCAGATGCCAACATGTTCAAAATAGACACTTCAACAATGTCAACATAATGAATTTTAACATTATATTGCAGGATGCTTATGTTGATTTACAAATGTGGCCATGCTTGGAATGTATGCTCCCCCACGGAACAATGTGCTAGATGTGCATGGACCACCGATTCACATGGACAGGCATGCCATTTTTGTACATGCTATTGATGGATGTCTGCCTTGTCTTTTCTTTTATTCTTAGAAGGCTCCTAATCATGTTTCATACTTTTAAGCAATATTGCTAGAATATGTGCATACAGTGCGTTTAAAAACTTTTCAAAAACTAAAAGTTGTATACAGGACTTATTGGTAACAATATATAATCTCACAATAATAAAGATTTAGCCAATCCACGCGATAAGGAAAAAAATGTTTGCTGCTCTTTACTGATACTATGCAGAGGATACTCAGTGTAATAAGTGTAACAAAATATGTTAAATTATGACAACTTGGATGGGATTGATTTGTGCTCTCTCATTGGGAAACTGTTTCATTAATTAGTAGTCTATGCTGCCCAAAGAAAGTGGCATCCAAGAACCTCTTTCAAAAGTTCAACAGTAATGAGTCTTTATGGTGCAGGTCCTAACAACTAAAGGCTCCCAAATTGCTTTTTCAATTCAGATTTGTTGGTGTTTCACCACATTATAACATGATTAAGCGAACAGGAGTTCACATTGGCAGAGAAAGGTACACAGTCAAACTGCCCGCTTTATCAGACTGTGGGGGTTATTCAGAGTTAGCAAACAAAAAAACTTAGCAATTAGGCAAAACCATACTGCACTGCAGGTGGGGGAGATGTAACATGTGCAGAGAGAGTTAGATTTGGGTGGGGCGTGTTCAAACTGAAATCTAAATTGCAGTGTAAAATTTAAGCAGCCACTATTAACCCTGCACACAAACAATATAACCCACCCAAACCTAAATCTTTCTGTACATGTTACATCTGCCCCACCTGTGGCGCAGCATGGTTTTGCCAAATTGCTAACTTTTTTGTGTTGCCACACAGCTGCTCCTGATTGGCTGCCGGGCTGCGGCAGATTTTATATGGTGGCGGTCATAGGGACCTCACCAGAGCCACACCGAAGGCCTCCTCTCCACACCACCACCCACATATTCCGCCGCCGGCCATGGTCTCCTCCTCCACACCACGCCACGCAGGACCTTCTCTTCTGCACTGCCGCCGCCCATGGCCTCCTCCTCACCGCCGCCGACTACAGCCTCTGCACCACCACCGGCCTCCTCCGCACTGACGCTGTTCATTAGATAATGTTACCCTGCTTCCCTATGTCTCTCTATGTGTCCCACTGTCACTTTCCCTGTCCCTCTCTCTGTCACTGCTGTCACTCTCTCTCTCCCTGTCACTCTCTCTGTTCCTCTGTCACTGCAGTCACTCTCCTTGTCACTGCTGCCACTCTCCTTTTCCCTCTGTTACTCTCCCTCTGTCACTCTCTCTGTTCCTGCTGTCACTCTCCCTGTCCCTATGTCCCTTCTGTCACTCTCATTGTCCCTGAATTTTGGCTCATACTTAGTAGAATAATGTGAATTCTGGATCATACTGTGTCGCAAATTGTGAATTTTGGCTCATTCCGTGTGGCGTAAAGTGAATTATGGCTCATTCCGTGGGAATTTTGGCTCAATCAGTGTGGTATAATGTGAATTTGTCTCATTCTGTGTCGCATAATGTGTAATGGGCACCAGTACTAGATCGTATAAGGGGTCCTATGGTGCATAATATTAATAAGGGTTATATGGTGTGGTACACTACACTTAAGGACACGCCCCTTTTGAGTGGGCACACCCCCTTTTCCGGAGCACGCGCAAGATTTTGACCTTCACTTTTCCATACCCCGACTTTAAAATTTCCACTTCAATCAATGACTAGGAGGCAATTGTATTCAGTTCCTTAATCTGGATACTGCATAGTGTGGACCCTTTTGCATCTTAGCACACTAACCCGTGGTGTTGTCCCAAGAATTACATCCCACGGCAAAGACGCCTTTTTGGCACGACTTAAGCCACAGTATTTAAAGACACATCTGTACTGTGCTGTAATTAATAGCATATTCATTAATTTTGTAGGAAATACCCCCAAAACAGACGCTTTTGGGGGATACCTGCAAAATGTAAGCATTTTTTATCACAAAAGCAACTGTCAAATTTACAAAGTTCTGGAATGCTTCAGATATGCATGTGCATTAGGCTTCGCTGGATCCTTAACCTGAAAGTGAAGTGGTAGTGTGTGCTAACATATCTTTTCAGAGCCTGTGTCCCGCCAACAGAGATTTGGTAAATTCAGACGAAAATATAAATTTTTACAATGCAAATGTACTCAATACAGCATTGGACTGGCCCACGGGGACACAGAGGAAACCCTCGGTGGGCCCCACTACCTGGGGCCCCACCTCCTCCTCTAGGGATCACGTTCCAGATTGTGCACTTGAATTATACATGTTATCTTATACTGCACATGACTATGGTGTACTCATTACAGTGCGGGCCAAGAACATGCACTCTCTAATGGGTAGCTAAGCCTCGTGGTGGCTGGTCACACCCCTAAACATGGGCCCCTTCCACTGATTCCCCCTGGTGGGCCCTACATGCCCAAGTCCGACACTGACTCAATACTATCCCATCACAGCCGCATTAAAAGTGCAGATTGTGATAAATATACCCCTTGTGGTGACAAAGTGTGCGTCACCTCTAGCAGAGTTTGAGGATCCTGCAGCTTAGATTTGCCCGAGGAGGTAGGCTGTGAATGAACCAGATGAGGGGGCTGGATATAGTTCCTCCGCATGGGACACGGAGCAATGAAGAACGTAGGCGGGGTTTGAGAGTCAATGGAAAGTATTTATTATGTAAAGGGCTGAGGTAGAGAACCGAGGCTGGAGCACGATTGTTAAGACGTGGCTGGAGGCAAAGAACTGTGGACTGTGATTTGAAAGACGAGACTGTAGATGATGAACTGTGGATGATGGTTGAAGACGTGGCTGGAGACAAGGACTGTGGACTGTGGTTTGGAAAACGAGGCTGAAGATAATAATCTGCAGGCAGTGGTTGGTGGTACAAAGGCGTGGCTGGTGAAGGAGATCTGTGGAGTGTGGCTTGAAAGACGAGGCAGAAGACCCGGGGCCGACTGTGCCCAAAGAGTCTTACTGGACCGGGTTTTCCAGGGGCGCTTCCACAGGCAGTAGCAGGGTAGGAACGGCAGGGCTGCAGCAGCAACAGAGAACCGACCAAGCAGGATCAGGAGGAACCAGAATACAGCAGGAATCCTGGGAGCACAGGCTAAAGCACCTACAACAGGGTTGTAACTTGAAGCACTGGCATCCCTGTCCTAAACCAGCCCCCTTTTATAGGGAGAGCTTCCCCTGGATTGGCTGGAAGAGACAGGAAACAGGAACTATGCTCAAAACTTGGTCTCCAACATGGCGGCGCCCAGTAATGCAGACCTTTTTGCAAAGCCACATTGCTCACTGCCCCTGGTCTCCTAGCAATGGCTCAGCAAGAGTGACCCACTGTAGCAACATCCTGCCGCCACGAGCGGACCCCCACACCGCCGCTACTGCTGCCCACGGATCTGGCGCAGCAGCCCACCTCCGGTGCTGCCCGCACATCGCCAAGGAAGCCAGCCCCGCGTCCCCAGCGTACCGGTAAGACTCCGGACGCTGACAGTACCCCCCTTTGCGGGTGGACTCCGGACACCTATGTCGTTTAGTTGGAAACTTGGCATGAAATGTCCGAAGAAGTCTTGGAGCATGGACATCCTCTGCATCTACCCAAGATCTCTCCTCTGGCCCATACCCCTTCCAATCGACAAGGTACTGGATGCGACCATAACGTCTGCGAGAATCAAGGATCTTGTGAATCTCAAATTCGTCTCCATGTGCTGATTGGATCTTGGGTGATTTAGGCAGAGCGGCTCTGAACCGATTAAGTACCAATGGTTTTAAGAGAGAAATATGAAATGCATTAGGAATTCTTAACTGCGGAGGTAATTTCACTTTGTAAGCCACAGGATTCAACACTTTTTCGATTGGGTAAGGCCCAATAAATCTGGGAGCAAACTTTTTTGTAGGGACCTTTAATCTTAGGTTACGTGTGGAAACCCAAACACGATCTCCTACCTTAAAGCTTGGTACAGCTTTTCGTTTCAGATCTGCATAGGTCTTATATCTCTTGGAAGTCTTGAGCAAAGTCTTGTGAACTTGTTTCCAGGCTTCAGTAAGTTGTCGAAGAGTTGACTCTGCGGCAGCAACCTCGAGCATAGGCAGAAGTTGGAAGTCAGGAACTCTTGAATGGTAACCATAATTAATGAAGAATGGAGAAGATTTTGTGGCAGAGTGATAAAGATTGTTATGGGCAAATTCTGCGAACGGGAGGAAGTCCAGCCAGTTGTCCTGTGAGGAGGACATGAATAAACGCAGAAAAGTCTCCAGATCCTGGTTCACTCTCTCTGTTTGACCATCCGTTTGGGGATGATAGCCTGAGGAGAAGTTTAATTTCACGCCAAGAGCAGAACATAGGGATCTCCAAAACTTGGCCACAAATTGAGGACCTCTATCAGACACAATTTCCTGTGGTAGACCATGGAGTCGAAAGATCTCTGCTATAAACAATTTTGCCAACTGGGATGCAGATGGAAGGTTAGCCAGAGGAACAAAGTCTGCCATTTTAGAGAATCGGTCAACTATGACCCACACGGTGTTCCGCCCACCAGACATAGGTAAATCTGTAATAAAGTCCATAGAAATATGCGTCCATGGTCTTAGTGGTACCGGTAAAGGATGGAGTAACCCGGCTGGTGGACCTTTGGGACTTTTATGCTGAGCACATTTTGGACAGGCAGCCACGAATTCCTGAACGTCAGTCCTGAGATGAAGCCACCAGTAGGAGCGCTCAATGAATTTAAGTGTCTTATGACTGCCCGCATGGCCCATGAAGGAGGAAGAGTGAGTCCATGTGAGAAGTTTTTTGCGCAGATTTGGTGCAACGAAGATCTTCCCTGGAGGAGGAAGTGGAGAGGTATTAGTTGCAGAAAAAGAGGTGGATTCCAGGATAAATTGCTCTTTTGAATGGTCAGAGGGTTCTTCTGAACTTAGGGAGCGAGATAAGGCATCTGCCTTTTTGTTGAGGGAACCTGGTCGGTAACTGAGTTTAAAATTAAAATGGGTAAAGAAGAGTGCCCATCTTGCTTGGCGTGGGTTCAGACATCGGGTTGACTGTAGATACAGAAGGTTCTTGTGATCTGTGGTTACCGAAATTGGATGCTGAGCTCCCTCCAACAAATAGCTCCACTCCTCAAAGGCCAACTTAATTGCCAGTAATTCCTGTTCCCCAATAGCATAATTCTGTTCAGCAGGGGAGAATCTTCGCGAGAAGAACGCACAGGGATGGACCTTCTTGTCCTCAAAGCTGGGATAATACTGCTCCCACTCCCACAGTAGAGGCATCAACCTCCACCAAGAACGGATGGCTGAGATCGGGTTGTCGAAGAACTGGAGCAGTTGTGAAGGCCTCCTTTAAAGATGAAAAAGCTTCCAAAGCCTCAGGAGACCACTTGGCAGGATTGGCTCTCTTCCTAATTAATGCGGTTATAGGAGCTATGACAGAAGAATAATTTTTAATGAATCTTCGGTAGAAATTAGCAAACCCCAGGAAACGTTGAATTCCTTTAAGGGTAGCTGGAAGTGCCCAATCCTGAATCGCCTGGACTTTAGCGGGGTCCATCTGTAACTTCTGCCCTGAAAGAATGTAACCGAGGAATGGAATTGTGGGCACTTCAAAGGTGCACTTCTCTAACTTACAGAATAACTGATTCCTTTCGTAAACGAGTTAACACTTCTTTGACTTTTTCCCGATGGGTCTTCAGATCCTTAGAAAAAATGAGGATGTCATCCAGATCTACTATTAAGCAGTCATAGAGAAGATCTCTGAAGATTTCGTTAACGAACTCTTGAAAGACGGCTGGGGCGTTACATAGGCCAAAAGGCATTACCAGGTATTCGTAATGGCCGTTGCGGGTATTAAATGCCGTCTTCCATTCGTCCCCTGGGCGAATATGTATAAGATTGTAGGCCCCCCGTAAGTCCAACTTAGTAAATACAGTAGCTCCTTTAACACGGTCGAACAGTTCTGGAATCAGAGGTAACGGATATCTGTTCTTAACTGTTATGTCATTGAGACCTCTACAGTCAATACAGGGCCGCAACCCCCCATCTTTCTTTATGACAAAGAAAAACCCCGCTCCAGCCGGAGATGTAGAAGACCTGATAAACCCTTTCTCCAAGTTCTCCCGGATATACTCCGACATGGCCTGTGTCTCGGGAAGTGAGAGAGGGTAAATTCGACCTCGGGGAGGAGTGTTACCCGGTACTAGCTCAATGGGACAATCCCAAGTACGATGTGGAGGCAAGGTGTCCGCCCCTTGCTTAATGAAAACATCTTGAAAAGCTTGGTACTCCACAGGAAGGCTGGAAGGGCTGGAAGAACAGAGAGGTCTAACTGAAGGTAAACAGTTCTGAAAACAGTCTTGTCCCCAAGAGAGAACATCCATAGTTTGCCAATCTATGTGGGGATTGTGTCTGATTAACCATGGAAACCCTAGGATTAGGTCATGAGAGGCTTTAGGAATTACAAGGAAAGAGATTTCTTCTGAATGGAGAACCCCGACCTTCATCTTGAGAGGAATAGTACGAAAGGATATAATACCCTCAGGGATATAACTTCCATCCACTGCGGTAACAGAAATGGTACGATCCAAAGGAACTGTTTGTATTACAGATCGTTTGACCAGAGCTGACGTAATGAAGCTTTCGGAGGCTCCGGAGTCGAGTAGTACAGGGATGAGAAGAGAAGAAGAAGGGAGCTCCAATTGGGTTAACAGGACAGACTCTTTCTTGGTATGTAATTCTGAGAATTCTCCTAGCTTGACCTCTCCAGCACAAACTAGGAGCGGGCGTTTCCCGGACGTAGACTGCAAGTTTTAACAAAGTGATCAGATGCACCACAATACAGGCAGAGGTTCCCTTGTCGCCGTCTCTGACGTTCTTCATTGGAGAGGCGGGAACGATTAATCTGCATGGGTTCTTCCGCAGTTGGTGATGATGGTGTTGGTGGAAGAACAAGTCTAGGCTTAGGGCGATCTGACCGCAACCTCTGCATTCAGCGTTCTCTGTACCCCAGGTCTAACTTATTGCATAAAGAAATTAGTGTATCCAACTTATCAGGTACGTCCTGAGTTGCGAGGTCATCTTTGATCTTTTCGGAGAGACCGCTCCAGAAAGCAGCAATGAGAGCCTCCTCGTTCCAGTTCAGTTCCGAGGAAAGGGTGTGAAACTGGATCACGTACTGACTGACCGTATGCGTGCCCTGACGCCGACGCAGGATCTCCAACGAGGCCGCTGAAGTCCTGCCCGGTTCGTCGAAGATTTTTCAGAAGGTGGCCACGAATTCTGGATAGTTAGATAAGATGGGATCCATCCTCTCCCACAAAGGTGAAGCCCATTCCAACGCTTGCCCGGTAAGTAAAGAAATTATGTAGTCTACTTTGGTTCGTGCCAATGGGAAGTTGGCCGACTGTAGTTCGAACTGGATTTCGCACTGGTTAAGAAACCTGCGGCATTGTTTTGGATTCCCATTGAATTTATTGGGAGGTGGCAAATGCAACCGTGGAAGTGGTACTGGTACAGGAGGAAGCGGGACCGGAGGTGCTAATGTGGGAGCAGCTGTAGATACTTGAGAGGCCATCATGGCAACACAGAGAGAATCGAGACGTTCGGACATACTCTGCATGAACTGCACGATTTGAGATTGTGTGGCCTCCTGCTTACTTAAGCGAGACCAGATATCTGTAGTAGCATCCCCTCCTGAGGCCTGATCACCCGTCGAATCCATTGGGCCAGTGCTTACTGTCACGTCTAGCAGAGTTTGAGGATCCGGCAGCTGAGATTTGCCCGAGGAGGTAGCAGGCTGTGAATGAACCAGATGAGGGGGCTGGATATAGTTCCTCCATATGGGACACGGAGCAATGAAGAACGTAGGCGGGGTTTGAAAGTCAATGGAAAGTATTTATTATGTACAGGGCTGAGGTAGAGAACCGAGGCTGGAGCACGATGGTTAAGACGTGGCTGGAGGCAAAGAACTGTGGACTGTGATTTGAAAGACGAGACTGTAGATGATGAACTGTGGATGATGGTTGAAGACGTGGCTGGAGACAAGGACTGTGGTTTGGAAAACGAGGCTGAAGATAATAATCTGCAGGCGGTGGTTGGTGGTACAAAGGCGTGGCTGGTGAAGGAGATCTGTGGAGTGTGGCTTGAAATACGAGGCAAAAGACCCGGGGCCGACTGTGCCCAAAGAGTCTTACTGGACCGGGTTTTCCAGGGGCGCTTCCACAGGCAGTAGCAGGGTAGGAACGGCAGGGCTGCAGCAGCAACAGAGAACCGACCAAGCAGGATCAGGAGGAACCAGAATACAGCAGGAATCCTGGGAGCACAGGCTAAAGCACCTACAACAGGGTTGTAACTTGAAGCACTGGCATCCCTGTCCTAAACCAGCCCCCTTTTATAGGGAGAGCTTCCCCTGGATTGGCTGGAAGAGACAGGAAACAGGAACTATGCTCAAAACTTGGTCTCCAACATGGCGGCACCCAGTAATACAGACCTTTTTGCAAAGCCACATTGCTCACTGCCCCTGGTCTCCTAGCAATGGCTCAGCAAGAGCGACCCACTGTAGCGACGTCCCGCCGCCACGAGCGGACCCCCTCACCGCCGCTACTGCTGCCCATGGATCTGGCGCAGCAGCCCACCTCCGCCGCTGCCCGCACATCGCCAAGGAAGCCAGCGCCGCGGCCCCAGCGTACCGGTAAGACTCCGGATGCTGACAGGGTAGACCCTAGAAGGTTGCCATAATATAGATACAAATTGACAAAATATATAAACAGTATGATTTGTTGTAACTTGACAACACCAGATGAAATGCCTTACAGCAGTGGTTTCCAAACTTTTTTGAATCACGGCGCCCTAGAATATCAGAATTTTTTTCACGGCACCCCTAGGCCAAAAATGTCTTATTGAGAAATTTAGAAAGAAATATTACATTAAGGCGATCGCGTTTATATGTCATCCTTAGGGTCAGTTGTGTGGGTATCCGTACTCCAGGTCGACAACAAAAAGGTCAACACACCTTAGGTCGACGCCAATTGGTCGACACACCTTAGGTCGACATGGACAAAAGGTCGACATGGAGAAAAGGTCGACAGGAACAAGGTTGACATGGAAAAAAGTCGACATGAGTTTTTCACTATTTTTTTCTCTTTTGGAACCTTTTCATACTAAACGATCCACGTGGACTACGATTGGAACGGTAATCTGTGCCGAGCAAAGCGGCTGCGGAGCGAAGGCACCATGCCCAAAGCATGGCGAGCGAAGCGGTGCACTAATTGGGGTTCCCGGTCACTCTAGGAAGAAAACAACACCAAAAAAACATAAAAAACTCATGTCGACCTTTTTCCATGTCGACCTTGTTCCTGTCGACCTAAGGTGTGTCGACCAATTGGCGTCGACCTAAGGTGTGTCTGCCTTTTTGTTGTCGACCCTGAGTCCCAGACCCAGTTGTGTGGTGAGGGACAAGATTTGCATTTGTTTGGCCGCATATTTTATGACTGGCAGCCACCAGAACTGGTTTTGCCTATTATATTGACCATGAATTATTTGAATTGGTCCTGGACCACCAACCCGGGGCACCCCTGCAAGTGTCCCAAGGCACCCCAGGGAGCCACGGCACACAGTTTGGGAACCTCTGCCTTACAGTATATATAGTTCTCCACAAAAGCCAACAAACTGTGCTCTGATACATTCTAATACAGTATTTTGTAAAAGAAAAAAAACAAGGATCTGTTGTGCAGATTTCATTTTACCCCCACCTTTCTGTTAACCTTTGCAAGTGGGGGAAAACAAATACTAGAAGGGGTCATTATATACTCTTACAGATAACAAACACAGTGAAAGCATTGTAAGAAACAACTACAGACTTCAACAGACAAGGAGATATCAATACCTTGTAAAGGTGTGTTCAGTCTGCACTTGGAATTTTGTTTGTATTACACATCTTACAGCAAGGACAGGGGAAATCCACACAATATGTACTACTATAATTTTTTTTCAAATATTCTTTGTCTTTGTTTCAGTAAGACTGTCAACTGATTAGAAAATCACAGAGAGTGGGGCTAGAATTGATGCTGTTAGTTTTATATTAAACTGTACACTTCTTACTACACTACAATATTTAGTGGTTATATTTATTGTTTATTGGGACTTGATCCTAATAATTGTAATTTCTGTCTATGTCAATATAGGTGGGAGGCAAAGCAAGCATGGCTGCGTCTTGGCCATGGGCACTTCAGTATGAACACATAAGGCTCACTGGGGCAGATGTATTAACCTGGAGAAGGCATAAGAAAGTGATAAATCAGTGATAAGTGCAAGGTGATAAACGCACCAGCCAATCAGTTCCAATATGTAAATTAACAGATTGGAGTTGATTGGCTGGTGCGTTTATCACCTTGCATTTATCACTGGCTTATCGCTTCATTATGCCTTCTCCATGTTAATACATCTGCCCCACTGTCTATGTAAACATAGATGGGAGGTGGCACAAGTTTGGAGGGGGAGTGGTCATGAGCACTTCAGTAAGAGCACATCAGACCAACTGTCTATGCCAAAATTGGTGGGAGGCAACACAGGCATGGAGGGGACATGACCATGAGCACTTCAACATGGACACATCAGACCCACTATGCCAAAATAGGTGGGAGGTGTCTTGAGCGTGGAGGGAGGGTAGACATGTACACTTTAGTAAGAACACATCAGACCCACTATATATGTAAACATAGGCGGGAGGCTGCATGAGTGTGAAGGGGGTATGGCCATGAGCACTCAGTAACACATCATGGGCGCTGTCTATGTCAAAATAGGTTGCAGGCAGCGTGAGCACTTCGGTATGAACACATCAAGCCCACTGTCTATGTAAAAATTGTAAATATAGGTGGAAGGTGATGAAAGCTCAGAGGGGGTGTGGCCATTAGCACTTCAGTATATAAATGCATCATGGCCACTGTCTATGTATAATCACTGTAAAAGGCAAACGAGTAAAGGGTCCGTTAGATTCTGGCAGCCTGGTTACTTTTATGAAAGCCGAGTTGTTAAATCTCTCCTTATGGCAGAAGAAAGCTGTTGGTATAACCTACAAACATGGGGATACTATTATTATGTTACAGCAGAAATGAACATAGAAAGACATGGGTACATTCATACCCCTTTTCCACTTGTAGCACGTTTCGCAGCCGGGAGCCTGACACGGCTGCGACCCATGCTACAGCCCACTTTTACACTAGCTCCACCAACCCGGCATATAGGTAGCGGTTCCATCAACATATTGTGATACACTTCCAGGGGGTCTCCATCACTGTCCTCCTCACTTTGGGGCAAGGGAGAACGCGATAGACCATCAGCGTTTCCATGTAGTTTTGTTCCTTTAAACTCGATGTCGTATGTATGAGCACCCAGAAATAATGACCAACGTTGAAGCCGAGCTGCAGTCATGGCTGGGACTCCCTTGTGGGGGTAAAAAATTGATACCAGTGGTTGATGATCCGTAATTAATGTAAACCTTTGCCCATACAAAAATTGATGATATTTCTTCACTCCCCATACTAAACTTAAGGCCTCTCTGTCAATTTGCGCATAATTCTTCTCTGCCACTGTCAAAGACCGTGAAGCAAACGCTATTGGCTTCTCGCTACCATCTCTCAGTTGATGTGATAACACTGCTCCAATGCCGTACGGTGACGCATCACACGCTAGCCTGATGGGTAGTTTCGGATCAAAATCTTTTGTCCACTTCCATCGTGCATTTTTCTGTAGTAGGGCATTTAGCGGGTGTATTACTGTGGAGAGGTCTGGTAAGAACTTGCGATAATAATTAACTAGGCCCAGGTAAGATCTCAGTTGTGACACAGACTGTGGCTGGGGTGCTTGTAGTACTGCCTCAATTTTATCATTTGATTTGTGCAGGCCTTCTCTATCAATCACATGTCCACAATATGAAATGCTTTCTTGGAAAAATGCACATTTATCTTTATTTACTCTGAGTCCATATTCCTGTAGTCGGGTTAATACTTTTTTCAAATTATTTAAATGGTCCACATCTCGAACATTTATGTATGTATAACATGTATTGCTTCAATAAAAAATGTATGCAAAAAAAAAAAATAGTCCACATCATCTTTGCCTGTTACAATTATATCATCCAGTTAACATTGCGTACCTGGTATTCCTTGTAGGACTTGATCCATTGCTCTCTGCCATAATGCTGGGGCAGAAGAAAGTCCAAACACAAGACGGTTATATTGTAATAAACCTTTGTGAGTATTGATGGTTAAAATAAGAATTTACTTACCGATAATTCTATTTCTCGTAGTCTGTAGTGGATGCTGGGGACTCCGTAAGGACCATGGGGAATAGCGGCTCCGCAGGAGACTGGGCACATCTAAAGAAAGCTTTAGGACTATCTGGTGTGCACTGGCTCCTCCCCCTATGACCCTCCTCCAAGCCTCAGTTAGGATACTGTGCCCGGACGAGCGTACACAATAAGGAAGGATTTTGAATCCCGGGTAAGACTCATACCAGCCACACCAATCACACTGTACAACTTGTGATCTGAACCCAGTTAACAGCATGATAACAGAGGAGCCTCTAGAAAAGATGGCTCACTACAGCAATAACCCGATTTTTTGGTAACAATAACTATGTACCAGTATTGCAGACAATCCGCACTTGGGATGGGCGCCCAGCATCCACTACGGACTACGAGAAATAGAATTATCGGTAAGTAAATTCTTATTTTCTCTAACGTCCTAAGTGGATGCTGGGGACTCCGTAAGGACCATGGGGATTATACCAAAGCTCCCAAACGGGCGGGAGAGTGCGGATGACTCTGCAGCACCAAATGAGAGAACTCCAGGTCCTCCTCAGCCAGGGTATCAATTTTGTAGAATTTTACAAACGTATTTGCTCCTGACCAAGTAGCTGCTCGGCAAAGTTGTAAAGCCGAGACCCCTCGGGCAGCCGCCCAAGATGAGCCCACCTTCCTTGTGGAGTGGGCATTTACAGATTTTTGGCTGTGGCAGGCCTGCCACAGAATGTGCAAGCTGAATTGTACTACAAATCCAACGAGCAATAGTCTGCTTAGAAGCAGGAGCACCCAGCTTGTTGGGTGCATACAGGATAAACAGCGAGTCAGATTTCCTGACTCCAGCCGTCCTGGAAACATATATTTTCAGGCCCTGACAACGTCTAGCAACTTGGAGTCCTCCAAGTCCCTAGTAGCCGCAGGCACCACAATAGGTTGGTTCAGGTGAAACGCTGAAACCACCTTAGGGAGAAACTGAGGACGAGTCCTCAATTCCGCCCTGTCCGAATGGAAAATCAGATAAGGGCTTTTACAGGATAAAGCCGCCAATTCTGACACGCGCCTGGCCCAGGCCAGGGCCAACAGCATGACCACTTTCCATGTGAGATATTTTAACTCCACAGATTTAAGTGGTTCAAACCAATGTGACTTTTGGAACCCAAAAACTACATTGAGATCCCAAAGTGCCACTGGAGGCACAAAAGGAGGCTGTATATGCAGTACCCCTTTTACAAACGTCTGAACTTCAGGGACTGAAGCTAGTTCTTTTTGGAAGAAAATTGACAGAGCCGAAATTTGAACCTTAATGGACCCCAATTTCAGGCCCATAGACACTCCTGTTTGCAGGAAATGTAGGAATCGACCCAGTTGAATTTCCTCCGTCGGGCCTTACTGGCCTCGCACCACGCAACATATTTTCGCCAAATGCGGTGATAATGTTTTGCGGTTACATCCTTCCTGGCTTTGATCAGGATAGGGATGACTTCATCCGGAATGCCTTTTTTCCTTCAGGATCCGGCGTTCAACCGCCATGCCGTCAAACGCAGCCGCGGTAAGTCTTGGAACAGAAAGGGTCCTTGCTGGAGCAGGTCCCTTCTTAGAGGTAGAGGCCACGGATCCTCCGTGAGCATCTCTTGAAGTTCCGGTTACCAAGTCCTTCTTGGCCAATCCGGAGCCACGAATATAGTGCTTACTCCTCTCCATCTTATCAATCTCAGTACCTTGGGTATGAGAGGCAGAGGAGGGAACACATACACTGACTGGTACACCCACGGTGTTACCAGAGCGTCTACAGCTATTGCCTGAGGGTCCCTTGACCTGGCGCAATACCTGTCGAGTTTTTCCCAACGGTTTATAATCATGTGGAAGACTTCTGGGTGAAGTCCCCACTCTCCTGGGTGGAGGTCGTGCTGAGGAAGTCTGCTTCCCAGTTGTCCACTCCCGGAATGAATACTGCTGACAGTGCTATCACATGATTTTCCGCCCAGCGAAAAATCCTTGCAGCTTCTGCCATTGCCCTCCTGCTTCTTGTGCCACCCTGTCTGTTTACGTGGGTGACTGCCGTTGTCCGACTGGATCAACACCGGCTGACCTTGAAGCAGAGGTCTTGCTAAGCTTAGAGCATTGTAAATGGCCCTTAGCTTCAGGATATTTATGTGAAGTGATGTCTCCAGGCTTGACCATAAGCCCTGGATATTCCTTCCCTGTGTGACTGCTCCCCAGCCTCGCAGGCTGGCGTCCGTGGTCACCAGGACCCAGTCCTGAATGCCGAATCTGCGGCCCTCTAGAAGATGAGCACTCTGCAACCACCACAGGAGGGATACCCTTGTCCTTGGTGACAGGGTTATCCGCTGATGCATCTGAAGATGCGACCCGGACCATTTGTCCAGCAGGTCCCACTGGAAAGTTCTTGCGTGGAATCTGCCGAATGGGATTGCTTCGTAGGAAGCCACCATTTTACCCAGAACCCTTGTGCATTGATGCACTGAGACTTGGCTCGGTTTTAGGAGGTTCCTGACTAGCTCGGATAACTCACTGGCTTTCTCCTCCGGGAGAAACACCTTTTTCTGGACTGTGTCCAGGATCATCCTTAGGAACAGAAGACAAGTCGTCGGAACCAGCTGCGATTTTGGAATATTGAGAATTCAATCGTGCTGCCGCAACACTACCTGAGATAGTGCTACACCGACCTCCAACTGTTCCCTGGATCTTACCCTTATCAGGGAATCGTCCAAGTAAGGTAACTAAAATTCCCTTCCTTCGAAGGAATATCATCATTTCGGTCATTACCTTGGTAAAGACCCGGGGTGCCGTGGACCATCCATACGGCAGCGTCTGAACTGATAGTGACAGTTCTGTAACATAAACCTGAGGTACCCTTGGTGAGAAGGGTAAATTTTGACATGAAGGTAAGCATCCTTGATGTCCCGAGACATCATGTAGTCCCCTTCTTCCAGGTTCGCAATCACTGCTCTGAGTGACTCAATCTTGAATTTGAACCTCTGTATGTAAGTGTTCAAAGATTTTAGATTTAGAATCGGTCTCACCGAGCCGTCTGGCTTCGGTACCACAACAGTGTGGAATAATACCCCGTTCCCTGTTGCAGGAGGGGTACCTTGATTATCACCTGCTGGGAATACAGCTTGTGAATGGCTTCCAAAACTGTCTCCGTGTCAGAAGGAGACATCGGTAAAGCCGACTTTAGGAAACGGCGAGGGGGAGACGTCTCGAATTCTAATTTGTACCCCTGAGATATCACCTGAAGGATCCAGGGGTCTACTTGCGAGTGAGCCCACTGCGCGCTGAAATTCATTGAGACGGGCCCACCACCGTGCATGATTCTGCTTGTAAAGCCCCAGCGTCATACTGAGGGCTTGGCAGAGGCGGGAGAGGGTTTCTGTTCCTGGGAACTGGCTGATTTCTGCAGCCTTTTTCCTCTCCCTCTGTCACGGGGCAGAAATGAGGAACCTTTTGCCCCTTGTCCACGAAAAGACTGCGCCTGATAATACGGCGTCTTCTCATGTTGAGAGGCGACCTGGGGTACAAACGTGGATTTCCCAGCTTTTGCCGTGACCACCAGGTCTGAAAGACCGACCCCAAATAACTCCTCCCCTTAATAAGGCAATACTTCCAAATGCCGTTTGGAATACGCATCACCTGACCACTGACGTGTCCATAACCCTCTACTGGTAGAAATGGACAACGCACTTAGACTTGATGCCAGTCGGCAAATATTCAGCTGTGCATCACGCATATATAGAAATGCATCTTTTAAATGCTCTATAGGCAAAAATATACTGTCCCTATCTAGGGTATCAATATTTTCAGTCAGGGAATCCGACCACGCCAACCCAGCACTGCACATCCAGGCTGAGGCTATTGCTGGTCGCAGTATAACACCAGTATGTGTGTAAATACATTTTAGGATACCCTCCTGCTTTCTATCAGCAGGATCCTTAAGGGCGGCCATCTCAGGAGAGGGTAGAGCCCTTACAAGCGTGTGAGCGCTTTATCCCCCCTAGGGGGTGTTTCCCAACGCACCCTAACCTCTGGCGGGAAAGGATATAATGCCAATAACATTTTAGAAATTATCAGTTGTTATCGGGGGAAAACCACGCATCATCACACACCTCATTTATTTTCTCAGATTCAGGAAAACTACAGGTAGTTTTTCCTCACCGAACATAATACCCCTTTTTGGTGGTACTCGTATTATCAGAAATGTGTAAAACATTTTTCATTGCCTCAATCATGTAACGTGTGGCCCTACTGGAAGTCACATTTGTCTCTTCACCGTCGACACTGGTGTCAGTATCCGTGTCGGCGTCTATATCTGCCATCTGAGGTAACGGGCGCTTTAGAGCCCCTGACGGCCTATGAGACGTCTGGACAGGCACAAGCTGAGTAGCCGGCTGTCTCATGTCAACCACTGTCTTTTATACAGAGCTGACACTGTCACGTAATTCCTTCCAACAGTTCATCCACTCAGGTGTCGACCCCCTAGGGGGTGACATCACTATTACAGGCAATCTGCTCCGTCTCCACATCATTTTTCTCCTCATACATGTCGACACAAACGTACCGACATACAGCACACACACAGGGAATGCTCTGATAGAGGACAGGACCCCACTAGCCCTTTGGGGAGACAGAGGGAGAGTTTGCCAGCACACACCAGAGCGCTATATATATATATATACAGGGATAACCTTATATAAGTGTTTTTCCCCTTATAGCTGCTGTATCTTTAATACTGCGCGTAATTAGTGCCCCCCCCTCTCTTTTTTAACCCTTTCTGTAGTGTAGTGACTGCAGGGGAGAGACAGGGAGTTTCCCTCCAACGGAGCTGTGAGGGAAAATGGCGCCAGTGTGCTGAGGAGATAGGCTCCGCCCCCTTATCGGCGGCCTTATCTCCCGTTTTTCTATGTATTCTGGCAGGGGTTAAATGCATCCATATAGCCCAGGAGCTATATGTGATGCATTTTTTGCCATCCAAGGTGTTTTTTTATTGCGTCTCAGGGCGCCCCCCCCCAGCGCCCTGCACCCTCAGTGACCGAAGTGTGAAGTGTGCTGAGAGCAATGGCGCACAGCTGCAGTGCTGTGCGCTACCTTGTTGAAGACAGACGTCTTCTGCCGACGATTTTCCGGACCTCTTCTGCCTTCTGGCTCTGTAAGGGGGCTGGCGGCGCGGCTCTGGGACCCATCCAGGCTGGGCCTGTGATCGTCCCTCTGGAGCTAATGTCCAGTAGCCTAAGAAGCCCAATCCACTCTGCACGCAGGTGAGTTCGCTTCTTCTCCCCTTAGTCCCTCGATGCAGTGAGCCTGTTGCCAGCAGGTCTCACTGAAAATAAAAAACCTAAACTAAAACTTTCACTAAGAAGCTCAGGAGAGCCCCTAGTGTGCACCCTTCTCGTTCGGGCACAGAGATCTAACTGAGGCTTGGAGGAGGGTCATAGGGGGAGGAGCCAGTGCACACCAGATAGTCCTAAAGCTTTCTTTAGATGTGCCCAGTCTCCTGCGGAGCCGCTATTCCCCATGGTCCTTACGGAGTCCCCAGCATCCACTTAGGACGTTAGAGAAATATTTCTTAGATGCCTCCTTAATTTCCATTTGCAAGTACGCTTGAGCTAGGTCAATTTTGGAGAAGCGGTCGCCCCCTGAGAGAGCTGCAAAGATGTCCTCTATTTTAGGCAAAGGATACTGCACAGTCCGTAGTACTGGATTTATTGTCATTTTGAAATCTCCACAAATACGGATACTTCCCATGTTGTCTTTCTTTACTATCGGAACTATGGGCGTAGCCCATTCACTCCATTCCACTGGGGAGAGTATACCAGAGTCTTCCAGTTTCCGTAGTTCCTCCTCAACCGCTGGTCGGATTGCATGAGGTACTGTGCAAGCTTTACAAAACCTTGGAACGGCATGTGTATCCAACTCTATACTGGCCTTAATGTCCTTTAACGTGCCTATCCCTGGTTGGAAAATGGGTTGTGCGGCAGCTAAAAATTTAGAAAGTTCCTTAATAGCTGCGTCATTGTTGGATACATCAGATGCAGTAGATTGTAGCCTGTGAATGGAATGCCAGTCAAGTTGGATTTTCCTTATCCATTCGCGGCCCAATAATGCCGGTCCACCATGTGGAAGTATGTACAAATACAGCTTATGGGTATTGCCTTTGTATTTCACATAAACTTTTATTTTTCCCAATGGGGACACCAATTCATCCGTATATGTGCGGAGTGTTACGGATGTTTTCTTTAAAGGAATAGCAGCAAACAGGCGTTTGTAATCACTTGGATTTAGCACTGACAGAGCAGAGCCTGTGTCTAATTCCATTTTTAAGTCAATACCTGCTACTTCCAAAGTGACCCAAATCACTTGACGCTCTTTTGCCGTCATAGAGTGCATCTCTAGGCTGCATAACCCTTTTTTTGTACCAGTACTATCAGTAGAGTCTGATTCATTGTTGGCTACTTTATGCGCCTGGGATGTTTTATGTTTTCTTCCGGGGACTATGGATACTTGCGAGCGGTTTGGTGTTTTACCCGACTGGCACACCCTTTCAATATGGCCTCTTTTCTTACATTTTCTACTTTCTACACACTTTGTCTTTAAACCAGCACTGACTGGCTTCATGTGAGGACTTCCCACAGCAAACACAGGACTGTCTCTGATACCAATGAACTGGATTGGGAGTACATTCTGGTGCCTTTTGCTGCAATTCTGATGCATCCGTGGTTGCAGTCTCCAATGAAATAGCTATGGACAGTGCTCGCTCTAAGGTCAGGTCAGGCTCAGTCAGCAATTTCTTTTGTGTACTTGCACTTTTCATCCCACAAACTAAACGGTCTCTTAGAGCATCTGATAACCCTGCTCCAAATGCACAGTGTTCAGATAACTTCCTCAGCTCTGCAATGTATTTAGAAATACTTTCACTTTCACATTGATTCCTTCTGTGAAACCTGAATCTTTCAGCAATCACTAATGGTTTAGGGTTTAAGTGCTTTTGTAAAATGTCCACAATGTCAGTAAAGGACTTGTTGGCTGACTTCTCATGTGCTATTAAACTCCTCAGCAGACTGTATGGTTGGGCACCCATTACACTGAGTAAAACTGGAACCTTCCTGTCTCCTTGCACTGCGTTAACAACACAATACAACTCCACTCTCTCAATATATGTAGCCCAGTCCTCTATAGTACCATCAAATGCAGCTATTGTGCCAATATATCCTGGCATTATTCCTGTATACTTTGTCCTACCTTCCTTAGAAAATGAAGATATAACTCACGTGCTCCTTTTATTCAAGTTAGGTGCTGCTGGCAGTCTGAATGAGTTGTTCCTGTTTGCACCCCACAATTGTGCTGTGTCAGCCCACTGGTGCTCCACTGATACCTGGAGCCATGCTGAAGAACAGTTTAATCCTCGTCGCCAGTGTTAAATCTGTTACTTATATTTCAATAAGAGTTTTTAATGTAACCAGGACACAGGGAGTGTTGCATGCTTCTTTACTGGGGAAGAACAGGAAACTAAAGAACACAGAAATAGATTCATACACCAACTAATACAAATACAAAATTAGATCCGTTGTAACCTTCCACCAGAACACATATACAGCAATGAGAACTATATACACCACAGACACACCTAGGCACAACAGTAATGGCTGCCCCCAGAGCCTAATTGTATTGATTGGCTTTCATCAAATTAGGGCTTATAAACAATTTAATAGAATAATAAAAAAAAGCCACTAACTATGATTTTTTTTTATTATGTATTTATATTTACTAAGTAGGACAGCTTACAGGGGCAGTATGTGCATGTCCTACCCGTTTACACTCCATTCAAGATGGCATGTGGTACAGTACAGTCAAAACATTTTGCAGTTACTGGTACTTTTTAGGCTGACAGTATCAACACAAGCATCCAAATGCTGCCTCCAAACAGTGCTGCCCCTAGGCACGTGCCTCCTATCTCTAATGGGAAATTTGCAACTGGGTTCCACCATAGTCACCGTGGGTTTAGTTCTTGATTTGATATATGATACAATTTTGGGGAAAGATTTTTCCCACTCCTTGAAGCAGTGGAAAAGTTGGTTTATTACGGATATAAATAGCCCAGACCTATTTGATCATATTACTGATACCGTGCCAGTGGAAGAATCTTCCGAATTTGAAGTGTTCAATTTTTAAAGCATAGTTGGGGAATCTGAGAATAATGAAAACAGCAGTGGGGAGCAAATCAATATACCTCCTACTTAAGTAGGAAATGTTGAACCAGTTGATTGTATGCCTGACCTTGAAGTGAGTAAGAAGATCTTTGCCTCAGAGCAGTTAAAAGACCCTACTCTGGTGAGGGTTAAAGAGAATGTAAAGGTGATTAATGGAAAGCCAGTGGAGATGGATAGTAGGCTGGTATACCCCTTCACATGGCATTACATCAAGATTTATTGAACCAAGTGTCCAAAAGGGGGCAGATATTGTGGAACAATTGTATAGGAGAACTGTGTTAGATTTGGCTCATAGGGCCTTATTCAGACCTGATCGCTGGGCAGCGTTTTTTGCAGCCCTGTGATCCGATAGTCGCTGCCTACTGGGGGAGTGTATTCTAGCTGTGCAAGTGTGCGAACGCACGTGTAGCAGAGCTGCACAAACTCATTTTGTGCAGCCCAGGACTTACTCAGCCACTGCGATCACTTCAGCCTGTCCAGGACCGGAATTTACATCAAACACCCTCCCGTCCAACGCTTGGACATGCCTGCATTTTTCCAAACACTCCCAGAAAATGGTCAGTTGCCACCCACAAATGACCTCTTCCCGTCAGTCACCTTGTGATCGCCCATGCGATCGCTTTTTTCGCACCATCCCATCACTATGCACTGATGCCCGGTGCAGTCGACTGACGTGCCTGCGCATTGTGGTGCATGCGCAGTTCGGACCTGATCGCAGGCTGTGAGAAAATGCTGCCTAGCGATCAGGTCTGAATTAGGCCCATGGTCACATAACTGCTGGACATCTAGGGAAAGAGATAATTGTTGAGAAAATATTACAGCTGATTTTCTGGCCAGGGATACATGAAGATGTAAGAGAATATTGTGCCTCCTGCCCTGAGTGTCAGTATCATGCTCCCGGACCACATTATAAAAGTCAGCCTGTCCCATTGCCCATTATTGCAGTCCCTTTTGAAAGAATCGCTATGGATTTGGTAGGACCTCTGTTAAAGTCTGCCCGAGGTCACCAATACATATCAGTAATAATGAATTATGCAACCAGATACCTTTGAGGCGATACAGTTGTGCAATATGTCAGCAAAGACATCTGATAGAGAACTTGTACATCTTTAGCATCGTAGGTATACCCAAGGAAATCTTAATGGATCAGGGTACCCCAGGTATGTCCAAAATCATGAAAGAATTGTGCTGCCTGTTTAAGGTTACTCAGCTTAAGACCTCTGTGTATCATCCTCAAACTGATGGTTTGGTGGAGAGATTTAATAAAACGCTAAAGAATATGCTAAAAAAGGTGGTAGATATGGATGGAAAAAGATTGGAACTATATATTACCCTATCTGTTACTACCCATTAGAGAAGTTCCACAATCCTCCACTGGGATCTCGCCTTTTGACTTACTATTTGGAAGACACCAAAGGGGATTGTTGGATATTGCAAAAGAGACATGGGAGGGGCAACCCAGCCCTTATTAAATGGTTATTATACATGAATACCTGCAGTGGTGCCGATAGTGAGAAAACACTTGGAACAGGCACAACTAAAGGTGTACAATTGGAATACCTAAGTAGGCACCTTTTGATCCTGAGGGCAGAGTGCTTATATTGGTTCCTACAGTAGAAAGTAAGTTTTTGGCAAAATGGCAAGGACCTTTGAAGTAGTGTAACAAGTGGGTGAGGTTAATTATAAAGTATACAAGCCTGGAAAAAGGACACCTGAACAGATATACCATGTAAATTATATAAGACCGTGGAAGGACAGAGTGGCACTGTCAGCAACCCCGCTTCCTCCATTACCTCAGTATCTTTGGTTTCTGAAGTGACCATAGCTAAAATGCTCTCAAATAGTCAACAGCAGGAAG
Organism: Pseudophryne corroboree; assembly: GCF_028390025.1. Taxonomy (NCBI): domain Eukaryota; kingdom Metazoa; phylum Chordata; class Amphibia; order Anura; family Myobatrachidae; genus Pseudophryne; species Pseudophryne corroboree. The sequence continues at coordinate 360,579,752 of NC_086448.1, forward strand.
CTAAAGAATTTCTCAAAACAATAGAGATTTGTTTTTTGAGGTACAGTACCGGGTAAAACGGCAGTCATTAAGCATGGCATAATCCTTGAATATAGAATACCAGAAGCTCAACGGGAGGTAGTGTCTAAAGTAATGTAAAAAATGTTGGAGCTAGATATAATTGAAGAGGCGCATAGTCAGTGGTCAAGTCCCATTGTGCTTGTTCCGAAACCTGACAAGAGCTTGTGATTCTGCAATGATTTCCGTAAATTGAGTCGTGTGTCTAAGTTTGTTGCCTTCCTAATTCCTCAGGTGGATGAGATTAAAAGGCTGTGAACAGCAGAATACTTGACCACTTTAGACTTAACCAAGGGGTACTGGCAAGTGCCAGTAACCGATAGTGCAAAAGAGAAGACAGCTTTTTCTGCACCCAAGGGGCTGTTCCAATACAAGATGTTGCAATTTGGGATACATGGGGCACCCAGCACATTTTAAAAGCTAATGGCTAGAATTCTAAGGCCCCATAAACAGTGTGCTTATATTGATTATATAGTCATCTCTAGCCCTGATTAGCTGTCTCACTTGCCCAGGTATAAAGCCTCCATCCATGAGGCAGGTTTAACAGCTAACCCAAAAAAGTGTTGTATGTTGATAAGGGATAAAAGAGATGAAGTATCTGGTACACACCACAGGTAGTGGTTTGATAAAGCCCCAGTTCAATAAAATTGAGGCTATACAGAAGTGGCTGGACCTTTGAATAAGAAGCAGGTGAGAGCCTTCTTGGGAATAACTGGGTTTTACAGAACGCTTATAACCAAACATAAATAGTTATGGTTAAGAGGAAAACGGATGCAGAAAAAGCATTGATGATGGCACCTGACTTTAAAGGTGAGTTTAAGGTGCAAACTCACGCATCATATGTAGAGATAGGCACTGCCATGTCTCAGAACAAAGAGAGGGAAGAATATCCTCTGATTTATTTTGTAGAAAACTGAATGTACATGGCTGAAACTATACCACTCTTGAAAAAGAAGCATTGGCGATTGAATGGGCATTAGAAACTCTCAGGTACTATCTCTTAGGTAGAAAGTTCAGATTAATAACTGACCATACGCCATTAAAATGGATGTCTAAAAATAAAGATAGTAATGGAAGAATAACAAGATGGTTCTTGGCATTACAACATTTGTAATGAAACACAGGCCTGGTTCGCAAATAGCTTATGCTGTATTGTATCTGCTGTATAGGGATTACAAGTTTTCCTGCCCACAGGTTGAAGTGGGAGAAGGGGGGATATGTGATAAATTGTGTTGGTGTGCTGTTATATATGTCAAAGGTTTTGGTCCAATGAGTTTAAAATCCCCAGGAAAATGTCTGTTTCTGCAAAACAGACTTAGTTAGAGTTTGGGTTTTGGTAAATTCGGTTAAGGGGTCCTGGGGGTATGGATGGAGAGAGAGGGCAGCTCCATACATTAGGCCCAGTCTAGGTCTTGAAAGCATGTAGCCTCAGAGAAGGCTTATCAGTGCTAACACCTGCATGGGTGTGATAAAAGCCTGTCAGCCTGGACAGGAAGTCTCTAATTTAGTACATATGCATCAAAAATGTTAGTAATAGTTTGTCAGTGCTGCAATCCCTAATTCAGCTTTTCTCATGCACTTGCATTTCCATAGGTATTGTGTGAAAAGGAATACAAATAGTTCATAGTAGTATTCTAATAAAACAAATATGTAAACGTGAGTGCATGACAAAAGCTGAATTAAGGATTACAGCGCTGCTTAACTATTACTAAAATTTTGATACATATGTACTATTTGTGAAATGGTAAGATTGGACTGTTTTTCTTGTAAAAAAAAGCAGCTGCAGTGATTTGGGAGCGCTTTGTTGTGGATTAATAATCAATACACTTAGGAAGTCTCTAATTGCCTGGAAAGCAAGCTGCAGGCTTGGAGAGAGAGAGACACCATCACTGCCTGAAGTGAGTGCTGTGTTGAACTGCTGTTTTGGTGAGCTGGACAGTAGGTCCTTCTCTCACATAGAGAGGGAAACCTTATGTATAGTTAGTGCCCAGACGGGCTAGGATTTTTATTTTGTTTTACATTTGCTGCAAATAAAAATACCTGAGGCTATTTGTACCAAATATCCTTAACTGGTGTATTCCTATTTGGAACCTCTCAAGAAAGTGCACCAGTCTATCCCAGGAGACAGCATTCCTAGCCCAAACTGCTCATTCTCTCTCTCTCTCTTTCTATATATATATATATATATATATAATGCACAAAATGGAAAGCTGCTCAATCAGATTGTAATGTCACTCAGGTGCTAAAAGGGAGGGGTAATTCTGTGTAGGAAAAAACAATGTGTTCCCTAATGCATACCGAGTGAAAAATATTACTACATAATAGTTAGATAATACGGAGATCTTAGTTGCGTGTATCTGCAGATATAGGGTTAAGCCCCCAGGCCGATCGACAAGGCTTCTCCGTCACTGGGGGTCCCTAATACTAGGTATGGGTCCGGGGTGCAGGACCCCATGATGTCGGCACAGGCCGGCCACCCCAGGTCAGCACACAGGTGAGAATTAATAAGGGTTAATAAGAAGCACAGAAGTGCTATGTAAGTGGTGTGATTAAAATAATACAAAAATATATACAAAGTGATAGGGAAAATCATAAGTGTTAATAAAGTGTTAGGGTGTGCCGACCTGAAGCAGCCCAGCCATACCGACACAGGGGCCACCGCACCCCACACCCACCCCATAAATAATTACAAATATGGCTGGGTTGAATTCCCAGTGTAAGGCCACATGGTAATGGCTCCTACAGCATCTGAGAGCCAGCTTACCTGGAGATACCCCTGGCTTCCCCTATGGCACTCTGGAGTCAGCAATCCCTCCTAATGCTGACCCATCCATGCCTCTCTAAATACAATGCACAAAATGGAAAGCTGCTCAATCAGATTGTAATGTCACTCAGGTGCTAAAAGGGAGGGGTAATTCTGTGTAGGAAAAAACAATGTGTTCCCTAATGCACACCGAGTGAAAAATATTACTACATAATAGTCAGATAATACGGAGATCTTAGTTGCGTATATCTGCAGATATAGGGTTAAGCCCCCAGGCCGATCGACAAGGCTTCTCCGTCACTGGGGGTCCCTAATACTAGGTATGGATCCGGGGTGCAGGACCCCATGATGTCGGCACAGGCCGGCCACCCCAGGTCAGCACACAGGTGAGAATTAATAAGGGTTAATAAGAAGCACAGAAGTGCTATGTAAGTGGTGTGATTAAAATAATACAAAAATATATACAAAGTGATAGGGAAAATCATGTGTTAATAAAGTGTTAGGGTGTGCCGACCTGAAGCAGCCCATGGATGGGTCAGCATTAGGAGGGATTGCTGACTCCAGAGTGCCATAGGGGAAGCCAGGAGTATCTCCAGGTAAGCTGGCTCTCAGATGCTGTAGGAGCCATTACCATGTGGCCTTACACTGGGAATTCAACCCAGACATATTTGTAATTATTTATGGGGTGGGTGTGGGGTGCGGTGGCCCCTGTGTCGGTATGGCTGGGCTGCTTCAGGTCGGCACACCCTAACACTTTATTAACACTTATGATTTTCCCTATCACTTTGTATATATTTTTGTATTATTTTAATCACACCACTTACATAGCACTTCTGTGCTTCTTATTAACCCTTATTAATTCTCACCTGTGTGCTGACCTGGGGTGGCCGGCCTGTGCCGACATCATGGGGTCCTGCACCCCGGACCCATACCTAGTATTAGGGACCCCCAGTGACGGAGAAGCCTTGTCGATCGCCCTGGGGGCTTAACCCTATATCTGCAGATATACGCAACTAAGATCTCCGTATTATCTGACTATTATGTAGTAATATTTTTCACTCGGTGTGCATTAGGGAACACATTGTTTTTTCCTATATATATATATATTAGCTGAATACCCGTTGATAAAGCTAATTATTTATCTTATAACATTCACTATATATTGGTAAGAGACTCAGTACGCAATGGGCGTACGGGGTACCGTAATGGTACGCACTTAGCGTAGCAGACGCTAGGCCGTGGTCGAGACGCACGAGCGGCACATTCGCTCACGGCTTACGCTGGGTATCGAGCACGCTATAGGCGGCCCGAGCACCGTAATGCTACGCTACTAGCGTACGCTGTGTCCACGAGAGGAACACGAGCGGCGCAGACGCTCACAGGATGACACACAGTAAACCTTGTATGCAACACACTGAAAGGCTAAGTCTATACTGTAAACCTTGGTCTAGTAATGTTAACACAATGTAACGCTGATTAACCTCTATTATATAAAAGCTGATTGAGCGATTGAGATGCTGAGAAACCCTCTATACTAGCTAGAGAAACACAGACACCTTGCTGAGGTTCCAACACCTTTAGTAACGAGGTTTACCTATGTAAAAAGGGGAAAACAGTTAACAGCTTATACACTACAGCACTAACATAAAACACCTAAACAGAATAACTGGACATAAATATACAATAGCGTCTTAATCCTAAACAATAACAGTGAGAGAGAGAGTATGGCAAATACAGACAGAGAATAAGTTGGTCACAGACAACTTACACACGTGGGGAATGATCGCTAGCGCAGTCCTGGAACCAGCTCTCTAGTTAGTCAATGATGAAAACCTTTGTGGAGAGAAGACTGAGCTGGCCCAGGCTGGCTGTTCTTATATACACAACATACAGTACACTACAAAGGGCCCTACAATCTCATTGTTCATTGGACACAGGAATCTGTCTTCACATTATAACGAAAGGTCATAGGTTGATTCGAACAGGTGGGCTGTGACTATTTCAAACTGCTCAGGTGGGAGGGAATCTCAGGTTTCCCGCCGCATGGATAATGAACTGCAAATACAGTAAATGTCCATAAACTTCTTATAAACATAACTATACGCAGGAGCGATTAATCTCTTTCAAACCAACACCGGAATGTTACTAATAATATACTCTTCCGTTGCATACTAAACACCACTGCTCAAAACCTGTCTGACCCTTCGTATCATGTAAAGAGGGATCTCTCTGTCCATGAACCAGTTACACTAAACAAACTTACTGATATTATTAAGGGGACCATAACCTATAAAATACACTATTTAGATTAACTATGTAACGATCGAGTCGCCCGCCAGATGCACACAAACTCTACCGTAAATGCGCATACCACGCGCCTGAGCGCACGACCGTGGAGGCGCCGTCATGCAACTGCGAATATGCGCACGCACGGGAGAGAATGTGCACGTGCAGCGGGCAAGCGCATGGGGTTAGTACAAGGCATCATAGGTCGCTATATTTTTCGACTTTGACAGTCCACCCTTTGGCAGTCACCAATAACTGCCACTTCCTAAACAGTTCAAACAGAAAAATATATGTCATCATGTAAATACCTTTTTATGATTGGGTAAAGGGAGGAGAGGAGAAGGTGGGAAAAGTATGACCTAGTGAGACAGTAAAAGCATGTGTGTATGAGATCCATGTTTGAGGGGTCATGTATCATCGTGCCGTACGTGTTCTAAATCAAGCTTCGAGGTATTGCGAAGTATACATTTGAATCCTTCTTATCCCGTATTAAGGGTCTGTGGATGGGCTGTCAAACTCTACCGAGCTCTTTTCGGCTTTTGGTTGCAACAAATGGGGGAGCACATTTAGTTGATGATACATGAAGGGGGGGAACATGTGAATGCTAATATGTGAGAATCACCTGTCGACTATGTGAGATACTACCTGGAGGTTGTAGAGATGAAGATAAGAAACAATCGTTATAAATGCAGTCGTAAACTATGTGAGTTTAAATAAACAGTCGCCGATTGAGGTCTTGTCTGATGTCTTGTCTGATGTACATGTTGTCTGGTGTCTCTCGTGCTTTTGTTGTAATTGGCGAACAAAAGCTGTTTCAGTGTCCATAAAATTATAGTCTCTAAAGTATTGGGTTTCCCGTAGATAGTTAAAGTCACTAGAAGTATTGGGTGTCTGTGACACAGTTCATCAATGGTCTGTATAAAAGAGGTTGTCAAATTCTTCTTCCAAGTGGATGTCTTTGTGCCTTGGAGGAAAACAAAGGAGAAACGGGTGAAAGAAGCGGACCGTGGAATCACATTTTCATCACAACATTGTCTCTATCGTTGGGTCATAAATCAAATTAGTTGTTGTTATTACAGTGTCCTCGCTCCTCAGACTCATCACTTTGGTACTACCTTTACACTTCGTTAAAGTCCGAACGCATCTAAATATCAGACCAACCAATATGACGACTCCCAGAATACACAAGAGAAATTTCCCTACGTCCATTATAATACCTTGGGCCCATTCTCCTAAACCAGAGAACCAATTTCGTGGGTTCAACCATGACACCCAACTGGTCAGCTCATTACTCACAGCAGCGAGAGTGAGATTATGTCTCCTTCGGAACTCCCACTTCAATTGCAAAATGTCATCCATCTTTTGGTCTATGACCTCGGCCGGGTCCTCAGTGCTGTTTGTAATATACGTGCAGCACTTTACTCCATATTGAGTTGCTAGGGTAACACAATACCCGCCTGTCACTGTTGTGAGATAATTGAGAATCATCCTATGCTGAACCAGTTCTGTTTTGTAGGCTTGTAACTCTCTCCCAGTGTACCTGAACGTGTCGTCATACATTTCGGTGATATTGTCTAACAAGTTTGCTAGCGCAGATATATATCTATAATTTATCACTCCTCTGGCGGTACGAGTGATATCTAACACGAGCAGGAATTGAATCATGGTGGATTCATGGATCAGATCAGAGGCCGGATGCTCTGTCCTTTCTATCAGGTGCCTTTTAACGATGTGCTCGTAATGAGTGTGAGTATAAGGAGCTTGGGCACCGCTGTGAATGTCTTTCATTTTGTTATGGGATACAGTCATTACTTCAGGCAGTACTTTTCCAATGTAACACAATCCCTCTGAGTTTGGGGCAAGGAACCTATACGCCTTTCTCCCACATATGAAATAAGAATCATCGGGGAGAACATATGGGACGGAGTATGACATAACCATGTTACAAACTTTCCATGTGAAATCTCCTAACCCTAATTCTCCCATCTGTCTAGTACACGTATCCGATTGTATGATATGTGCACAGTATCCTGGTGATACTTCTCCAACTCGCATGGTCCTACTTCCTAGAGTGTACCTATACCGGAAATATTTTCCACTGTTGGCTATCTGGCGTATAAGCTCTGTGTCTATGGGCATTCAATCGGCTCTATATGAAAATGTCATGGTTTGATTACTCCATGACACTTCCCAATTTCCCGGCTTTCGGGATTGGAAATGTTAAAGCATACTAAGGACTTATCCACATGATATTGGTGGAGCTTCAAACTAGGAGGATTAGAGATATTAAACCTCTTGTCCACCGGCCTCCCACCACTTAACTCAAGTACCTCTCCTACAGTTAAAGGGAATGGTACTAGTCCTGATTTGCTATGACCTTGAGGTACTTGAGAGCATACCCAACACTTTACCCACTAAGGAGTGATAGTCACTCAATGGATGCCGGTCCATGTGGATATTAAAACTGGACTGACATTTCTTGATGCACCCATCCTCAACTATATTGTCACAATGCCTACAGATGCAGTTCTCTTCAGCTAACAATCCTTCACAATTCCTTCTATTGTCAATGCTACCAGATCGTTTTCTGATACTCGCCTTTACTCGGTGATTATGTTGCTCTTGGAAATCTACGCCTCCATCCTGGTCATCAGAACCCATTCCAGATCCTTTCTCGACCTCCATGGTACTCTCACCGAAACAGACTGCTCTGGTCAACATCATGGTCAACAGGAAAATCCGGATCACAGTCTCTTGGGGCAAGTCCATCTTACAGGAAGAGAAGGAGAAATTTGTAATGGGGGTATAAAAAATAATTTGAGGGGAAAGAAAAATGTTACGATGCTTTTGTCCTCTAGTCTTGTTGTTCTTCTTGCTCTGTTGTCATCTCAAAGGTGCTGTCTCTCAGTCTTCCAAACGAACATTCCGATGATGCAATATTCCTTCCAAATCAGCGATCTTTCTGTAAGGAGCAAAAATCTTGCATTACCATTTGTCTAACTGATGTGTGACATACCATCTGTAAAGCATGAGAACATGAGAGAGAAGAGAAAAAAAAACAAACGAGAGAGAGAACAATTCATATATATGTTACATAAAACAACAAACAAAAAAACATTGTCAGATCTTCCGTTCACCATCAGGCTGTCACACCATCACATCCATTGGTATCTTTGCGCAGTCTCCCCCACCAGTATTTCCACACTACACCCTTTTGTGCCTGGCCAGGACACACCGATGTCGGTAGGTCACACTGGGGTTAGGTAGACTTCTGCAAAGACCAAGTAGCTATGTGATGTTTGAGTTCTGCCGATGAACGTCAGAGATGGGGAAAAAGAATCATTTACAGATAAATTACAAAGTTTACCCGGCCGTTCCTGTGTCTACAAGGAACTGACCTCCCAATATCATTAACTGTAACCTCAGGTTTACTACCAGTCCTAATGATCAACTTTCCTGACTGCATATTACAGGTGCGGCCCAAACTTCTTCCTAGGTGATTCCTGATTACAATTTCGTGTATCATGACTTTGCTCATGTTTTTGTCTAGGGGGTTGATATACCTTTTGTGGATCTTTAAACCTACAACTTCGTTCAAAATGACCTTCCTTCTGGCAATTATAACATCTTATCACCTTTGACTTACCCACAGGGATCTGAGGCTTCTTACCTCCCTGTGCTTCCCTGTTTCTTTGGATATCATGGTCATGTCGTTGTCTAGGGGGTTGATATGACTTTTGTATATTTCTTGATCTACATTCCCGTGCAAAATGTCCCTCTTTGTGACAATGATAACAAACTATCACATTTGAATTTCTCACAGGGGTTTGGGGCTTAAGCTGGTGTGGCTTCGTTGTCAGGGCTTGTCTACTGATTGTCATTTGCTTACTGCCCTGTGACTCCAGGTGTCTTTTGATGTTCCATTCATGGTCAATAGCAGACTCTCTCAAAACAGCCACCGAGACACCTCTCCAGTTAGGTAGAGAGGTCTGTACCCTTGTTCTCAACACTTCCTGTAAACCATCCATTAATACCTTAACCGCTATATCTCTATGCTGTGCATTTCTCTCAATGTCCGTGATTCCAGTGTCTCTAGCCATTACTTGCAGTGCTCGATTGAAATAATTAGAAGTACTTTCTCCTCCTCTTTGTCTTATGGAGAAGATTTTGTTCCACTCGACAACGGCTGGGAAATATACTCCTAACTGTCGGTTGATCTGCTTAATACATTCCTGATTGTGTTCCTCCGTACGAGGTACTTCTGTGTTTAACTTACAATCAGTAATAAATTTCGCAGGGTCAACACTGGAGGGCAAACATGCCCTCAGCACTGTCCGCCAATCTTTGTTGGTGGGTTCGGCGGAGTTTCCTAGTTCTTTAATAAACCTCTGACATGCAACTAGATCTTTCCTAGGATCAGGGAATTCAGACATAATTGCTCCTAATTCTGTCCGGGACCAGGGACGGCGCATTGCACTGTCCCTGGCGGGAATGATTCCCTGAGCGTCAGTCTTCCCATTGGGGACTGTGATCACCCTGACAGGATTAAATTCAACCACATCATCTTGTGTTGGTTCTACAATATGAGGTACATTTGTTTGTGCGTGATATATAACACCGTACATACCTGTGGACACGACCTCACCTGACCCTCCGTTAGGGGGTTTGACTACTGCCTTTACCGATTGGGTCGCGTCTACCTGGATGTCTTGTATGATGGCTGCTGGAAAAGGTGCCGACATCGTGCTGGGCTCACTTTCTTGCTTGTAATCCTGAGGGAAGTTTAACATGGGGTGCAACTTGCACGGGTTAACAGTTGTACATTTAACAGTTTTACTTTTATCATTATTACATTTGTTACAATTATTCTTATCATCAATATTACAGTTGCTAAGTGCACAATTATCATATACCAGTGTGCCATTCTCTGTAACCACTTTCTCTCTTGTTGCCATATTTTTCTTACCAAAGTGAGAGTCAGCTGTGTAAGCTAATCCTCCTTGTATTTCACTTTCCCGTTGCCATAACTGTAAACAATCATAATGTCGGATCCGCCTCTTCGCGGACTTAATTAGACATATCCTTCTCCTTAGATTTTGTAACACCTCGGGACTAAAACTGCCTACCCGTGGGAACTTTTCCCCGTCATGCACAGTCATTCTTTCCCATTCATTGAAAACCTTTGGGTGATTCATCTTGGACCTCTTGGTTTGTATCACACGTTATATACCTTGCCGACCTTATGGGCCGGTTTACTAAATCAACCTGAACCAGGGTTGATCGTCCCTTACCTGAACAACTGGCCCCCATCTTTGCAGGTGTTGCTTTCACTACCTCTGACCTTCAAATCAGGGTCTTCAGCAAACCCTTACAAAAACCAAGTTGCCCGGGGTAAGCCGACGGTGAAAGTTCGACCGAGTGCTTTCACCCACTCTTCGCCCACGTTGGCCAGTACTTCAATCACTGACTCAGAGCTGCTGTACCCAACCTAGGGCCCCTATAAACCTTTATTTACTGGGGCGTTGTGGGAGTAGGTTACCCGTCCCCAGCAAGTATCGGTTGTTAGAGAATTCCTGAGTGACCAGCGAACCTCCCTTAAAATAAAAAAATTGACACAAATCACGTTAGAATGTACAAATAGCGTTTATGACCCCTCTCATACGCAAACGGTACTGGGTCAAGTTACAAACTAATGCACACAATTACATGCGGTACAATCGTACTGCACATAAGCAACTAATCTTACGTGCGGAACGACCAATGGAATCGATAATTGTGGCTGCGAATTCCTTCAGCCAGAGCGTAATGGCCTATATGGGTACCGCACCAACCCTCCTGGGGTTGTGCTTCTTGACTTTATTTATAGTGGACTTCCTAGTCTGCTGTACCTAGACCTCCTGGTCTGTCTCTGGACCTCCTGGTCCGTGACCTCCTGGTCTGTGCTACAGTAGACCTCCTAATCTGCTATACTCTAATGCTCTTATTTCAATATTTAACAAGGGATGCCTCCCAAGCCACCACGCGCTGTCACTTTCACGGATGTACCTCACGAGAACTCGACTTCCGGGGGTTCCAACAAAAATGAGAAACTTATATATATGCACACACTCTTTCACCTCATATACTCTTTACCTTCTTTTCTGCACAGAAATTCCTTTCATTCAGTATCGCAGGCTAATCCCAGAGGAGTTGAAACTAGAGAAGGATCTTTTACGCTAAAATTTAGGACACTGAGATTAACTTGCGCTATTATCGCGTTGCTTCCGTATCGCCTACTAAAACAATACTATCATGTGATTTGTATTACGTGGGCGTACCCAGACGCTCCGTTGCGTAATATACGCTATGTGTGTAAGCCCTTGCGTCGCGTACGCTTGTCCCGCCCTTTGTTAGGAACACGTGTACACAGGCCAGACACGTCCACAGTAACACAAGTAACACGTTTCTATCAATGCAAATGATATTTAACTGTAATCATTTACCGAGCACCACACAGAACTTCCTTGTATCTTAGGCAAAGCCGTGTGCGTGTTTTACAAATTACTTCCTTACGTATTAATTTTTACTTTTAACTACCAATAGCAACAAATCTTTCTCAGCACGTTATCAATGATAAATGGCAAACAGGAAGGCGAGATGTGAAAATACCAATGAAAATACAGGTGTGTGCATTTGTTGCGTATGCAATGTGTACCAAACAGAAATGAAAGTTTAAAAAAAAAAAACAATAGCGTACTGTTCTTACCTTCCGGTTCCGGATTCCACCAGCACTCCTACAACGTAGCGATGCAGACGCTTATCTAGTCAGCACTACCGTATCTCCCACCACCAACACGGATACGAAGGGATACTACCTTCCCGCCCTTTGCTGACAGATAAAGTCTGCTTGTGTTCGCTAGAGCGGATATGTGGAGGACGGACAAGCCGCCAATTGATAAAGCTAATTATTTATCTTATAACATTCACTATATATTGGTAAGAGACTCAGTACGCAATGGGCGTACGGGGTACCGTAATGGTACGAACTTAGCGCAGCAGACGCTAGGCCGTGGTCGAGACGCACGAGCGGCACGTTCGCTAACGGCTTACGCTGGGTATCGAGCACGCTATAGGCGGCCCGAGCACCGTAATGCTACGCTACTAGCGTAGCGGATGCTGTGTCCACGAGAGGAACACGAGCGGCGCAGACGCTCACAGGATGACACACAGTAAACCTTGTATGCAACACACTGAAAGGCTAAGCCTATACTGTAAACCTTGGTCTAGTAATGTTAACACAATGTAACGACCAACACCGGAATGTTACTAATAATATACTCTTACGTTGCATACTAAACACCACTGCTCAAAACCTGTCTGACCCTTTGTATCATGTAAAGAGGGATCTCTCTGTCCATGAACCAGTTACACTAAACAAACTTACTGATATTATTAAGGGGACCATAACCTATAAAATACACTATTTAGATTAACTATGTAACGATCGAGTCGCCCGCCAGACGCACACAAACTCTACCGTAAATGCGCATACCACGCGCCTGAGCGCACGACCATGGAGGCGCCGTCACGCAACTGCGAATATGCGCACGCACAGGAGAGAATGTGCACGTGCAGCGGGCAAGCGCATGGGGTTAGTACAAGGCATCATAGGTCGCTATATTTTTCGACTTTGACACCGTGCTTCGCTACGAAATTTCAAGTATAATGCCAATCTTTGTCAGGCAATACCTCCGGGATGGCCTTCCCCGGATTGTGCTGTCAAAAGGCGGGCACTGAAGAGAATAACCAGCCTCCTTCTCTGCCTCATCTCACCTCTGATGCTACCCTGCTCAGTGCTGTAAATGCTGGGAAGACAGGCTAAGCTCCGTCCGCTGTATGTTCAATATGTAAGGTTTGCAGGGATAGCCTTGCCAGTGGCAGTTGCAGAGCAGTCCATTATTAAAATAGGGGAGTCACACCCAGCAATGTTTGACAGTGTTTATGGGTCGCAGTTGATGTGGCTCCCCTATTTAAATAATAGACTGCTGTGCAACTGCCACTGGCAAGTAAGTCCAGGAACAGAGCATTGTGTCCTCCCCAATCTGTGACTTGGTATCGCAGGCACCATGCATTCTTTATAGCCCCGTCTTAACTCTCCTCTGTGTGAGGGGAATTCCCAATAATCATCTCACCCCTTTTAACCCCTTTGTGGGTGCAATTTTGAAAAATCCCTATCTACATCACAAAAGCAAGCTACTGTCCAAATGTCAAGTTCCCAGTCCTTATGGTTCAGGAGATTTTGTGATGAGTCAGTGGTATTTGAGTTTTATATAGAAATATTTATGTGCCAATGCTTAAAATAAGATTTTACTTACCGGTAAATCTATTTCTCGTAGTCCGTAGTGGATGATGGGGACTCCGTAAGGGCCATGGAATAGACGGGCTCCGCAGGAGACAGGGCACTTTAAGAAAGAATTTGGATTCTGGTGTGTTCTGGCTCCTCCCTCTATGTCCCTCCTCCAGACCTCAGTTAGAGAAACTGTGCCCGGAAGAGCTGACAGTACAAGGAAAGAATTTTGGAATCCAGGGCAAGACTCATACCAGTCACACCAATCATACCGTATCACTCGTGATAAATTTACCCAGTTAACAGTATGAACAACAACGGAGCATCAGATCAACCCTGATGCAACCAAACATAACCCTTATTTAAGCAATAACTATATACAAGCATTGCAGAAGAAGTCCGCACTTGGGACGGGCACCCAGCATCCACTACGGACTACGAGAAATAGATTTACCGGTAAGTAAAATCTTATTTTCTCTAACGTCCTAGTGGATGCTGGGGACTCCGTAAGGACCATGGGGATTATACCAAAGCTCCCAAACGGGCGGGAGAGTGCGGATGACTCTGCAGCACCGAATGAGAAAAAACACAAGGTCCTCCTCAGCCAGGGTATCAAACTTGTAGAACTTTGCAAAAGTGTTTGAACCTGACCAAGTAGCCGCTCGGCAAAGCTGTAATGCCGAGACCCCTCGGGCAGCCGCCCAAGAAGAGCCCACCTTCCTTGTGGAGTGGGCTTTTACTGATTTTGGAAGCGGCAATCCAGCCGCAGAATGAGCCTGCTGAATCGTGTTACAGATCCAGCGAGCAATAGTTTGCTTTGAAGCAGGAGCACCCAGCTTATTGGATGCATACAGGATAAACAGCGACTCAGTTTCCCTGACTCTAGCCGTTCTGGCTACATAAACCTTCAAAGCCCTGACCACATCTAGTAACTTGGAATCCTCCAAGTCACGAGGAGCCGCAGGCACCACAATAGGTTGGTTCATATGAAAAGATATTGGCAGAAATTGCGGACGGGTCCGCAATTCTGCCCTGTCCATATGGAAAACCAGATAGGGGCTTTTATGTGACAAAGCCGCTAATTCTGACACACGCCTAGCCGAAGCCAAGGCTAATAGCATGACCACCTTCCATGTGAGATATTTTAACTCCACCGTTTTGAGTGGCTCAAACCAGTGTGACTTCAGGAAACTCAACACCACATTAAGATCCCAAGGTGCCACTGGAGGCACAAAAGGGGGCTGAATATGCAGCACTCCCTTTACAAACGTCTGAACTTCAGGAAGAGAAGCCAGTTCCTTTTGAAAGAAGATGGATAGGGCTGAAATCTGGACCTTAATGGAACCCAATTTCAGGCCCAAAGTCACTCCCGACTAGGAAGTGAAGGAAACGGCCCAGCTGGAATTCCTCCGTAGGGGCATTCCTGGCCTCACACCAAGCCACATATTTTCGCCATATACGGTGATAATGTTTAGCCGTCACGTCCTTCCTAGCCTTTATCAGCGTAGGAATAACCTCATCCGGAATGCCTTTTTATGCTAGGATCCGGCGTTCAAACGCCATGACGTCAAACGCAGCCGCGGTAAGTCTTGGAACAGACAGGGCCCCTGTTGCAACAAGCCCTATCTTAGAGGAAGAGGCCACGGGTCCTCTGTGAGCATTTCTTGCAGATCTGGATACCAAGTCCTTCTTGGCCAATCCGGAACAATGAGTATTGTTCTCACTCCTCTTTTTCTTATGATTCTCAGCACCTTGGGTATGAGAGGAAGAGGAGGGAATACATAGACCGACTGGAACACCCATGGTGTCACTAGTGCGTCTACAACTATCGCCTGAGGGTCTCTTGACCTGGCGCAATATCTCTGTAGCTTTTTGTTGAGGTGGGATGCCATCATATCCACCTGTGGCAGTTCCCACCGATGTGCAATCTGCATGGAGACTTCTTGATGAAGTCCCCACTCTCCCGGGTGGAGGTCATGCCTGCTGAGGAAGTCTGCTTCCCAGTTGTCCACTCCCGGAATGAACACTGCTGACAGTGCTCTTACGTGAGCATCCGCCCAGCGAAGAATTCTGGTGGCTTCCGCCATTGCCACCCTGCTCCTTGTGCCGCCTTGGCGTTTTACATGAGCCATTGCGGTGATGTTGTCTGACTGAATCAGAACCGGTTGGTCGCGAAGCAGGGTCTCCGCTTGACGTAGGGCGTTGTATATGGCCCTTAGTTCCAGGATATTGATGTGAAGGCAAGTCTCCTGACTTGACCACAGACCTTGGAAGTTTTTTCCCTGTGTAACTGCCCCCCACCCTCGGAGGCTTGCATCCGTGGTCACCAGGACCCAGTCCTGAATGCCGAATCTGCGGCCCTCGAGAAGGTGAGCACTCTGCAGCCACCACAGGAGAGACACCCTGGCCCTGGGGGATAGGGTGATCAGCCGATGCATCTGTAGATGTGATCCGGACCACTTGTCCAACAGATCCCATTGAAAGGTCCTCGCATGGAACCTGCCGAATGGAATGGCCTCGTATGATGCCACCATCTTTCCCAGGACTCGCGTGCAGTGATGCACCGACACCTGTTTTGGTTTTAATAGGTCTCTGACCAGTGTCATGAGCTCCTGAGCCTTCTCCATCGGGAGATAAACCCTCTTCTGGTCTGTGTCCAGAATCATGCCCAGGAAGGGCAGACGAGTCGTAGGAATCAGCTGTGACTTTGGAATATTTAGAATCCAGCCGTGCTGTTGTAACACCTCCCGAGAGCGTGCTAAGCTGATCAGCAACTGCTCTCTGGACCTCGCCTTTATGAGAAGATCGTCCAAGTATGGGATAATTGTGACCCCTTGCTTCCGCAGGAGCACCATCATCTCCACCATTACCTTGGTAAATATTCTCGGTGCCGTGGAGAGACCAAACGGCAACGTCTGGAATTGGTAATGACAGTTCTGTACCACAGATCTGAGGTACGCCTGATGAGGTGGATAAATGGGGACATGAAGGTATGCATCCTTTATGTCCAGAGACACCATAAAATCCCCCCATTCCAGGGCTGCGATGACCGCTCTCAGCGATTCCATCTTGATATTGAACCTTTTCAGGTATATGTTCAGGGATTTTAAATTCAATATGGGTCCCTCTCTTAGGGGGAAGCTGGCAGGGCCGATTTGAGGTAACGGTGAGGGGGCATCTCTTCGAATTCCAGCTTGTATCCCTGAGACACAATCTCTATAGCCCAGGGATCCACCTGGGAGTGAACCCACACGTGGCTGAAATTTCGGAGACGCGCCCCCACCGGGCCTAGCTCCGCCTGTGGAGCCCCAGCGTCATGCAGTGGATTTAGGCCCTCATTCCGAGTTGTTCGCTCGGTATTTTTCATCGCATCGCAGTGAAAATCCGCTTAGTACGCATGCGCAATGTTCGCACTGCGACTGCGCCAAGTAACTTTACTATGATGAAAGTATTTTTACTCACGGCTTTTTCTTCGCTCCGGCGATCGTAATGTGATTGACAGGAAATGGGTGTTACTGGGCGGAAACACGGCGTTTCAGGGGCGTGTGGCTGAAAACGCTACCGTTTCCGGAAAAAACGCAGGAGTGGCCGGAGAAACGGTGGGAGTGCCTGGGCGAACGCTGGGTGTGTTTGTGACGTCAACCAGGAACGACAAGCACTGAAATGATCGCACAGGCAGAGTAAGTCTGGAGCTACTCTGAAACTGCTAACTCGTTTGTAATCGCAATATTGCGCGTACGTCGGTCGCAATTTTAAGAAGCTAAGATTCACTCCCAGTAGGCGGCGGCTTAGCGTGTGTAACTCTGCTACATTCGCCTTGCGAGCGAACAACTCGGAATGAGGGCCTTAGTGGAAGCCAGGGAGGACTTCTGTTCCTGGGAACTAGCTGTATTGTGCAGCTTCTTTCCTCTACCCCTGCCTCTGGCAAGAAAAGACGCACCTCGTACTTTGTTGCCTTTTTGTGATCGAAAGGACTGCATTTGATAATACGGTGCTTTCTTAGATTGTGAGGGAATATATGGCAAAAAATTTGACTTTCCAGCCGTAGGTGTGGAGACCAGGTCCGAGAGACTGTCCCCAAACAATTCCTCACCCTTGTAAGGTAAAACCTCCATGTGCCTTTTTGAGTCGGCATCGCCTGTCCACTGCCTAGTCCACAGGACCCTTCTGGCAGAAATCGACATTGCATTTATTCTAGAGCCCAGTAGGCTAATGTCTCTTTGAGCATCTCTCATATATAGGACAGCGTCTTTTATATGCCCCAGGGTCAGCACTATAGTATCCTTGTCCAAGGTATCAAGTTCCTCAGATAAGGTATCTGTCCATGCTGCTACAGCACTACACATGCAGGCCGACACAATCGCCGGCCTTAGTAGGGTACCTGAATGTGTATAAATGGACTTCAGGATACCCTCCTGCTTTCTATCCACAGCATCTTTTAGGGTGGCCGTATCCTGTAATGGTAGGGCTACCCTCTTGGATAAGCGTGTTAAAGCTTTGTCTACCCTAGGGGAAGATTCCCAGCGTAACCTGTCCGTTGGCGGGAAAGGATACGCCATAAGCATCCGTTTGGAAATCTGCAGTTTTCTATCTGGAGATTCCCAAGCCTTTTCACATAACTCATTTAACTCATGTGAAGGGGGAAAGGTCACCTCTTGCCTTTTTTCCCCATACATATAAACCCTCTTGTCAGGTGGTGTTTCCTCTGTGATGTGCAACACATCCTTCATTGCTATAATCATGTAACGGATGGCTTTAGCCATTTTAGGCTGTAACTTTGCATCATCGCCATCGACACTGGAGTCAGACTCCGTGTCGACATCTGTGTCAACAATTTGGGATAGTGGGCGCTTCTGAGACCCTGACGGCCTCTGCGACATAGGATCAGGCATGGGCTGAGACCCCGGCTGTCCCAAGGCTTCAGCTTTATCCAACCTTTTATGCAAGGAAGTGACATTATCATTTAAAACCTTCCACATATCCATCCAATCGGGTGTCGGCGCCGTCCCCACATTCATTTGCTCCCGCTCTGCTTCCACATAGGCTTCCTCGTCAAACATGCCGACACAAGCGTACCGACACACCACACACACAGGGGATGCTCTTTTTGAAGACAGTTCCCCCACAAGGCCTTTTGGAGAGAGAGAGAGTATGCCAGCACACACCCCAGCGCTATATGTTCCAGGAGTCACACAGTAACTTAGTGTTAACCCAGTAGCTGCTGTATATATTGTTTTTGCGCCAAATTTATGTGCCCCCCCTCTCTTTTTACCCTCTTCTACCGTGATTCTGCAGGGGAGAGCCTGGGGAGCTTCCTCTCAGCGGAGCTGTGGAGCGAAAATGGCGCTGGTGAGTGCTGAGGAAGAAGCCCCGCCCCCTCAGCGGCGGGCTTCTGTCCCGCGTTTGTGTGTAAAATAATGGCGGGGGCTCATGCATATATACAGTGCCCAACTGTATATATGCTCCTTTTTGCCAAGAGGTACCTAATTGCTGCCCAGGGCGCCCCCCGCACCCTACAGTGACCGGAGTATGTGGGTTTAGTGTGGGAGCAATGGCGCACAGCTGCAGTGCTGTGCGCTACCTCATGTGAAGACTGGAGTCTTCTGCCGCCGATTTTGACGTCTTCTGCTTCTGACACCGGCTTCTGTCTTCTGGCTCTGCGAGGGGGACGGCGGCGCGGCTCCGGGATCGGACGACCAAGGGTGCGATCCTGTGTACGATCCCTCTGGAGCTAATGGTGTCCAGTAGCCTAAGAAGCAGGACCTATCTTCAGTGAGTAGGGCTGATTCTCTCCCCTCAGTCCCACTGATTCTCTCCCCTCAGTCCCACGTAGCAGAGAGCCTGTTGCCAGCAGATCTCTCTGAAAATAAAAAACCTAACAAAATACTTTCTTATTAGCAAGCTCAGGAGAGCTCACTAAGTAGCACCCAGCTCGTCCGGGCACAGATTCAAACTGAGGTCTGGAGGAGGGACATAGAGGGAGGAGCCAGAACACACCAGAATCCAAATTCTTTCTTAAAGTGCCCTGTCTCCTGCGGAGCCCGTCTATTCCATGGTCCTTACGGAGTCCCCAGCATCCACTAGGACGTTAGACAAAACAGGATGCAGTTACAATCACAACATACCGATGCCATAATCCCGACCCGTTTGCACCGCAGCGAAGAACCGCTGCATGCGAATGGGTCGGAATGACCCCCATTGTCAGAGAACTATTGATGTTCCACCTTTGATGACAAACCATTATTAACCATCAATGGTCAGTGGCCATCCCTATCTCCTACCAATAAATGTACGTTGTTGTAGAGAAGTCCTGTGACACCAGTATCTGAGGCACATAAGAATCGGCTTTATTGGACAGGTATACTTGCGTATACTAGGAATTTGTTTTCGGTTTACAGTGCAGCAGCCAGGGGGGGAACACATAGACAAGAGGGGGGAATATAGGAATATATGCAGTATACAGATTAAGTAAATTACACAGTGTTCGTTACAATCAGAAGATCGGAGTAGAGCGACTGGACAATCAACCTGGCGGTTTGTCAGGAGAACAGCATGTGGACTGCTCGAGGAAAGAAGCTTTTGAGACTTCTATTGGTTCTGGTGGGAATGGCCCTGTATCTTCTTCCTGATGGCAGCAGGTAGAGCTCGCCATAGCCCGGGTGAGGCGGATCATTGACTATCCTGGTCGTCCATTTTTTTGGCTCTGGTCTGGTACAGGTCGTCGACAGGTGGGAGGTCAACTCCGATGATCTTCTCAGCAGACCTTACCACTCTTTGGAGCCAGCATTGGTCTTTCTTACTGGCGGAGCTATACCAGACGATAATTGAGGAGCACAGAACAGATTCAATAATTGTGAAGTAGAAGAGGAGCAGGAGATTCTGTGGGATGTTAAACTTTTCAAGTTGCCTTAGAAAGAACAGCCATGTCAAATATTTGTTTTTATAGGTTTTATATATATATATATGCTAGAAACAAGACAAGGAGAGCGCACCGGTAAACGTAAAATCATTTACTTTGTATAAAAAAGAGTAATATCCACATACATAGCGGTAAGAGTATCCAAACTCAGCGAGGTCCACACGATCTCTGGAACAGCGCTCACCGAGCTGAAACTGTCTCGTCGGCTCCGGACCCGGCGGGTGACGTCACAACGTCCTCAGCAGTTAGCCACGCCCAACGCGTTTCGACCTATCACAGTCTTCGTCAGGGGATGTGGTTAAAGTGTGAGGGTACGATCTTATATACCCATTCCAACTGATACCAGCTGATCACAATTAATTATGAGCCAAAGTTTTAGACATTTTACAAATCCATTAACAACGGCACATTATCCATGCAGGCTTCTCAGCAAGATCTGTCCATCCCATTTACTGCATAACATTAGTCCCCGAATTTTAGTTAATTAATTATAAATTTATAGAGTAGTTTTAAATAGAAACATTTGTTCCTTTAATTAAATGTCTGCTACCAGACAAGATTACTCCCAGCTGTTTACTAAATCACTGAAAATGGGATTGACAGCTCCTACTTCACAAGGTTCAGAACAGTCCCTACCATTACTAATTTATTTTATTGTTACATACAGTTAAAAACAAAAACACAATTATTTAGTGTATACATATCAATTTAAATTTTAAAAATTATAAAAAATATGTTACCAGATATGTCACAATGAAAGTAGAGGCTTATATATCTAATCTCAATACGTCATATATTTCAATAAGACACTTTCATACTAATTATTAAACTATTTCCAACCACCCTATTAGCGTGAGTTTTTTTAGAGAGATTCATTGTAGATAGAAATAGATTTAGAGTTACATTGACTTATGAGTCTAAGCTTAACTCGCTACAAAAGAAGAATTACTTCTTGTTAAAAGGAAGAGAATAGAAAGAAATTTATGTCAGCCATAGAACCCCATAAATCCATTCGCCGGGATCCAGCCACTGCCACGCATGGATCATCAGAAGGGACCTGACTTTCATAATTAACAATGTAAAAAGGGTACTATATCACATCCTTCATTGAGACCAGATGGTACAAACGTATTTAGTGTATAAATCCAGTATGTTTCTCTTTGGCTTAATTTTTTCAACAAATCTCCACCTCTCTCATCCAGGCTGATCTTTTCTATTGCTTTAAACGAGAAACCACTTAAACTGGATTTATTACATTCCAAAAAGTGTCGAGGAACACTATGATTGTCTACCTTATGGAGTATATTACGAGTGTGTTCAAGTATACGTAATTTTAACATACGTTTGGTCTTTCCAATATAGCGTTTCCCACATTTGCACTCCAGCATATAGATTACATGGGTGCTTACACAACTCAGTTTACCTTTAATTTTCCATGATTTATCATTGCTAGAATTCAGAAATTGTTTGTTATCTTTGTTGGCAAACTGACACATTTTACATTTATTACATGGGAAGAATCCTTCCAATCTGTTATATTCTTCATATTTATCAACCCTTTTCAGTTTGCTGGGGCTAGACGATCCTTTAGGGAACATGATTTCTTATATATAATTCTAGGATGCTGTGTGATCACATCTTTAAGTAGCGGGTCGAGACTTAATATACCCCAATGTTTATTTAGGATTTTCTTAATCTCTCCTCCGCCCTTATTAAAGCGGGTTATAAAGGGTACTCCAAGTTTTTCCATATTTTCTTTTTCTTTTCTTCTATCCTTATAAACCAAAAGTTCTTGCCTATCTCTATTTAACGCTTTCTCATAGCAGTCCTGAATTAAATTATCTGGATATTTTTTCTCCCTAAATCTCTCACTGTAGATCTTAACTTGTTCTTTGAATTTACTTTGTTCAGAACAATTCCGTTTTAAACGGACAAACTGGGAATAGGGGATATTCTCAATCCATTTTTTATAATGGCAACTTTGAAAGTGTATATAACTATTGCGATCTACACTTTTAATGTGAGTATAAGTATCAATCTTTACTCCTTCACAGGATTTACTGCTATCCAATACAAGATCTAAGAATTCAATAGTATCATTATTATACTTATAAGTAAAATGCAGATTAAATTCATTATTATTTAATTCTATCATAAATTCATCCAGTAAATCTATACCTCCAGACCACACCATAATAATATCATCTATGAATCGCTTATATTTATGTATATATTTCAAAAATCGATTGTTATTAAAAATAACTTCTTTTTCCCATTTTCCCATATATAAGTTTGCTAGACTTGGAGCGTAAGGCGTCCCCATAGCTACGCCGCACTCTTGGTTAAAAAATGTTCCCTCAAAATTAAAGTAATTATTTTTAAGTATATATTCAATACATTCCAATATAAATCCCTTTTTATGGTTACTTATTTTCAGATCCTCCTCCAAAAACATCTTTACAGCACTTATTCCCCCATCATGTGGGATACTCGTATAAAGAGCCTCCACGTCAATCGTTACCCACTTGAACTCAGGTCTCCACTCCAAATCCCCCATTTCTTTAAGCACCTGTGTAGAATCTTTGATAAAAGAGGGGTAAAAATGAGAAAACAGAACTCCCAGTAAAAACAGACGTTTTTAATTTATCTGATCATGTGTTAACCACAAACGAAATTTCTTTGCTGTCAAAAGGTTTATCTTTTGCCCCAAACACTGCTCCAAAAGGTTTTGAATTATTTATAGACATAAATAAGTTTACGAGAAATTTAACCCTGAAACGTCATTTTGCTAAAAACAAAAAGGTTACAGAAAAAGAAGAGTCTCCTAAAAATCCAGTTTTTAAGAAAAAATCTAATTTTTATCCGGTAGAATCGAGGGGAAATTTTATTGACACGTTCTCCAAATTAGTTAAAAAAGATCTGGATAAAATGTGCAGTAATGAATTCAGATTTAAAGATAACCTCAATAAAGGAGAGAGAGCAGCACTAAAAAGCTTAGAAAATGACCCCCTATTAGTATTAAAAATGGCGGACAAAGGTGGTGGCATTGTTTTATTAAACAGAAAAGATTATCTTATGGAATGTGAGAGACTCCTAAGTGATAATAAAACTTATAAAAAACTGCAGGAAGATCCCACTAAACGAGTCATTGAAGAGATTCGAACTCTTCTGGACAAGGGTATAAAAAATGGTAGTATAAGTATAGACGAAATGAATTTTATGTTCAACCCATATCCCCGAGTCCCTTTATTTTATAGTTTACCTAAAATACATACACGATTAGAGAAACCCCCCGGCCGCCCGATAATTTCGGGAATTGGGTCGGCGTCCTCTAATATGTCTGAATTTATTGATGCACATATTAAGAATTATGTTTTTGGTTTAACCTCTTATATCAAAGATTCTACACAGGTGCTTAAAGAAATGGGGGATTTGGAGTGGAGACCTGAGTTCAAGTGGGTAACGATTGACGTGGAGGCTCTTTATACGAGTATCCCACATGATGGGGGAATAAGTGCTGTAAAGATGTTTTTGGAGGAGGATCTGAAAATAAGTAACCATAAAAAGGGATTTATATTGGAATGTATTGAATATATACTTAAAAATAATTACTTTAATTTTGAGGGAACATTTTTTAACCAAGAGTGCGGCGTAGCTATGGGGACGCCTTACGCTCCAAGTCTAGCAAACTTATATATGGGAAAATGGGAAAAAGAAGTTATTTTTAATAACAATCGATTTTTGAAATATATACATAAATATAAGCGATTCATAGATGATATTATTATGGTGTGGTCTGGAGGTATAGATTTACTGGATGAATTTATGATAGAATTAAATAATAATGAATTTAATCTGCATTTTACTTATAAGTATAATAATGATACTATTGAATTCTTAGATCTTGTATTGGATAGCAGTAAATCCTGTGAAGGAGTAAAGATTGATACTTATACTCACATTAAAAGTGTAGATCGCAATAGTTATATACACTTTCAAAGTTGCCATTATAAAAAATGGATTGAGAATATCCCCTATTCCCAGTTTGTCCGTTTAAAACGGAATTGTTCTGAACAAAGTAAATTCAAAGAACAAGTTAAGATCTACAGTGAGAGATTTAGGGAGAAAAAATATCCAGATAATTTAATTCAGGACTGCTATGAGAAAGCGTTAAATAGAGATAGGCAAGAACTTTTGGTTTATAAGGATAGAAGAAAAGAAAAAGAAAATATGGAAAAACTTGGAGTACCCTTTATAACCCGCTTTAATAAGGGCGGAGGAGAGATTAAGAAAATCCTAAATAAACATTGGGGTATATTAAGTCTCGACCCGCTACTTAAAGATGTGATCACACAGCATCCTAGAATTATATATAAGAAATCATGTTCCCTAAAGGATCGTCTAGCCCCCAGCAAACTGAAAAGGGTTGATAAATATGAAGAATATAACAGATTGGAAGGATTCTTCCCATGTAATAAATGTAAAATGTGTCAGTTTGCCAACAAAGATAACAAACAATTTCTGAATTCTAGCAATGATAAATCATGGAAAATTAAAGGTAAACTGAGTTGTGTAAGCACCCATGTAATCTATATGCTGGAGTGCAAATGTGGGAAACGCTATATTGGAAAGACCAAACGTATGTTAAAATTACGTATACTTGAACACACTCGTAATATACTCCATAAGGTAGACAATCATAGTGTTCCTCGACACTTTTTGGAATGTAATAAATCCAGTTTAAGTGGTTTCTCGTTTAAAGCAATAGAAAAGATCAGCCTGGATGAGAGAGGTGGAGATTTGTTGAAAAAATTAAGCCAAAGAGAAACATACTGGATTTATACACTAAATACGTTTGTACCATCTGGTCTCAATGAAGGATGTGATATAGTACCCTTTTTACATTGTTAATTATGAAAGTCAGGTCCCTTCTGATGATCCATGCGTGGCAGTGGCTGGATCCCGGCGAATGGATTTATGGGGTTCTATGGCTGACATAAATTTCTTTCTATTCTCTTCCTTTTAACAAGAAGTAATTCTTCTTTTGTAGCGAGTTAAGCTTAGACTCATAAGTCAATGTAACTCTAAATCTATTTCTATCTACAATGAATCTCTCTAAAAAAACTCACGCTAATAGGGTGGTTGGAAATAGTTTAATAATTAGTATGAAAGTGTCTTATTGAAATATATGACGTATTGAGATTAGATATATAAGCCTCTACTTTCATTGTGACATATCTGGTAACATATTTTTTATAATTTTTAAAATTTAAATTGATATGTATACACTAAATAATTGTGTTTTTGTTTTTAACTGTATGTAACAATAAAATAAATTAGTAATGGTAGGGACTGTTCTGAACCTTGTGAAGTAGGAGCTGTCAATCCCATTTTCAGTGATTTAGTAAACAGCTGGGAGTAATCTTGTCTGGTAGCAGACATTTAATTAAAGGAACAAATGTTTCTATTTAAAACTACTCTATAAATTTATAATTAATTAACTAAAATTCGGGGACTAATGTTATGCAGTAAATGGGATGGACAGATCTTGCTGAGAAGCCTGCATGGATAATGTGCCGTTGTTAATGGATTTGTAAAATGTCTAAAACTTTGGCTCATAATTAATTGTGATCAGCTGGTATCAGTTGGAATGGGTATATAAGATCGTACCCTCACACTTTAACCACATCCCCTGACGAAGACTGTGATAGGTCGAAACGCGTTGGGCGTGGCTAACTGCTGAGGACGTTGTGACGTCACCCGCCGGGTCCGGAGCCGACGAGACAGTTTCAGCTCGGTGAGCGCTGTTCCAGAGATCGTGTGGACCTCGCTGAGTTTGGATACTCTTACCGCTATGTATGTGGATATTACTCTTTTTTATACAAAGTAAATGATTTTACGTTTACCGGTGCGCTCTCCTTGTCTTGTTTCTAGCACCAATACCCTTTGCTCCCTGGCTGGGAGTAGGATTGAGCAGCACAGAATTAACGTTTAATAAAGACTCTGGATACATGGACTTGCAGCGCAGGAATTGAATCCTGTTTTCATATATATATATATATATATATATATATATATATATATATATATAAGGAGATAGATGGTAAGACTTACCTTTGATAAATCTCTTTCTGCGAGGTACACTGGATTCCACAGGGAGTAACATCGAGGTGTAGAGTTGGATCTTGATCCGAAGGACCAACAGGCTAAAGCTTTGACTGTTCCCAGGATGCACTGCACCACCTCCTCTATAGCCCCGCCTCCAGGCACTGGAGCTCAGTTTTGTTAACCAGTCCAATGCAGTAGCAGGTAAGAGAGATGGTAGATGTTAGTCACATAGACCCACATTCTCACAACAGGAGTAGGGACTAGCAGCTAATGCCATACAAACCCAATGAAGCGAAGTGCGTCAGGGTGGGTGCCCTGTGGAATCCAGTGTACCTCGCAGAAAGATTTAACAATGGTAAGTCTTACCATAAACCTCCTTTTCTGCAGCAGGGTACACTGGTATTCCACAGGGAATAACATCGGGGATGTCCTAAAGCAGTTCCTCATGGGAGGGGATGCACAATAGCGTGCACAAGAACCCGGCATCCAAAGGAAGCATCCTGGGAGATGGATGTATCAAGGGCATAAAACCTGATGAACGTGTTTACTGAGGACCACGCAGTCGCCTTGCACAATTGTTCAGCTGACGCACCACGGCAGGCCGCCCAAGAAAGTCCAACAGACCGAGTAGAATGGGCCTTGATAGCAGCAGGAGCTGGTTCAATCACCATTCTAATCTATCTGGCTAAGGTCTGCTTATTCGCAGGCCAGCCATGTTTGTGAAAACCAAAAAGTACAAAAAGAGAATCTGACCTCCTGATAGAGGCAGCCCTTTCTACATATATATGGATGACCTGTACCACATCCAAAGATCGCTCTTTGGAGGACAAACCAGAAGAGATAAAGGCCGGAACCACAATCTCTTGGTTAAGGTGGAAAGTTGACACCACCTTAGGTAGATAACCAGGGCGAGTTCTA
The DNA here is from genome assembly GCF_028390025.1 of Pseudophryne corroboree. Classification (NCBI taxonomy): domain Eukaryota; kingdom Metazoa; phylum Chordata; class Amphibia; order Anura; family Myobatrachidae; genus Pseudophryne; species Pseudophryne corroboree. Next base: position 360,607,130 of record NC_086448.1, read on the forward strand.
AGAACTGCACGGTCACGATGAAAAATAAGAACGGGTGGATGACAGGACAAAGCGCCTAAGTCCGACACCCTCCAAGCAGAGGCAATAGCCAACAGAAAAAGGATCTAAAGCGTAAGGCATTTAAGGTCCACAGACTTAAGAAGTTCAAATGGAGACTCTTGTAGGGCATTAAGAACAACAGACAGATCCTATGGAGCCACAGGAGGGACATAGGAAAGCTGAATCCGTAAAGCTGAATCCGTAAAACACTGTGAGTGAAAGAATGAACGTCAGGAAGAGACGCAATTTTCCTCTGAAATCATACCGACAAGGCAGATATATGAACCTTGAGGGAGGCCAACCGAAGGCCTAAGTCCAGGCCCTGTTGTAGAAAAGCCAAAAATCTGGAAATCCTGAAAGTATATGCATCATAGTTCTTACATAGTAAGAATTCCAGACCCTGTAATAAATTTGAGCTGAAGCCGGTTTACGTGATTAAAACATAGTTTTAATGACTGCCTCAGAGAAACCTTTTGCCCTCAGGAGTGAAGCTTCAAGAGTTACGCCGTCAAAGCCAGTTTTGCCGGTCCTGGTAGACACAAGAGCCTTGAAGGAGGAGGTCTGGCCGTTGAGGAAGTAGAAGAGGACGCTCGATCGAGAGACCCTGCAGGTCTGAGAACCAATGCCATGCTGGAGCGACTAGAAGTAGTACTCCTCCTTCTTGCTTGAACTTCCGTATTACCCTGGGCAGAAGAACATGTATGGCAGACAAAAGTTCCATTGAATTGCCAGTGCGTCCACGAATGCTGCTTGAGGATCCCTTGTCCTTGCTTCGAAGACCGGAACCTTGTGATTGTGTCGAGACGCCATCAGGTCTACATCAGGTCTACACTTGTCCACGAGGAGTTGGAAGACCTCCGGATGAAGACTCCACTCTCCGGTGTGTACGTCCTGATGACTGAGGAAGTCCGCTACCCAGTTGAGGACCCCCGGAATGAACACTGCCAATAATGCTGGCAGATGGCATTCCGCCCATTGAAGGATCTTTGACACTTCCATCATTGCCATGTGGCTTCGAGTGCCGCCTTGATGATTTATGTACGCCACTGTGGTGGCATTGTCTGACTGTACTTGAACAGGACTGTTCTGTACCAGAGGGCAAGTATCAGCACAATGAACACCGCCCGCAACTCCAGAATATTTATTGGGAGGAGAGATTCTTCCCTGGTTCACCGACCCTGGAGAGAGTATTGCTCCAACACCACGTCCCAACCCCGCAGACTGGCATCCTTTGTGAAGAGGACCCAATTGGAGATCCAGAAGGGACGACCCCTGCTCAATTGTTGGTCCTGTAGCCACCAGCTCAGTGACAGATAAATCTCCGGAGTCAAGGAGATCATTTGAGACCTGATCTGGTGAGGCAGGCCGTCCCACTTGGAAAGGATTAACCTCTGCAGAGGGTGGGAATGAAAATGAGCGTACTCTACCATTTCGAAAGCCCACACCATGAGGCCTAGTACTTGCATCACCGAGTGTATCGACACTCTCTGGCGAGAGAGGAAGCATCTGATTCTGTCCTGAAGTTTCAGGACCTTCTCTGGAGACTAGAACAAACGTTGATTGTGTGTGTCCAGTAATGCCCCCAGGTGCACCATGCTCTGAGCAGGGACCAGTGAAGATTTCTTCCAGCTGATGAGCCACCCGTGGGCTTGCAGGAATTGGACCGTCAGTTACAGATGACGGAGGAGAACCTCTGAGTAGTTCGCCAGGATCAACAAGTCATCAAGATACGGCAGGATCCTGATACCCTGACGGCTGAGAAGGTCCGTCATGACCGCCATGACCTTGGTGAAGATCCGAGGAGCCGTGGTCAGTCTGAAAAGGCAAGGCTTGGAATTGATAATTGATAATGAAGGTTGCCTATATCAAACCGGAGATATTGCTGATGCAACATGGCAAGAGAGAGGTATGTGTAGGTAAGCATCCTGAACGTCCAGGGATACCATATAGTCCTTGGGTTCCAAAGCCAGTACAATAGAGCGAAGAGTTTCCATACAGAATTTGGACACCCTCACAAATTTGTTCAAAGATTTGAGGTTGAGCATAGGCCGGGAGGATCCATTTGGCTTCGGAACCAGAAACAGAGTCAATAGTATCCCCTGCCTCTCTGAGACAGAGGCACCGGCACTATCACTCCTGTATCCAGGAGGGATTGCACAACCAAATGTAGAGTTTGTGCTTTTACTGGATCCGAAGGGATAACCGTCAGCAAAACTGGCGAGGGGGACATCTCTTGAAAGAGATTGCGTACCTGTGAGAGACAACTTCCTGCACCCAGGCATCCGAAGTGGTCTTTAACCATACCTGGGCGAACTGCAGAAGTCGGGCTCCCACCCTGGGGTCCCCCAGGGGGAGGCCCGCCCCTTCATGCAGAATGCTTGTCCGGTGTGGAAGCAGGCTGACGGGCGGCCCAAGAACGTTTAGGTTTGGGCTTAGAGGATTTGGAAGTGTCGGGTACGCCTGACCCTCTGCTTTACCTGGAGGTCAAAAGGAATGAAAAGTGGCCAAAGGATTAGTACTTGGGAGAACCGCAGTCTTGGCCGACGCCAAGTTAGTCACAATCTTGTTCAGATCCTCCCCAAATAGTATATCTCCCTTAAAAGGGAGCACCTCCAAGGTCTTCTTAGAGTCCAGGTCCACCGACCAGGACTGTAACCACAGAATCCGGCGAGCCAGGATAGACATAGTAGATGCCTTGGCCATTATAACGCCTACATCAGAGGCTGCCTCCTAAATATAGCGGGTGGCTGTGGTAATATATTACAGATATTGTCTGGCAGTGTCATAAAAATTCAGAGGTAGCTCATCCTCAATTGCTTGAACCCAAGCTTCAATTCCTTTTGCAGCCCAAGAGGCTGCCATAGTGGGTCTATGTACAGCACCTGCAAGAGTGTAAATAGACTTCAAGCAACCCTTCACACGCTTATCCATCAGTTCCTTCAGAGGTGATGTTGGTGACAGGCAGAGTAGATGACACCACAAGACAGGCTACATAGGAGTCCACTGGTGGTGGGGGTTCCCACTTGTTACTCAACTCTGCAGAGATAGGATAACAAGGTAGCATCCTTATAGACTGGGAAAATGTATTTCCTGTTGAAGACCAGGATTCCTGACGTATGTCAATTAAATAGTCAGAATGTGGTAAGACTAATTTAGCAACCTTCTGACATTTGAACTTATCAGGTTTCTTAGACGTATCAGGAGGGTCAATCTCATCATCAATCTGAAGAATCAGCTTGATAGCCTCCACTAAGTCAGGAACATCAACCTGTGTTGTGAGATTCCTCATCAGAAGCAGCTGTATCAGCATCTGATGGATCAGTATATTCCCCATCTTCATCGGAAGAATCATCCAAAATATTAGTGGAATGTGAGGAAGAATGGCCCACTTAGATGACCCTTTGGTCCCAGTAGGGCAAGGGTTAGGTTTTTGTTTAACCAAGGACTGATTTAATTGCTGTAACTGGGTTGACAGAGTATCCGCCCATGGTGGATTAACTACAGGAACAATATGTGGCTGTAATGGCACAGGAGGTCCCAAAGGGGGCATAAGTTGTGTTACAAGCATAGTCAGCATATTTGAAATGCAGCCCAAGGTGGATCATGATTTGCCACAGGTGCTGCGGACTGACTGGAAGGTGCAGAGCACCCAGTACCTGAACCCTCAGCTGAAAATTTTTCTTCAAATAAATACGTGGTGTCAGCACTGCAGGACGCAGGAGTGTCCGCAGATTTCCCGCCCTGTGTAGCAGACATTATTGGGAATGTAGCCTTAGGGCGCAACAGTACAATATAGCCAGACAAACACAATACCTGACAAAAACCCTGTATTATGTGACCACAAACAGAGGATTTAAGCGGTATGTGGTGACTGAAACACAGTGAAAAATACAAAACAGTATATCCTGTGGCACACTATATGGTATATGAGACCCTGACGCACTTAGCCCCCCAGGGTACAGAATATAGTGATAATAGGATTTTAATTACCTACCGGTAAATCCTTTTCTCGTAGTCCTTAGAGGATCATGGGGTCCACATTAGTACAATGGGGTATAGACGGGTCCCTTGGGAGCCATGGGCACTTTAAGAGTTTAATAGTGTGGGCTGGCTCCTCCCTCTATGCCCCTCCTACCAGACCCAGTATAGAAACTGTGCCCGAGGAGACGGACATCTTCGAGAGAAGGAATTTACACAGATAGTGGTGAGATTCACACCTGCTCACAAATACAAGGCAAACCAAGCTAACCAGCTTGAATACTCAGCAACGGCTGAACAACATTACTTAACCAAGTAAAACACCAAGAACGAAGCAGTACTGAAGTAACCACTGAAGAATAATGAAGCGCTGGAAGAACCCACTTTACGTGTAGAGTGGGCCTTAACGGATTTTAGACACTGCAAGCCTGCCATAGAATAAGCATGCTGGATAGTAAACCTGATCCAGCGAGAAATCGTCTGCTTAGAAGCAGGACACCCAATCTTGGGGTAAATTTACTAAGATGGGAGTTCTATTTAAGATGGGATGTTGCCCATAGCTACCAATCAGATTCTACTTCTGATTTATCTAGCACCTTCTAGAAGATAATACCTGGAATCTGATTGGTTGCTATGGGCAACATCCCATCTTATATAGAACTCCCATCTTAGTAAATTTACCCCCTTGTTGGGATCATAAAGGACAAATAGTGTCCGACTTTCTGTGACGAGAATTTCTCTTCACATAAATTTTCAAAGCCCTCACCACCTCCAAGGACTTTGAGATAACTGAGGAGTCAGTAGCCACTGGCACCACAATAGGTTGGTCGATATGAAAAGCAAACACAAACTTTGGAAGAAATTGCTGACGCGTTCTGAGTTCAGCTCTATCTTCATAGGAAATTAAGTAGGGGCTTTTACAGGACAAAGCCTCCAAATCCGACACACGTCTAGCAGATGCTAAGGCCAACAGTGTGACAGCCTTCCAAGTGAGAAACTTGACCTCAACCTCCTGTAAAGGTTCGAACCAATCCGATTGCAGGAACTGCAGCATTAAGATCCCAAGGTGCCGTAGGAGGCACAAAGGGTGGTTGGATGTGCAGAACCCCTTTCAAGAATGTCTGAACCTCAGGGAGGGCAGCCAATTGTTTCTGGAAGAAAATGGAGAAGGCCGAAATCTTCGACTTTTACGGAGCCCATGTGTAGGCCCACATCCACACCTGCTTGTAGAAAGAGGAGAAACCGTCCCAGTTGAAACTCCACCGTTGGGAAACCTCTTGGCTTCACACCAAGACACATACTTTTTCCAAATCCGATGGTAATGTTTAGACGTAACTCGCTTCCTAGACTGTATCAGGGTAGGAATGACCTTTTTTGGAATACCCTCCCGAGCTAAGATCTGGCGTTTAACCTCCATGCCGTCAAACGTAGCCGCGGTAAGTCTTGAAAGGCGAACGGCCCCTGTTGCAGAAGGTCCTCGCGAAGAGGAAGAGGCATCGGATCCTCCAGCAGTAATTCCAGAAGATCTGCGTACCAAGCCCTCCTTGGCCAGTCCAGCGCAAGGTGGATCACCTGAACTCTTGTTCTTTTTATTAATTTTAGAATCCTTGGGATGAGCGGAAGTGGAGGAAACACATACACTGACTGGAACACCCACGGAGTTACCAGTGCGTCCACCACCACTGCCTGTGGGTCTCTCGACCTGGAACAGTACCTCTGAAGCTTCTTGTTGAGGCGAGAGGCCATCATGTCTATCTGAGGTACACCCCATCGGCTTGTCACTTCTGCGAACACCTCAGGGTGGAGGCCCCATTCTCCTGGATGGAGATCGTGTCTGCTTGGGAAGTCCACTTCCCACTTGTCCACTCCCAGAATGGAGATCGCTGATAGCGCCACCACATGCTTTTCTGCCCAGAGGAGGATTCTTGTTACTTCTGACATTGCCGCTCTGCTCTTTGTTCCGTGCTGTCAGTTTATGTAGGACACTGCCGTTACATTGTCCTACTGGACCTGAATGGCCTGATCTTGCAGAAGATGCGCCGCTTGTAGAAGGCCGTCGTATATGGCCCTTAGTTCCAGAATATTTATTGGAAGGATGGATTCCAGACTTGACCACCTTCCTTGGAACTTTTCCTCTTGGGTGACCGCTCCCCAACCTCTGAGACTTGCATCTGTGGTTAGAAGGATCCAATTATAAATTCCGAACCTGCGGCCCTCTAGTAGGTGAGAAGTTTGCAGCCACCAGAGGAGTGAAATTCTGGCTTTCGGCGACAGGCGTACCCGCTGGTGCATGTGAAGAGGTGATCCCGACCATTTGTCTAGGAGATCCAGTTGGAAGGACCTTGCATGGAATTTTCCGTACTATAGAGCCTCGTAGGAGACTACCATCTTCCCCAGAAGGCGAATGCACTGATGAACCGATACCCGGGCTGGCTTCAGGACATCCCGTATCATCGATTGGATCACCAACGCTTTCCCTACCGGTAGAAACACCCTCTGCACTTCCGTGTTTTGTATCATCCCCAGGAAGGGCAGTCTCCTTGTCGGCTCCAAATGTGACTTTGGAAGGTTCAGGATCCACCAATGATCCTGGAGTAGTCGAGTTGAGAGAGCAATACTCTGCAACAACCTCTGCCTGGAAGATGCTTTTATCAGCAGATCGTTCAGATATGGAATTATGTTCACTCCTTGCCTGCGGAGGAGTAGCATCATCTCTGCCATGACCTTGGTGAACACCCTCGGTGCTGTGGAGAGGCCAAAAAGCAGTGCCTGGAATTGATAGTGACAATCCAGTAGCGCAAATCTGAGATAAGCCTGATGAGGCAGCCAGATCGGAATGTGAAGGTATGCATCCTTGATATCCAAGGATACTAGGAATTCTCCCTCCTCCAGACCTGAGATCACCACTCTCAGAGACTCCATCTTGAATTTGAATTCCCTCAAGTAGGGGTTCAATGACTTTAGGTTTAATATCGGCCTTACCGAACTGTCCGGTTTCGGTACGACAAACAGGTTTGAGTAATAACCCTTGTGTTTTAGTTGAGGTGGAACTGGAACAATAACATTGGTTCGGACCAATTTTTGAATGGCTTCCTGCAGGATAGCACTTTCTGTCAGCGAAACTGGTAAGCCTGATTTGAAGAATCTGTGAGGTGGGAGTTCCTGAAACAATGTCTGTCACCCAGGGGTCTAGGCATGATGACGCCTAGATGTGACTGAAATTTTTTAGTCTTGCTCCCTCCTGCCCGATCTCCAGGCTGGGAGGTCCACCGTCAAGCTGAAGATTTTGAGGAAGCAGAACCTGGTTTCTGTTCCTGAGAACCTGTTGGTGCAGGTTTTCTGGGTTTTCCCCGACCACCCCTAAAGAAGGTGGAAGGGGATTTGGATTTTTAAAATTTTGCGGTCCGAAAGGACTGCAGTGTAGACGTAGGATAAGATTTCGTAGTCGGTGGTGCTGCTGAGGGGAGAAAGGTTGACTTACCCGCAGTTGCCGTGGAGATTCACGCATCCAATGCGTCCCCAGAGCCTGACCTGTGAAAGGTAGGTTCTCCACACTTTTCTTGGATTCTGCATCCGCAGTCCATTGGCGTAGCCAGAGTCCTCTGCACGCCGAGACCGCCATGGAAGTAGCCCTCGCATTCAGCATGCCAAGGTAAAGCGCAACGGAATATGCTGCGCTATATAAGAAACTGTTAATAAATAATAAATAAATAAGGTACTTCATGGCCTCCACCATGAACCCAGCAAAATCCTGTATGTGACGCAAAAACAATTCAATGTCACATCTATCCATAGTGTCTAAGTCCTCTAGTAATGTGCCTGACCACTTTACTATGGCTTTAGAAATCCATGCACAAGCAATAGTGGGCATTAAAGCCACGCCTGTAGCAGTGTAAAGAGATTTGAACGTAGTTTCAATCTTGCGGTCAGCCGGCTCTTTAGGGCGGTTGAACCAGGGACAGGTAAAACCACCTTTTTAGACAACCTAGATACAGAAGCGTCTACTATAGGTGGGTTTTCCCACTTCTTGCTATCCTCCTCAGGGAATGGGAAAGCAATGAGAATTCTTTTAGGGATCTGGAATTTTTTCTCTGGTTTTTCCCAGGATTTTTCAAATAAAGAGTTTAACTCTTTAGAAGCAGGGAAGGTGAGCGAGGATTTCCTATTTTCCGTAAAATAAGATTCCTCTACTTGTTCAGGTACCTTCTCAGAAATATGTAAAACATCCCTAATGTCTTTAATCATGAGCTGCACCCCTCTAGCAAGGGATGCATCACCCCCCTGCATATCCCCATCACTGTCCCCTGTATCAGAGTCGGTATCAGTGTCAACTTGCATTATCTGGGCAAGTGTATGTTTTTTTTGGGTATGTAGGTGGGATATTAGAGGAAGTAGTGGGAGCTGAATGCCGCAACCTCTCTACAAATGTTCTCAAAAATTGCGTCTCTTCCTCATTATGAGACATCTTTGATGAAATCTGGGATATCATTCCCCTTAAAGAATCCACCCATGGGGGTTCGGATTCAAAAGGCTGGGAAAGCACATTGCAGTCCTGAGTACATGGAATAGACTCCTCAGGAGAAGATACACACTCTGAAGCACATGATACAGAGCCCTTAGACATGGTAATGTGGATATACACACTTACACACACATACACACAGACATTTTCCCTAGAGTACCTTCAGAGAGTCACAGAGTATAAGGAGCCAGCCACACAGCGCCCCTGTGGGCACTTATTATGATAAAAGCCCGGCGCTGACTAATCAACTTTAATAGGTTAAATAGTACTAACTACACTCTCCCCCCTGTCTATCACACCCTGGTACCGCAGTAACTGGAGTTATGTGGGGTTCAGCGCTTCCTGTCAGCGTCCTATTTCAGCGTTCTGCAGGTAGAAAATGGCACTGGTGAGTGCTGGATTCGCTCTGAGGAGAAGCCCCGCCCCCTGTAATGGCGCGCAGCTTCCCGCACAATGTGATTATACTGGTCTTAAGTCTCTGGTGCTAACAGCGGGATTAGCCCCTGTTGGCTGTATTTACCAGTTTTAGGGTGATCGCGCTGGCCCAGGACGCCCCTCAACCGCGTCTACATATACATGTTGCTGAGCCTTCATGGAGCGCAGCCTGCCAGACCCAATAACCGGGCCGCCGGCGCTGTACTCACCACTCTTCTTTCTTCTGGCTCTGTTAGGGGGTGGCGGCCATGCTGCAGGAGTGAACGGTCGCCTCGTGAGCTTGCGATTAGCACCCTCAGGAGCTCAGTGCCCTGTCAGCGGACATAGAGAACCATTAACTTCAAGAGTTGGTTCCTACTCCCCCCCCTAAGTAGGGAGGCTGTAGCCAGCAGCCTTCCTGTACCTAACACTCTTAGAAAAAAATAAAACTTGAAAAACTCCTATTAACTCCCCCAGCTGTGACCGGCTACTCTGGGCACATTTTCTAAACTGAGTCTGGTAGGAGAGGCACAGAGGGAGGAGCCAGCCCACACTATTAAACTCTTAAAGTGCTAGTGGCTCACAAAGGACCCGTCTGTACCCCATGGTACTAATGTGAACCCAGCATCCTCTAGGACGTAAGAGAAACAAGAGAATTGTTTGGGTCAAGAAACACAAGGAATGGACATTAGACCAGTGGAAATCTGTACTTTGGTCTGATGAATCCAAATTTGAGATTTTTGGTTCCAACCGCCGCGTCTTTGTGAAATGCAGAGAAGTTGAGCGGATGGTTTCTGCATGTGTGGATCCCACTGTGAAGGAGGACGTGTGATGGTGTGGGGGTGCTTTGCTGGTGACACTGTTGGTGATTTATTCAAAATTCAAGGCACACTTAACCAGCATGGCTACCACAGTATTCTGCAGTACCATGCCATCCCATCTGGTTTGCGCTTACTGGGACCATCATTTGTTTTTCAACAAGACAATGACCCCAAACACACCTCCAGGCTATGTAAGGGCTACTTGACCAAGAAGGAGCGTGATGGAGTGCTGCATCAGATGACCTGGACTCCACAATCATCCGACCTAAACCCAATTGAGATGGTTTGGGATGAGTTGGACCGCAGAGTGAAGGAAACGCAGCCAAAAAGTGCTCAGCACCTTTGGGAACTCCTTCAAGACTGTTGGAAAACCATTCCAGGAGACTACCTCATGAAGCTGATTGAGAGAATGCCAAGCTGTCATCAAAGCAAAAGGGGGCTACTTTGAGGAATCTAAAATATAAAACATATTTTGATTTAACACTTTTTTTTTGTTTACAACATAATTCTATATGTGTTCTTTCACAGTTTTGATGTCTTCAGTATTAATCTACAATGCAAAAATAAGATTTTACTCACCGGTAAATCTATTTCTCGTAGTCCGTAGTGGATGCTGGGACTCCGTAAGGACCATGGGGATTAGCGGCTCCGCAGGAGACTGGGCACAACTAAAGAAAGCTTTAGGACTACCTGGTGTGCACTGGCTCCTCCCACTAAGACCCTCCTCCAGACCTCAGTTAGGATACTGTGCCCGGAAGAGCTGACACAATAAGGAAGGATTTTGAATCCCGGGTAAGACTCATACCAGCCACACCAATCACACCGTATAACTCGTGATACTATACCCAGTTAACAGTATGATAACAACTGAGCCTCTCAACAGATGGCTCAACAATAACCCTTTAGTTAGGCAATAACTATATACAAGTATTGCAGACAATCCGCACTTGGGATGGGCGCCCAGCATCCACTACGGACTACGAGAAATAGATTTACCGGTGAGTAAAATCTTATTTTCTCTAACGTCCTAAGTGGATGCTGGGACTCCGTAAGGACCATGGGGATTATACCAAAGCTCCCAAACGGGCGGGAGAGTGCGGATGACTCTGCAGCACCGAATGAGCAAACTCTAGGTCCTCCTCAGCCAGGGTATCAAACTTGTAGACTCTTGCAAGAGTGTTTTAACCCGACCAAGTAACAGCTCGGCAAATTTGTAAAGCCGAGACCCCTCGGGCAGCCGCCCAAGAAGAGCCCACTTTCCTCGTGGAATGGGCTTTCACAGATTTAGGGTGCGGCATTCCAGCCGCAGAAAGTGCAAGTTGAATCGTGCTACAGATCCAGCGAGCAATAGTCTGCTTAGAAGCAGGAGTACCCAGCTTGTTGGGTGCATACAGGATAAATAGCGAGTCAGTTTTCCTGACTCCAGCCGTCCTGGAAACACATACTTTTCAGGGCCCTGACTACGTCCAGAAAACTTGGAATCCTCCAAGTCCCAAGTAGCCGCAGGCACCACAATAGGTTGGTTCACATGAAAAACTGATACCACCTTAGGAAGGAATTGGGAACGAGTCCTCAATTCCGCCTTATCCATATAAAATACAGATAAGGGCATTTGTATGACAAAGCCGCCAATTCTGATACACGCCTGGCCGACGCCACGGCCCACAGCATGACCACTTTCCATGTGAGGTATTGTAGCTCCACGGATTTAAGTGGCTCAACTCAATGCGACTTCAGGAAATCCAACACTACGTTGAGATCCCACGGTGCCACTGGAGGCACAAACGGGGGTTGACTATGCAGCACTCCCTTAACAAAAGTCTGAACTTCAGGCAGTGAAGCCAGTTCTATTTTGGAAGAAAATCGATAGAGCCGAAATCTGGACCTTAATGGAACAGAATTTTAGGCCCATAGTCACCTCTGACTTGTAGGAAGTGCAGAAAGTGACCTAGCTGAAATTCCTCCTTTGGGGCCTTACTGGCCTCACAGCACGCAACATATTTCCGCCATATGCGGTGATAATGGTTTGCGTTCACTTCTTTCCTAGCTTTAAATAGCGTAGGGATAACTTCCTCCGGAATGCCCTTTTCCTTCAGGATCCGGCGTTCAACTGCCATGCCGTCAAACGCAGCCGCGGTACGTCTTGGAACAGACAGGCCCCCTGCTGCAGCAGGTCCTGTCTGAGCGGCAGAGGCCATGGGTCCTCTGAGATTATTTCTTGGAGTTCTGGGTACCAAGCTCTTCTTGGCCACCCGGAACAATGAGTATAGTTCTTACTCCTCTCCTTCTTATTATTCTCATTACCCTGGGTATGAGAGGCAGAGAAGGGAACACATACACCGACTGGTACACCCACGGTGTTACCAGAGCGTCCACAGCTATCGCCTGAGGGTCCCTTGACCTGGCGCAATATCTTTGTAGCTTTTTGTTGAGGCGGGACGCCATCCTGTCCACCTGTGGCCTTTCCCCACGGTGTACAATCATTTGGAAGACTTCTGGATGAAGTCCCCACTCTCTCGGGTGGAGGTCGTGTCTGCTGAGAAAGTCTGCTTCTCAGTTGTCCACTCCGGGAATGAACACTGCTGACAGTGCTAACACATGATTTTCCGCCCATCGGAGAATCCTTGTGGCTTCTGCCATCGCCATCCTGCTTCTTGTGCTGCCCTGTCGGTTTACATGAGCGACCGCCGTGATGTTGTCTGACTGGATCAGCACCGGCCGGTGTTGAAGCAGGGGTCTAGCCTGACTTAGGGCATTGTAAATGGCCCAAAGTTCCAGAACATTTATGTGTAGGGAAGTCTCCTGACTTTTCCATAGGCCTTGGAAGTTTCTTCCCTGTGTGACTGCCCCCCAGCCTTGAAGGCTGGCATCCGTGGTCACCAGGACCCAGTCCTGTATGCCGAATCTGCGGCCCCCTAGAAGATGTGCAGTCACCACCACAGCGATACCCTGGCCCTTGGAGACAGGGTTATCCGCCGATGCATCTGAGAATGCGACCCGGACCACTTGTCCAACAGATCCCACTGGAAGATCCTTGCATGGGACTTGGCGAATGGAAATTCTTCGTAAGAAGCTACCATCTTTCCCAAGGCTCGCGTGCATAAATGCACCGATACCTGTATTTGTATTAGGAGGTCTCCGTCTAGAGACGCCAACTCCTTGGACTTCTCCTCCGGGAGAAACCCTTTTTATCCTGTTCTGTGTCCAGAACCATACCCAGGAACAGTAGACGCGTCGTAGGAACCAGCTGTGACTTTGGAATATTCAGAATCCAGCCGTGCTGTTGTAGCACTTCCCGAGATAGTGCTACTCCGACGAACAACTGCTCTCTGGACCTCGCCTTTATAAGGAGATCGTCCAAGTACGGGATAAGTACTTCGGCCATTACCTTGGTAAATACCCTCGGTGCCGGGGACAGACCAACGGCAACGTCTGGAATTGGTAATGACAATCCTGTACCACAATGTTGAGGTAAACCTGGTGACGAGGGTAAATAGGGACATGCAGGTAAGTATCCTTGATGTCCAGTGATACCCTGAAATTTTCCAGGCTTGCAATAATCGCCCTGAGCGATTCCATTTTGAACTTGAACCTTCGTATATAAGTGTTCAAGGATTTCAATTTTAGAATGGGTCTCACCGAACCGTCTGGTTTCGGTACCACAACATTTTGGAATAGTAACCCCGGCCTTGTTGAAAGAGGGGTACCTTGATTTCACCTGCTGGAAGTACAGCTTGTGAATTGCCGCCAGTACTACCTTTCTCCGAGGGCAGCAGGCAAGGCTGATGTGAGGCAACAGCGAGGGGGAGTCGTCTCGAACTCCAGCCTGTATCCCTGTGATACTACTTGCAGAACCTAGGGATCCACCTGTGGGCAAGCCCACTGATCCCTGCAGTTCCTGAGACGCGCCCCCACCGCACCTGTCTCCACCTGTGGAGCCCCAGCGTCATGCGGTGGACTCAGAGGAAGCGAGGGAAGATATTTGATCCTGGAACTGGCTGACTGGTGCAGCTTTTTCCTTCTTCCCTTGTCTCTGTGCAGAAAGGAAACGCCTTTGACCCGCTTGCTTTTCTGAAGCCGAAAGGACTGTACCTGAAAATACGGTGCTTTCTTTAGGCTTTTGTGAGGAAACCTGAGGTAAAAATTTTTCTTCCCAGCTGTTGCTGTGGATACGAGGTCCCAGAGACCATCCCCAAACAATTCCTCACCCCTATAAGGCAGAATCTCCATGTGCCTTTTAAATGCAGCATCACCTGTCCACTGCCGGGTTTCTACTACCCTCCTGGCAGAATGGACATTGCATTAATTCTGGATGCCAGCCGGCAAATATCCCTCTGTGCATCCTTTATATGTAAGACAACGTCTTAAATATGCTCAATGTTAGCAAATATTATTATCCCTGTCTTAGCGTATTAATATTATCTGACAGGGTGTCAGACCACGCTGCAGCAGCACTATTTATGCTGAGGCAATTGCAGGTTTCAGTATATAACCTGAGTGTGTAAATACAGACTTCAGGATCGCCTCCTGCTTTTTATCAGCAGGTTCCTTCAAGGTGGCCGTATCCTAAGACGGCAGTGCCACGTTTTGACAAATGTGTGAGCGCCTTATCCACCCTAAGGGATATCTCCCAACGTGACCTATCCTCTGGCGGGAAAGGGTACGCCATCAGTAACCTTTTAGAAATAACCAGTTTCTTATCGGGGGAAACACGCTTCTTTACACACTTCAGTCATTCATCTGATGGGGGAACAAAACAGTGGCTGTTTTTTCTCCCCAAAAATAAAACCCCTTTTATGTGGTACTTGGGTTTATGTCAGAAAATGCGTAACACATTTTTCATTGCCGAGATCATGTAACGGATGTTCCTAGTGGATTGTGTATATGTCTCAACCTCGTCGACACTGGAGTCAGACTCCGTGTCGACATCTGTGTCTGCCATCTGAGGTAACGGGCGTTGTTTTGAGCCCCTGATGGCCTTTGAGACGCCTGGGCAGACGCGGGCTGAGAAGCCGGCTGTCCCACAGCTGTTACGTCATCCAGCCTTTTATGTAAGGAGTTGACACTGTCGGTTAATACCTTCCACCTATCCATCCACTCTGGTGTCGGCCCCACAGGGGGCGACATCCCATTTATCGGCCTCTGCTCCGCCTCCACGTAACCTTCCTCATCCAACATGTCGACACAGCCGTACCGACACACCGCACACACACAGGGAATGCTCTGACTGAGGACAGGACCCCACAAAGTCCTTTGGGGAGACAGAGAGAGAGTATGCCAGCACACACCAGAGCGCTATATAATGCAGGGATTAACACTATAACTGAGTGATTTTTCCCCAAATAGCTACTTGTATACATATATTGCGCCTAAATTTAGTGCCCCCCCTCTCTTTTTAACCCTGAAAACTACCGGGGAGAGCCTGGGGAGCTGTCTTCCAGCTGCACTGTGAAGAGAAAATGGCGCCAGTGTGCTGAGGGAGAAGCCCCGCCCCCTTTTCGGCGGACTTTCTCCCGCTTTTTCTGTGATACTGGCAGGGGTAATTTTACATCTATATAGCCTCTGGGACTATATATGATGTATATTTTGCCAGCCAAGGTGTTATTTATTGCCCTCAGTGCGCCCCCCCCAGCGCCCTGCACCCATCAGTGACCGAAGTGTGAGGTGTACATGAGGAGCAATGGCGCACAGCTGCAGTGCTGTGCGCTACCTTGGTGAAGACCGAAGTCTTCTGCCGCCGATTTTCCGGACCTTCTTCGTGCTTCTGGCTCTGTAAGGGGGACGGCGGTGCGGCTCGGGAACGAACACCAAGGTCGGGTACTGCGGTCGATCCCTCTGGAGCTAATGGTGTCCAGTAGCCTAAGAAGCCCAAACTACCACCTGTTAGGTAGGTTCGCTTCTTCTCCCCTTAGTCCCTCGCTGCAGTGAGTCTGTTGCCAGCAGATCTCACTGAAAATAAAAAACCTAAATATACTTTCTTTCTAGGTGCTCAGGAGAGCCCCTAGTGTGCATCCAGCTCAGCCGGGCACAGAAATCTAACTGAGGTCTGGAGGAGGGTCTTAGTGGGAGGAGCCAGTGCACACCAGGTAGTCCTAAAGCTTTCTTTAGTTGTGCCCAGTCTCCTGCGGAGCCGCTAATCCCCATGGTCCTTACGGAGTCCCAGCATTTACTTAGGACGTTAGAGAAAAATAATTAAAATAAATAAAAACCATGGAATGAGAATGTGTGTCCAAACTTTTGACTGGTACTGAGATATATACACTGCTCAAAAAAATAAAGGGAACACTTAAACAACACAATGTAACTCCAAGTCAATCACACTCCTGTGAAATCAAACTGTCCACTTAGGAAGCAACACTGATTGACAATCAATTTCACATGCTGTTGTGCAAATGGAATAGACAACAAGTGGAAATTATAGGCAATTAGCAAGACACCCCCAATAAAGGAGTTGTTCTGAAGGTGGTGACCACAGACCACTTCTCAGCTCCTATGCTTTCTGGCTGATGTTTTGGTCGCTTTTGAAAGCTGGCGGTGCTTTCACTCTAGTGGTAGCATGAGACGGAGTCTACAACCCACACAAGTGGCTCAGGTAGTGCAGCTCATCCAGGATGGCACATCAATGCGAGCTGTGGCAAGTAGGTTTGCTGTGTCTGTCAGCGTAGTGTCCAGAGCATGGAGGCGCTACCAGGAGACAGGCCAGTACATCAGGAGACGTGGAGGAGGCCAACAACCCAGCAGTAGGACCGCTACCTCCGCCTTTGTGCAAGGAGGAACAGAAGGAGCACTGCCAGAGCCCTGCAAAATGACCTCCAGCAAGCCACAAATGTGCATGTGTCTACTCAAACGATCAGAAACAGACTCCATGAGGGTGGTATGAGGGCCCGACGTCCACAGGTGGGGGTTGTGCTTACAGCCCAACACCGTGCAGGACGTTTGGCATTTGCCAGAGAACAACAAGATTGGCAAATTCGCCACTGGCGCCCTGTGCTCTTCACAGATGAAAGCAGGTTCTCACTGAGCACATGTGACAGACGTGACAGAGTCTGGAGACGCCAAGGAGAACGTTCTGCTGCCTGCAACATCCTCCAGCATGACCGGTTTGGCAGTGGGTCAGTAATGGTGTGGGGTGGCATTTCTTTGGGGGGCCGCACAGCCCTCCATGTGCTCGCCAGAGGTAGCCTGACTGCCATTAGGTACCGAGATGAGATCCTCAGACCCCTTGTGAGACCATATGCTGGTGCGGTTGGCCCTGGGTTCCTCCTAATGCAAGACAATGCTAGACCTCATGTGGCTGGAGTGTCAGCAGTTCCTGCAAGACGAAGGCATTGATGCTATGGACTGGCCCGCCTGTTCCCCAGACCTGAATCCAATTGAGCACATCTGGGACATCATGCCTCGCTCCATCCACCAACGCCACGTTGCACCCCAGACTGTCCAGGAGTTGGCGGATGCTTTAGTCCAGGTCTGGGAGGAGATCCCTCAGGAGACCATCCGCCACCTCATCAGGAGCATGCCCAGGCGTTGTAGGGAGGTCATACAGGCACGTGGAGGCCACACACACTACTGAGCCTCATTTTTACTTGTTTTAAGGACATTACATCAAAGATGGATCAGCCTGTAGTGTTTTTTCACTTTAATTTTGAGTGTGACTCCAAATCCAGACCTCCATGGGTTAATAAATTTGATTTCCATTGATAATTTTTGTGTGATTTTGTTGTCAGCACATTCAACTACGTAAAGAACAAAGTATTTAATAAGAATATTTCATTCATTCAGATCTAGGATGTGTTATTTTAGTGGTCCCCTTATTTTTTTGAGCAGTGTATATGTATATATATATATATATACATACACACACACACACACACACACACACACATATTAAAGCTTTATGTGTTTGCTGTTCTTTGTTAAATTAGAGATGAAGTGGAAACATACACTGACACCCAGAGCTATGCAAGTGAGCTGCAGGCAATCATTTCCTTCATCCCTTTCTGTGGGCACCCGCATCCTGTGTAATGACACGGTCGTGGATACAGCGGAGACCGCGCAGCACTGGAGGTGAGAGGACACAGAGGGACGGTCACCCACTTCCCAGTGGCAGCTTTATTTAAGCCTCCCGCTCCGCCTGGCCGTCTAGGATGGGAGGTCACGTGGTATAGAACTGACCCCTGTCATGTGACTGTGATGTCATCAGGATCGTTCTCCTTCCTCGCTAGATACATACTCTCTACCATCCGGAGGAGGAAGCCTATGGTCCGGGCTGTCCTGTGTGAGTTGCAGAGTACCCGTAGCTCCATCACCAGGCATGCTGACTAGGAGACACGCCATCTTCCTTCCGCTGAGCGATCCGGCCTGCGTCCTAGTCCTGCTGGTGAGTGTCCCTCTGCTGCCAGGACAGAGCTATTCCGCTGCCCGTGCTGTGTGCTCTGCGCTGAGCGATCAGGCAGCGGCTGCAGCCGGGCTCCACACAGCGGCACCGCGCTTCCTCCGTGTCAGGCTGCCTGTGTGTGTGGTGCCCCCTGTCCCTGTACCCCTATAGGCGGCTGCAGTGTGAGCGCTGCTCTACGTCTGTATATCACATGCAACCGCCGGACAGCACACCGCTACATCATGCTGCTCCGTGCCTACTGCTCCGGCCTGTCCCGGGGTCGCTCCCCGGTCTCGCTTTACTCATTCCCCCCAGTCGCCAACCACTTTCCGGCTCTCTCTGTCCTGTGTTGTGTCCACCTCTGATTGGCTGAGGACCCGGAACTCTGCTGCACCGGCACTACACCCGGGCCGGGAGGGAGCGTGGGGGGAGGTGGTGTCTGTGTACTGCTCTCAGCTCATCATTGCTGTGTGTCACCGCTGTCATCACCTTCTCTGTATAATATATAATTGCATCACAAAGTAACACACCCTTACATGTCCTTTCATCTGTGTTATAGGCATATCACTTTGTATAGAACAGCTTATTTATAGCTTACCTCTTACTGATAATAATGCTCTTGTTGCTGACTGGTTATTTTTTGTATGATTATATCTATATGCATTTATTTAGATTCTGTATGCTGATTTGCCTAGAGCTGGTTTCAGAACTGTGTTGCAAAATTATTAAGCCTGGTGAAGTGATAAAGTGGAAGGTGATAAAGTCCCAGCCAATCCGCTCCTAACTGCCGTGTCACCGGCTGGGTTTGAAAAATGACAGGAGCTGACTGGCTTGTGCTATATCACCTTCCACATTATCACTTTACCAGGCTTAATAAATCTGCCCCTGTATTTTGTCTCTGGGTCACAATATGAAATTGTTCTCATTTGAATAATGCAATGAAATGTTACATTGATAAAGAATGTATAATTTATTGCAGAAAGAGGAATGTGTTTGCTTTAGGATAAAGTAGGCACAATGAAATATGCCAACACATTGTGGTCTGCTCCGTTATGGGTGACTTGCTGTTGCAGCTGCACCTGGGCTCCTGTCATGGCCCAATCTCACACTAGGCTCACTGATTTTCATATGTGGCTCTTTGGGCCTGCTAACAATAATTAGCAAGTCTGGCGGTACCCTAAGTGCTTCACTTACGGGGTTGAGAACATTGCCCTAATTGAATTCCACGCCATTTCTGCAGATGTTACTGTAGGTGCTAGTGGGGGTAGAAGCGAGTCTGAGTGGTGTGTGACAATGGATGGAGTTGCTGACAAGTTGCACACGGATTTTCAGGGCAGTAAGATTTGGAGACTACATCCTCACCAGCACATAGCGTCAGTAAATCCTGCTGATACCCTGTATAGTATCCATTCCTTTATCGCTATAGTCAAATAGTATTAATAAACTTGTATAATTTCTGGAGCTCCATTTTCCTCACCTGTTTTTCAATATTTGCCCTAACATCAGGAAAAATGATTGCAGTTTCTTATTGTTAAATCTGTTTCTGTAATTTGGCTATTAAATGTTCTGCTGCATTATATCCCCTTTCCACTGACTTCAAAATCCCAGGTTTTTGGACATGAATGTGCAAAACCAAGGATTTTGGTCAGTGTACATGCAACCTACACGGGACTAACTCCCATGTCCCTCAACCCTGCTCCCGACCAGGGTCACGGAGCTGAGACCCGGGAAATTGCAGTGGAAAAGGGGTATTATTGTTCTGATGGCTGATGCTGTGGTTTCCAATATATGCCATTCTTTCCTTCCCAACACTCAACCCGCAGTCCTTTCTATATCAATGGAAGACGCATCATTAATGTTTCAGCCTCAGTCCCCTCAAAACTACAAGAAATAGTGAGAGCTGCACTTGCATTATGCTCCAGGCTGCTTGCATCCTTAGCGATGCAGCCATTTGCACCAATTACAAGTTTTCTTTTTTTTTTTTCTTTTTCTTTGTTTTAAAAATAATCAGCACTGTATCTTGGCTTAACAATACCTAATATTTTTGTGTTGACTCCAACATAATCGAGTACTACATAAAAAAATGTTTTGGAAGAGTCCAATGCTGGACAATGTATTAATCTATTTTAACATGTTATAGTTATTGGATGGCACTACTGTAATGGAATAGTTAATATCCTATGCTGCAGCTGATTATTGTTAATACTTTGTATTACCACTTTAGGTTTAAGCTTGTTTTTGTGACCTTCTGAGAGAATTAATCAAATGTTAAGTAGGCATTTTGTTGGAGCGAAACAGGTGTGAGTACATTTTTAACAACACAGGAGGTACTGTAATCTTTTAACCTTTCTGTCTGATTAGAGCCATAAAAATGTTGTTTCAACTAAGGATGTAAGCAGAGCAATTCAGATTGTTTAGATCCAAACAGATAATTTGATTTGCTTACTGATGGTTGAATATTATATGCGGCTTTTCTATGGGCCAGATTCAGTTAGGCTCAATACTTACCACTCCAGGAAAATGGCTTTGGCATTGATTAATATGCTTGTATCTATTCAATTAAAAGCTCTTTTCCTTGCACGGGAAATCCATGGCGGCTGCCATTCATCTGCAGGTATTACCAACAGATGAACGGCAGGGTGGACGGCTTTCCATAGCGTCCTGCTATGGAAAGCCGTACACCCCCGCTGACATAGCTGGGCAGGGTAAAAAAATCACTGTGTACTGAGTGATTTTCAGCCCAGCGATGTCAGCGATCATCACTGTGCATACATGCTGGGCAAAAACACCCAGTGTGTATGCACCTTTACTGAGGGTTTCTGTTAACTCCTCAGGAGGGGCTGCAATTGAATTGTACTGCTTTGAGACTAATTCAATACGGGTCTATGTGTGAAGTGTTAAATACAGTGCCTTGCTGAAGTATTCACAGTATTCAATTGGATTCAGATCTGGGCTTTGACTAGGCAATTCCAACACATTTAAATGTTTTCCCTTAAACCACTCGAGTGTTGCTTTAGCAGTATGCTTCAGGTCATTGTCCTGCTGGAAGGTGAACCTCTGTCCCAGTCTAAAATCACAGGCAGACTGAAACAGGTTTTGCTCAAGAATATCCCTGTATTTAGCACGATCCATCTTTCCCTCGACTCAAAACAGTTTCCCAGTCCCTGCTGCTGAAAAACATCCCAACAGCATGATGCTGCTACCACCATGTTTCACTGTGGGGATGGTGTTCTTGGGTGATGGGATGTGTTGGGTTTGCGCCAGACATAGCCTTTTCCTTGGTGGCTGAAACGTTCAATATTAGTCTCATCTGACCAGAGCACTTTCCTCCATACATTTGGGGAGCCGTCCACATGCCTTTTGGCAAACTCAAAACGTGCCTTCTTATTTTTAACACTAATGTTTTTTTTCTGGCCACTCTTCCATAAAGCCCAGCTTACGGCTTGTTGTGGTCACATGCGCAGATACACCAGTCTCTGCTGTGGAACTGTGCAGCTCCTTCAGGATTACCTTTGGTCCCTGTGCTGCATCTCAGATTAATGCCCTCCTTGCCCGGTCTGTGAGTTTTGGTGGCTGGCCCTCTCTTGGCAGGTTTGTTGTGGTACCATGTTCTTTCCATTTGAAGATGATGGATTTGATGGTGCTCCAGGGGATCATCAAAGATTTGGATATTTTTTTTATAACCCAACCCTGATTTGTACTTCTCAACAACTTTGTCCCTCCTTGGTATTCATGGTGTGATGCCTCTTGCTTAGTGGTGTTGCAGCCTCTGGGGCCCTTCAGAAAAGGTGTGTTTATACTGACAGATCATGTGACACTTAGATTGCACAAAGGTGGACTTCATTTCACTAATTATGTGACTTCTGAAGGTAATTGGTTGCACCAGAACTTTTAAGGGGCTTCATAGCAAAGGGGGTGAATACATATGCACATGCCAATTTAAAAAAAAAAATTATGTACACAAATTCTTTTTTATATAATTTTTTTTCTCATTTCACTTCACCAACTTAGACTATTTTGTGCAGATCCATCACATAAAATTCAGATTAAAAAAATAATAATTTACAGGTTGTAATGTAACAAAATAGGTAAAAAGCCAAGGTGGGGTGAATACTTTAGCAAGGCTTTGTATTCCCAAAATTAACACACAATCCTGTTATGGAAAGCACTCTTTTTTCCTTATGCAAAATAACATTGACCAGTGAAATGATCCATTACCATCTCTACTCTGTTACCCAGCTGGATACAGGACTCGGTTCACCTCTCACTTAAGAACACTTTTATAACAGGAGGCAAATTTGTGTTGCTGAAACACAATCACTTTTTGCAGTAGTGAAAAAATGTATGTGCGTGGTCCGCTTACATATGATAGTAACGTTTTTGGATAGCTTGCAATCTGAGACACTGAACAAGAATTACAAGCTGAGGCAGAATATCTAGTAACACAACTAGTTTCTGACGAATATTAAAGCAAGGATTGGATGCAGAGGTAGTGTGTGGCAGGTGGGAGTGAAGAATGACTATTCACTGACTATAAAGATGGGAAACTTCGGAGAATAGTATTTGCAACTTGATATTATTAGTAGTGAATCCTCTTGCACTGTAATACACTGATTATTGCTTAGCATTAAAGTGTAATTAAAGTACTTTTGTCATAGATGCTTGTTAAATTCTAAACTTCCCTTTTGTCTATGAGCTGCCAGAAGGAAGAAGGCTTGGCTCACTTCTGTTCTCTGGCGCCTATAATTCTTGGTAGGAGGCTTTAACCTTTAACTCTCCCTCCCAAAAATATCTTCAGGGTCTAGTTGTACCCTCTGGCAACGAATCAGTTTAATAGGGTAGATGGCAAATCCCAGGGTAGTACTTTCCCAGTTACTGGTGTGGAATGTACCTGACTGAGATTTCAGTTGACTACTAAGGGTATATTTACTGAAGTACTGATTTATTGAAGTGGAGATGTTGCCCATAGCAACCAATTGAAATTGTTCATTGTCCTGACCTTGCAACTTTGTTTTCACCTCCACAATCCACAACAGACCTCTCATGCTGCATGTGGAGGACAGTGGGGCAGATGTATTAACCTGGAGAAGGCATCCGGAAGTGATAAACCAGTGATAAATGCACCAGCCAATCAGCTCCAATATGTAAATTAACAGTTAGGAGCTGATTGGCTGGTACGTTTATCACCTTGCATTTATCACTTCCTTATTTATGCCTTCTCCAGGTTAATACATCTGCCCCAGTGCCCTTATGAAATCTCATGCAGGATATACAATTGATTCTGATGACATTTGAGTTACAGTAACATCACTGGCTCTGAACCAGGGTAGGAATCCATCAAACTACACACAGGACACTTTTGTGCAGCAAGGAGCCCAACTGTCAAGACTATTTTTAGTTTGAGAAGCCTCACCTCCTGGCATGGTCACCTGCTGCAGAGAGCATGCTGTGCGTAGTTACTCAAATATAAAACTAGATATTTCATGTATAGAATTCATCCCTGTAATATACTGCTCTTGTATGAGTGTCAAATAGTGGTGTTACTTTCTTTTTAAGTGTTTTTGACATTCTCTAAGTTATTCTATATGTGTCCTCTGGGACTGTGTACAATTACAGCTTTAGACTCGTGAACTAAATCTTTAAATGTATGCCTGCTAACCTCGTGGCGATAGGATACTAGTGGCAGATTAGAAATATGGAAGACAACTAGATTACCCAGGGGATGAAAGCAAACCCTGAGTCCCATAGGGTTGGTGCTTCAGGTGAAAGAGATAATGTCAATCTGGATTAGAGGAAAGCTAGAGATGTTTGTCGGGCAGAAGAAGCATTTTCTTCTGCAAGTTAGTTAATGTTGGCTGCTGGCAAAGCTCATGCAAAGGAAAGTGCTGAATGTAAGGGAGCCTGCATAGCATTTCACACACGTTTTTGAGCAAATTGCATGGCTGATTAGATTCTAATTAGTAGTAATATTTCCAAAGGGTAAACCAGTCTACTTATTTCTTTGAAAGTTACATGAAAGTCATTGCATGTAAAATGTTAAAATCAACCCTCTGCTGTGATCATTTTACGAGCATCCACCTTCTCTACCAAAATGCTGGATCTGACCTGGGTTCAAACTGTTGGGCAGATGCATTAACCAGGAGATGCATAAGGAAGTGATAAGTGCAAGGTGATAAACGCACCTGCCAATCAGCTCCTGTTAATTTACATATTGGAGCTTATTGGCTGCTGCGTTTATCACCTTGCTCTTATCACTGATTTATAATTTCCTTCTGCCTACTCCAGGTTAATACATCTGCCCCACTGTTCCAACCCATGTCACAGCTGGGTCAGATCTTGTTCACAGCACAAGCTGGAAACAGACTGCGCTGGCGTTTGGAGATGACATAATCTGAAAAGTTGGCGATCCGGCTCTGTGTACTTTTAGCGTGATCCGGGTCACAAGATCCAGGTCATGCTATTCACACCGCACGGTTATTTTTTCATACCAGACCGCAACCCAGGATGAAAGTTTGACGTAAAAGGTGTATTCATGGCAGCTGTCCATATGCAGTCAAATGGTTGTATTCAAGTATTGTCGGAAACCGCTGTCTTCTCGGAAAGACGTCGGTTTCCGACTTGTTCTAGGTCGGAAGGGTTTTCGACCTATTCAGTGCCGGCTCAGATTCTCTGACAAGTCAGGAATTCCGACTTGTCGGAAAGCACTCAGATCGGCAGCTGATCAACGTGTTTTGTTGGAAACGGGGCCAAATCCGACAGGTTTTGGCCCCGGTTCCGACAATGTCAATCCGACTTTAACAAAAGTCGGATTGGCATTGTCGTGAATAGCCAAATCCTGTCTGATTTGGACGTTCATTGAATACTCAGATGTCGGATCCTTTCCATCAATTGGGGAATATTCAAAGTCTGCAGAACAGTGTTGTGCAAGGCGGCTACATGGTCCTCAGTGAACACGTTCATCAGGTTCTATGCCTTTGATACTTCCGCCTCCCAGGATCCTGAAATCAGCCCCAATTTGCACAAAATTGGTCGGAGCTTTATTTATTATGTTAAGTTTCTTATACAGCGCAGCATATTCCATTGCGCTTTACAGTGGAAATAAGAATGATAAAACAAAACTGGGTAATAGCAAATAGTCATAGAGGTAGGCAGGCCCTGCTCACAAGCTTACAATCCATTATAGGGCAGTGAGCACTTTTGTGCGTATTCGAGCTGCATAAAGTATGGCTGTGATGACTCGCACTCACAAGATCATCACAGCTATTAGGCTCGACCCCATAGTGTGTCTCCACTTTTAAGGAATCCAGGAGGGATAATTACTGATCCAGATTAACTCACCTGTACACAATTAAAGAAATCCACAGAGAAGGACATTTTCAAATGTTTGATATTTATGGGGTAATTATCAAAACATGGAAAGAGCTGAATCACTAACCAGTCTGCTTCTGAAGGCCACCATACATCAGCAATAAAAAAAAACTGCACATCTGAGATTCCCCCCCGCCCCCAGATTTAAAGGTTCCCCAGTCATTCAATCTGCGTCCATTAATTACGGAGATTTTTCAGTGATTTTCAGATCATTTTCAGCGAATACAGATCTGCCAATCTCGAAAGGGGTGTAGTATGTTATGCTGGCGGCCAGCATACCGGCGCCGGAATCCCGACCGCTGGCATACTGACAGCTGGACGAGCGTAAATGAGCCCCTTGCGGGCTCGCTGTGCTCACCATGCTACAGGCACAGTGGCGCGCCACGCTATCTATTCTCCCTCCAGGGGGGTCATGGACCCCCAAGAGGGAGAAAAGCTATCTGTGTGCTGGTAGTCGGGAGCCCGGCCGCTGGCAAACTGAAGACCACCCCTCGAAAGGCTTATCAGTTTTCCAGAAACGGTCTGCAAATATGCTGATTGTTACCATACACTACCAATCTACCGCCGCAACTGATCTGTGAAATCCAACATGTTGGAAAACCTGATTTACAATCCAAATCGATTTTTGGTCTGAATCCGCAGTCTGTGAACCCCATACGTTGCAGATTTATTTGCATAATCATCTGCAAAACAGCAAATTGCCCTAAACGATTGCTGATGTACTATATGGGGTCCTTAACTCTCATTTTACGTGCTGTGGACCCTATTCTCTAAGTATTGCAAATTCTGCTAAGAAGCAGAATTTGCAATCCTTTGTTTTACATGCTGGGCTAATTGCCGCCCCCCCTGCGACCACGCACTAATTACAATCGCGACGCAATTAGTGTGTGGTCACAGAAAGTAGGGAAGCTTCCTGCTAGTGCAGCCTGGCTGCGACGGGAGGAGGGCTGCTACCTTCTTTTTGATTGAAGCGGCTGCCCCTATCACGCCCACGCCATGCCTCCCATTTGGAAGCCAGTGCCGCTGCAATGCTCCATCTCCGCCTTGAAAACTGAGCATTACCACCCCCCTCCCGCCCCACGAATGACGGCAGAGGTGTTTGCATTTACTGCGGGTCACCCACCGTAAATGCGGGTGCATGTGCAGGACAGGCCCTGCGCATGCGCCCGCCGGGCAAACGCAAAATATCCGGCAGAATAACATGTTATCCTTTATCTCAGTGTTACCCAACCTTGGTCCTCAATGCACACTAACCGTCCTGGTTTTAAGGATAGCCTAGTGACTTAATTATTACCTCAGTTATTTTGATTTAACTATCTGTGCTCAAGCATGGATATATATCTGTAAAACCTGGACTGTCACTGTGCCTTGAGCACCAAGGTTGGGAAACACTGCATCTGTCTGCGTAGCGTAAATTTATTAGCACTGGTAACTGCAGAAAAGCTTATGTTGGCTCCATATATCTAAAAACAGTGCTTTGTCTTTTTTATTTTTTTATTTCTTTGTTTGTAAAGTAGGTGTGAAGTATATTGACAGAGTTATGTTCCTGTTTAATTATAAAGACACTGCCATGCATACAAGAAGTGCTCATAATTAATGAACAGAACCCTGTCTGTCTTGCAACTGTAATGCCGCTTTCAGATCACAATGCCAGGTCGCACCCAGGATTTGGAAATTGGTCATTCCCAGGGGCGACCTGGCATTAGATCTTCAAATATTGGCTTCCTGACCCGGGTCGGGTTGCCATCGCGGGCGGGCGGGGGGGGGCTGGTGCTGATGACATCGGGTAGGCGGTGCTGGGAGATGAGGTATCCATGCTGCCTCTGCCTATACAGTGAACGGGCCTCGGGTTGAAATACCAGGACAGACTACCCGGGAATATGGGACTGACCCCTTTCTCACCGCACAGCGAACCGCGTTGACATATCAATATGCCGGGTAATTTATGAAATTTTGAAAACGGTATAAGCAGTGTCAGATGGGAGCCTAACACGGCCACAATCTGCTGACCAGGAGAACACATTTTTCGAAATTGATGGTATACGTAGTTGAGTGTATCATGTGCGTGGAAGTTAAACCATGGCTAGTACAATCTTGTAGTGACATGGTAAGTATATACGCATACATTATATTATATAGAGTTCACGCTAGCCTGTTTTTAGCTAGGTGCCGCATCCTGCCCGATTTTAAAGTGACAAAATGCACCCTGCCCTAAATACGGTGCCCTGCTAAAATAACCTACCCAGTGCCGTCCACAGTGTCCTGCGGGTGGGAAAAATTGCTGTTTTCGCTGCTACGTGCAAGGCATCTATTCACATTGAGGGCAGAGCTTGGGGGTAGGCTAGCACCTCCATAAGTGCTGGGTACACACCCAAGAGTGACGAATATATTGATTCATTGTGTGTGTGTGTGTGTGTGTGTGTGTATATATGTTGGGTGTGTAAATTTTTTATTTTGTCTATCAGCGTATTAGAACAGCCAGCTTTTTAATATTGGTATTGGCAGATAAAAAAGACAAATAAGAAAAAATTTGCTTAACCATGGTTCCACCCTTGCTCTTTTTATGTGACTTTAGTATGAACTTGGGAATGCGTTTTAAGAAATTATGTAATGTTCAATTGTTTTTTTTAATGTATTTAAAAATGTAACCATATATTCACATAAAATAACTTTATTTTAATATGCCATGCAATGATGGTACCTGCGACTACTTTGCATGACCATCGTGAAGTGTTTACTCCCATCTTTCATTGCATTGTCCTATTTTATGTGCAGCACGTCAGAATATACAGTGTAGCGTGTTAACACTCCCCAAACACGATATATATCCCGTCATCATACGGTGAATCATGCAGCGTGTACACAAACACAATATATCATTGCATCAGGCTGTCGCGAGACATACTGGGACTTGCTGGACCCATGGGTTTGTTTACAGAGAAACTAGTAGGTTGCTGGAGGAGGAAGAAGGAGGAATCCTATATTTTGAGTAGTACAAATATGAGTTGCCATAGCATTGCTACCGACATCCTGGGTTTCCTTCAAGTACTTGGCATTCACTTTATTGCTGCCAGCATTGAAGCGCAGCTAGTCTGAAGCTGCCTGTCTCATGTTGACAAATTCCACACAAAGGGGGGAATTCAGTTAACTGGCCCCTGTGAGTGGGGTGTGTGTGGGGGGGGGGGGGGGGGGGGGGGGAGTAGTTGCTATTGGAATGGCATGTAAATGCTGGCAATAGCTTCGGAACTCGCCCCCCCCTTGCGGCTTGGACTCGCACTGGACCCCCGCCCGTGGCTGTAGACAAGCATCCCCCAAACCAGTGGTACTGCAAGTGTGGCATTTACTGTAGCTGCTCCTACGGTGGTAAGAACAACGCTCCTAATTGAATTCCATCCAAAGGGCATGATTCAAATATTTCCCAACCGGCAGGCACTAGATGGCGCCCAAATAGAGCTGTTCAATTGTAGCTTCATTTGGGCACAAAGGCTGCCGATGTCTGCATTTCAGCTCGCAACCCCACGTGCCCAGCACTTTGGTTGGGTTTAGCAGATTTATGCGGCTAAACCCAACCTTTATGGGCGTGATCAGCGTGGAAAAAAAACAAATTCAGTTGCGCCGCACAATCACCCGTCACTTTAGACTGGAGATCACGGGATGCAAAAAAACTGTAATATTGCCCAATGTCTCTTGTTGAAATTTATCATCAACTTCTGTCAGGTGTTGGAAGTGGGTGAGAGCAGGTGCTGGTTTACATGAAGGAATTATTCATGTATCCATGGCAGCAACAGAATTGCCCCCAGTGCAGAGGGGTTCAAAGGGAGAACAAACTGACTTTAGCCTTTGGCATAAGCTAAATTGGTTTCCTGCACTCCTTTGATTTGAAGTCATAATCAACTGCTGTGACACCCAAGGTACATATAGATAGATATTCAGTCACTACAAAGTTTCACTGCTGTATCCTGTAGTGTCATTACACTTTGCTCTACTGTCTCACATACCATTTGGTGCCAGATTTGTAATCTTAAATATAAATGTATATAGGTGCAGGGTGCTGATCAGTGAGGAGGGCATATTTTAATTCTGAATAGTAAAATTTTAGATATGTATATTGTTACAGTAGCTGTAGCGAAACATCACATCTAAAATTTGGGATCTAGTTGGCATTCCAGCGGTCAGAAGACGGCGCTGGAATACTGCCACCGTTCAGGATCCTGACACACAGCATCCTGTAAAATGGGGAGGGTTATGGTTAGTCTGATGGTAGAGAGGGTTAGGGGGAGGGTAAGGAGAAGGGGTAGCAGACTTACTTATATGTGTCGGGATTCTAACCATCGGGATGCTGCTGTCTGTATTCTTATCGCCAGCATCTTGGCTGTCAGAATCCCTTACCTAACACTAACATTTTGCCCTTCAAAATTACAATATGCCCTCCTCACTGACCAGCACCCTGCACCTAGAGTATATATCAGCGATGTACGGGATATTGTCTTTGTGTTATTTTAGTCATTTTTATAGTCAAAACTCTGGAATAAAAAGGCTGTGACTGGTGAGGCACTGCCTCCCCTTCCTATCTTTTCCACACATCTCTGATCAAACCTTCCCAAATTTCCGGCAGTATGTATTGCTGCACCTGTGTATAATGCCCACATGAACCCATGGGCTCATATATTGTGTGTAAATCTGGCTCTGATACTAGCCAGTGCCTCCTCAGCTATTTACCTCACTGCCCGTCCCCGGTATTTGTATGTATATGTGTGTGTGTGTGTGTGTGTGTGTGTGTGTGTGTGTGTGTGTGTGTGTGGTCTACTATGTTTTGCTGGCGCTTGGGATCCTGCCGCCCAACATACCGGCGCCGGGATCCCCAACCGCTGGCATGCAGGCAGTGGGGCAAGCCTAAAAGGGCCCCTTACAGGCTCACTGCGCCCATCGCGCTGCGGGCACAGTGGCGCACTACATGCTATTTATTCTCTCTCCAGGGGTGTCAGCGCCGGTATGGTGAGCGCTGGCAGCCTATGTGTGTGTGTGATATATATATATAATATAAAATCACACACATATATACACACACGCACGCACGCGTCGGCGGCACTCAGAAATGAAGTCACAAAGCGTCAGGTTGTATCAACGTTTCGAAGGTTTATTCCCTCGTCATCAGTATATTTTCTTTTTTATTATTCTGTTATATAATCTAAGTATACAGACAGCGGCATCCTGCCCGCCAGGTTGCCGGTAGCGGGGCGAGCGCTGGTAAGGCACGGTGGCTAGCTGCGCTCGCCACAGGTTATTTTCTCTGACGTCCTAGTGGATGCTGGGGACTCCGTAAGTACCATGGGGAATAGACGGGCTCCGCAGGAGACTGGGCACTCTAAAAGAAAGATTAGGTACTATCTGGTGTGCACTGGCTCCTCCCTCTATGCCCCTCCTCCAGACCTCAGTTAGAATCTGTGCCCAGCCAGAGCTGGATGCACCTAGTGGGCTCTCCTGAGCCTGCTAGTAAAGAAAGTAATTGTTAGGTTTTTTATTTTCAGTGAGATCTGCTGGCAACAGACTCACTGCTATGTGGGACCGATGGGAGAGAAGCAAACGTACCTGTTCACAGCTAGGTTGCGCTTCTTAGGCTACTGGACACCATTAGCTCCAGAGGGTTCGAACACAGGCAGAGGTCCTCGGTCGTCCGTTCCCGGAGCCGCGCCGCCGTCCCCCTTGCAGAGCCAGAAGATCAGAAGTTGGTGATGAAATCGGCGGCTGAAGACTCCTGTCTTTATTAAGGTAGCGCACAGCACCGCAGCTGTGCGCCATTGCTCCCACTGCACACCACACACTCCGGTCACTGCAGGGTGCTGGGGGGGGCGCCCTGGGCAGCAATAAGAATACCTTTGGCATAAAAAAGACACATACAGTCACAGACTGTATTATATGTGTAAAACCCCCGCCATTTTTTAGTCGGAAACAGCGGGACAGAAGCCCGCCGCTGAGGGGGCGGGGCCTTCTTCCTCAGCACACCAGCGCCATTTCTCTTCACAGCTCCGCTGGAAGGACGCTCCCCAGGCTCTCCCCTGCAGTCTCCTGGCACTAAGAGGGTAACAAGAGAGGGGGGGCACATAAATTTAGGCAAAAGGTGTATTGATACAGCAGCTATTGGGAAAAATTCACTTCTGGTAGTGTGTATCCCTGTGTATATAGCGCTGTGGTGTGTGCTGGCATACTCTTTCTCTGTCTCCCCATAGACCTTGTGGGGTCCTGTCCTCAGTCAGAGCATTCCCTGTGTGTGTGCGGTGTGTCGGTACGGCTGTGTCGACATGTTTGAGGAGGGTTACGTGGAGGCGGAGCAAGTGCAGATAAATGTGGTGTCGGTGCCGACACCTGATTGGATGGATATGTGGAAGGTCTTAAATGACAATGTAAACTCATTACATAAGAGATTTGATTATGTTGCTGCCGGGGGACAGCCGGGCTCTCAACCCGGGCCTGCCCAGGCGCCTCAGAGGCCGTCAGCGTCTCAAAAACGCCCACTATCTCAGTTGGTTGACACAGATGTCGACACGGAGTCCGACTCCAGCGTCGACGAGGATGAGGCACTATTACAGCCCAAAATGACTAAGGCCATCCGATACATGATTATTGCAATGAAAAATGTATTACACATTTCAGAGGCTGACCCTGTCCCTGACAAGAGGGTAAATATGTTTGGGGAGAAAAAGCAGCCAGTGACTTTTCCCCCGTCACATAAATTAAATGAGTTATGTGAAGAAGCGTGGTCTTCCCCTGATAAGAAAGTGGTGATTCCCAAGAGAATACTAATGGCGTACCCTTTCCCGCCAACGGATAGGTTACGCTGGGAATCCTCCCCTAGGGTTGACAAGGCCCTGACGCGCTTATCTAAAAGAGTGGCCCTGCCGTCTCAGGATACGGCCGCCCTAAAGGAACCTGCGGATAGGAAGCAGGAAGGTATCTTGAAGTCTGTGTATACACACTCTGGTACTCTACTGAGACCGGCTATTGCTTCAGCTTGGATGTGCAGTGCTGTTGCAGCATGGACAGATACTCTGTCAGAGGGGTTGGATACCCTGGACAGGGATACCGTATTGCTAACACTTAGCCATATGAAAGACGTCGTCTTATATATGCGGGATGCCCAGAGGGACATTTGCCTACTGGGCTCTCCAATAAATGCAATGTCCATTTCTGCCAGGAGGGTCTTATGGACTCTGCAATGGACAGGGGATGCCGACTCTAAAAAACACATGGAGGTTTTGCCTTATAAGGGTGAGGAATTGTTTGGGGACGGTCTCTCGGACCTCGTATCCACAGCGACAGCTGGAAAGTCGACTTTCTTGCCACAGGTTTCCTCACAGCCTAAGAAAGCACCGTATTACCAAATGCAGTCCTTTCGTTCTTAAAAAAGCAAGAGAGTCAGAGGTGCATCCTTTCTTGCCAGAGGCAGGGGTAGAGGAAAGAAGCTGCACCATGCAGCCAGTTCTTAGGAACAAAAGTCCTCCCCTGCTTCCACTAAGTCCACCGCATGACGCTGGGGCTCCACAGGCGGAGCCAGGAGCGGTGGGGGCGCGTCTCCGAAATTTCTGCAACCAGTGGGTTCGCTCACAAGTGGATCCTTGGGCTATACAAATTGTATCTCAGGGATACAAGCTGGAATTCGAAGTGACGCCCCCTCACCGTTACCTAAAATCCGCCTTGCCAGCTTCTCCCACGGGGAGGGAGATAGTCCTGACGGTTATTCACAAGCTGTACCTCCAGCAAGTGATAATAATGGTACCCCCCCTTCAGCAGGGAAGGGGTTACTATTCCACACTGTTTGTGGTACCGAAACCGGACGGTTCGGTAAGACCCATTCTAAATTTTAAATCCTTGAACATTTACATGAAAAAGTTCAAGTTCAAAATGGAATCGCTCAGAGCGGTCATTGCCAGCCTGGAAGAGGGGGATTTTATGGTATCTCTGGACATCAAGGATGCGTACATGCATGTCCCCATTTATCCGCCTCACAAGGAGTACCTCGGGTTTGTGGTACAGGACTGTCATTACCAATTCCAGACGTTGCCGTTTGGTCTATCCACGGCACCGAGAGTCTTTTACCAAGGTAATGGCGGAGATGATGGTACTTCTCCGGAAGCAAGGAGTTACAGTTATTCCGTACTTGGACGATCTCCTTATAAAGGCGAGGTCCAGAGAGCAGTTGTTGGTCAGCGTAGCGCACTCTCAGGAAGTGTTGCTACGGCACGGCTGGATTCTGAATATTCCAAAGTCGCAGCTGATTCCTACGACGCGTCTGCCCTTCCTGGGCATGATTCTGGACACAGAACAGAAGAAGGTGTTTCTCCCGGTGGAGAAGGCTCAGGAGTTAGTGACCATGGTCCGGGATCTCCTGAAACCAAAGCAGGTGTCGGTGCATCACTGCACGCGAGTCCTGGGAAAGATGGTAGCGTCATACGAAGCCATTCCTTTCGGCAGGTTCCATGCCAGGATCTTTCAGTGGGATCTGTTGGACAAGTGGTCTGGATCGCATCTTCAGATGCATCGGCTGATCGCCCTGTCCCCGAGGGCCAGGGTGTCTCTTCTGTGGTGGCTGCAGAGTGCTCATCTTCTCGAGGGCCGCAGGTTCGGCATACAGGACTGGGTCCTGGTGACCACGGATGCAAGCCTCTGCGGATGGGGGGCAGTCACTCAGGGAAGAAACTTCCAAGGGCTGTGGTCAAGTCAGGAGACTCGTCTGCACATAAACATACTGGAATTAAGGGCCATATACAACGCCCTGAGTCAAGCGGAGCCCCTGCTTCGAGACCAACCAGTGCTGATTCAGTCAGACAACATCACGGCAGTCGCCCATGTAAACCGACAGGGCGGCACAAGAAGCAGGGTGGCGATGGCGGAAGCCACAAGGATTCTTCGTTGGGCGGAGAATCACGTACAAGCACTGTCAGCAGTGTTCATTCCGGGAGTGGACAACTGGGAAGCAGACTTCCTCAGCAGGCACGACCTCCACCCGGGAGAGTGGGGACTTCATCAAGAAGTCTTCGAGCAGATTGCAAATCGGTGGGAACGGCCACAGGTGGACATGATGGCGCCCCGCCTAAACAAAAAGCTAAAAAAATATTGCGCCAGGTCAAGGGACCCTCAGGCGATAGCTGTGGACGCACTGGTAACTCCGTGGGTGTTCCAGTCGGTATATGTGTTTCCTCCTCTTCCTCTCATACACAAGGTACTGAGAATAGTAAGAAAAAGAGGAGTGAGAACGATACTCATTGTTCCGGATTGGCCAAGAAGGACTTGGTACCCAAAACTTAAAGAGATGGTCACAGAGGACCCATGGCCTCTGCCTCTCAGACAGGACCTGTTGCAGCAGGGGCCCTGTCTGTTCCAAGACTTACCGCGGCTGCGTTTGACGGCATGGCGGTTGAACGCCGGATCCTAGCATAATAGGGTATACCGGATGAAGTAATTCCTACGCTGATAAGAGCTAGGAAGGATGTGACAGCAAAGCATTATCACCGCATATGGCGGAAATATGTTGCTTGGTGTGAGGCCAGGAAGGCCCCTACAGAGGACTTCCAGTTGGGTCGTTTTCTGCATTTCCTACAGTCAGGTGTGACTATGGGCCTCAAATTAGGGTCCATAAAGGTTCAGATCTCTGCCCTATCCATTTTCTTTAAAAAAGAACTGGCTTCACTGCCTGAGGTTCAGACGTTTGTAAAGGGAGTGCTGCATATTCAGCCTCCTTTTGTGCCACCAGTGGCACCTTGGGATCTTAACGTTGTGTTGATTTCCTGAAATCCCACTGGTTTGAGCCACTTAAGACCGTGGAGCTAAAATATCTCACGTGGAAAGTGGTCATGCTATTGGCCTTAGCTTTGGCTAGGCGTGTGTCAGAATTGGCGGCTTTGTCATGTAAAAGCCCCTATCTGATCTTCCATATGGAAAGGGCAGAATTGAGGACTCGTCCCCAATTTCTCCCTAAGGTGGTATCATCGTTTCATTTGAACCAACCTATTGTGGTGCCTGCGGCTACTAGGGACTTGGAGGATTCCAAGTTGCTGAACGTAGTCCGGGCTTTGAAAATTTATGTTTCCAGAACGGCGGGAGTCAGAAAGTCTGACTCGCTGTTTATTCTGTATGCAGCCAACAAGGTTGGCGCTCCTGCTTCGAAGCAGACTATTGCTCGCTGGATCTGTAGCACGATTCAGCTGGCTCACTCTGCGGCTGGATTACCGCATCCAAAAGCAGTAAAAGCCCATTCCACAAGGAAGGTGGGCTCTTCTTGGGCGGCTGCCCGAGGGGTCTCGGCTTTACAGCTTTGCCAAGCTGCTACTTGGTCGGGTTCAAACACATTTGTTAAGTTCTACAAGTTTGATACCCTGGCTGAGGAGGACCTTGAGTTTGCTCATTTGGTGCTGCAGAGTCATCCGCACTCTCCCGCCCGTTTGGGAGCTTTGGTATAATCCCCATGGTCCTTACGGAGTCCCCAGCATCCACTAGGACGTCAGAGAAAATAAGAATTTACTCACCGGTAATTCTATTTCTCGTAGTCCGTAGTGGATGCTGGGCGCCCGTCCCAAGTGCGGACTTCTTCTGCAATACGTGTATATAGTTATTGCTTACTAAAGGGTTATTGTTATGAGCCATCCGTTGATTGAGGCTCAGTTGTTGTTCATACTGTTAACTGGGTATGGTTATCACAGGTTATACGGTGTGGCTGGTATGAGTATTACCCTGGATTCCAAATCCTTTCCTTGTAGTGTCAGCTCTTCCGGGCACAGTTTACCTAACTGAGGTCTGGAGGAGGGGCATAGAGGGAGGAGCCAGTGCACACCAGATAGTACCTAATCTTTCTTTTAGAGTGCCCAGTCTACTGCGGAGCCCGTCTATTCCCCATGGTCCTTACGGAGTCCCCAGCATCCACTACGGACTACGAGAAATACAATTACCGGTGAGTAAATTCTTATTTTCTCCAGGTTCTTACCCAGGACCCTCCTTGCAGTCATTTCATGTGGCAAGGTACAGAGGCAGGGGCCGAGGGGTCTCCACTACTCCCAGAGGATCTCGTG
The DNA here is from genome assembly GCF_028390025.1 of Pseudophryne corroboree. Taxonomy (NCBI): domain Eukaryota; kingdom Metazoa; phylum Chordata; class Amphibia; order Anura; family Myobatrachidae; genus Pseudophryne; species Pseudophryne corroboree. Next base: position 360,643,706 of record NC_086448.1, read on the forward strand.
GTAAGTCAAGTAAACCTGCAACTACTGCATCCCTGGACCAGACCACCGGGTTCCCTGCCACTAAGCCTTAGTGACGGTTGGCCCCAACGATAGTGCGACTTTCAGGTGCTCGCCTTTAACACTTCGCCCACGTGTGGACGACGTCCTGCCAGGATCCTAGGGTGACCTCCTTTCCCAGGTATACCGGCTGGAATTTCAAGCACTTCCTCCTCACAGATTTTTTAAATTGGGCTTGCCAGTTTTACCCGCAGCAAAAGTTACCTTTCAAGAGGTTATGCAAAAACTTTTGCAGACGGGAGTAGTGGTTCCAGTGCCTCCTCCGTTACGCAACAGTGGTTTTCTTTTTCATCCACTAGGGGTCACTGGAGTACTCTTGGGATATGGACGGCTTCCACCGGAAGAAGGCACTGAATAAATTAATTTTGAGACTACTCCTCCCCTCCATATCCTGCAGCACTTCAGTGTTTTTTCTGTGCTCGACACAGTTAGAAGGCATAGTGGAGCTCGTCCACAAAGTATTGGAATTTTTTTCTTCTAAGTTTTTTTTCGTCAATTTCCACGTCCTTTCCCCCCTTCTAACAGGCGTGGGTCAGGGACAGTGGAAGCGGCTGAGTAGCCGTGAGTGTCGGACCTCTCTGTAAAGAGCTCCCTCACTCCACTTGCAGGCTGCCTGCAGGAAAGCTGGACGGAGCTTGGATGAAAGCCCCGTCATAGACTTCTGTCACGGTCCAGGTATGTTGGGTTGGGGCGGTCAGCGCTTGCTGCCGCTCCACTGTGGGGGATTATTTGGTACTCACCGCTGCCCGGGGCGCGCTCTCACTCTCCGGCCCCCAGCATCCTAGGAGACCGCTGCTCCCTGCGCAGCAGCAGCGCTGCTTGGCTACACAGACACGCCGCCATGCTGTGTGTGGCGGGCGGGAGCACGTGTGCATAGGCCGCTCCACGGCTCTATGCAGCACGCTCTCTGCTTCCGCCATCCGCCCGCAGCAGCCGAGGAGTTCCGTTGTCCGGGGCCTACAGGACAGGCCGCTCACACGGCCCTTTGCAAAAACTTCCACAGGCCCAGACCCGGTGCTGTACACGGAGGTCGTGGGAGTGGGGGGGGGGGAGACTTTAACAGTATTGGGCAGTGTTAAGTTTTAAGAAAAAAAAAAAAACTTGGTGCTTAGTATGTTTAATGTTCTCCTGTCTGTTCCAGGTTTCCTATTTTACATCTCAGCTAAGAGTGGTACTAGGGGAATTTTTGGGTCAGTTTTCGTATTAGCAGGCACTGCACTTGCCTAAGATATATACCAGGAACTTTGGTGTTATTACTGAGTCGTGCAGTCTGTCTGTGTGGAGTTTGTATTGTCTGTCATAATGAGTAAGACACCAGCAAAATCTAAGAAACATTTGTCATGTCATGTCTGTAAGAGTGTGTTGCCTGATGGATCCACCACATGTACAGCATGTGTTGTTAATACAGCCATAAATACGATTTCCATTCCAGAAGTAAAGCCAGCATCTCAGGACCCTCCGTGGGCTTTACTTGCAGATGTATTAGTTGGTTTACAATCAGAGCTGGCCGCCTCTCGTGAAGAAAGAGAGGCGGCAAGATCTGAGTTTAAAATGAGACCATTTGAGTTACCTGGAGAATCTCAAGCTGGTCATAAGTCCACCTTGAGTGGAAAAGATAAGTTTCCTTTTCCTACTAATTTTCCTGTCTCTGGGATACTAGATCTCACTGAACAGGAGTATGAGGAGGGCGAAATAGAACAACAGTCAGAAGGTGACGACTTTGACAGCCCAGGTATTGACAATCTCATCAGAGCAGTTCGTCAGTCGCTGGAGTTTACAGAAACTGAGGAGCCACTGACGAATGATGAAGTAGTCTTTACTAAACGACAGAGATCTCCGATGTGTTTCCCTATCTCGGAATCTCTTAATAAAATGTTACTGGAGTCACGGAAAAATCCGGACAAACGGTTTTCTATTCCTCGTAGATTTAAATCGAGTTACCCGTTTCCAGAGGCCATGACAGCTACATGGGAGAACCCACCATTGGTGGATTCATCCGTATCTAAACTTACGAGGAAGTTAACCATACCAGTACCAACTGCTACTACACTTAAAGACCCTGCAGATCGTAAAATAGAGGCTATGCTAAGGTCCATGTATACAGCAACTGGAGTGCTGTTAAGACCTGGGTTGGTTGGCATTTGGGTTACTAAAGCTTTAATGGTATGGATAAAAGAGCTCAAGTCGGCTCTGCAAGATGATCATCTTATACTTCTCGCAGATCAAATCTGGGAAGCTGCTGAATATTTATGTACAGCTTCTACTGACGTCTGTCAGCTTACTTCTCGCCTGTCCTCATCGCTAGTCATAGTACGACGAGCACTTTGGCTGCGTTCGTGGCAGGCGGAGACGGAGGTTAAAAAAGGTATAGAGGCATTGCCTTATGATGGCGAGAAACTTTTTGGTCCTGAATTGGACAAATGGATTTCTGAGGCTACTGGAGGGAAGTCTGTTTTTCTTCCTTCGCCTACAACTATACCTAAACGGAAATATTCTGGTCCGGCGTTCAAATCCTTTAGAACTCAGCCCTTTCGTGGGCAGGGCACAGGAGCAGTCACGCCGGGCAGAAGAGGTCGGGGACGTAGTGCCCGACAATCCAATGCACGTCGTCAAGACACCAAGACCACTAACAAACCAGTGGCATGACGGGCTCCCAGCCCATCTCGGATCCCCAATTGTGGGAGCACGCCTTCAGAGCTTTCAGGGGGCGTGGCTGCAGACGTCCACAGATGGGTGGATCCGCAATTTAGTATTAGAGGGTTACAAAATAGAGTTCGATTATCTTCCGACAGGAAGATTTTTCACGACAGGACTGCCTGTGTCGGACGACAAGAAAGCAGTTCTGCAGGTTGCCATTCAGTCTCTGCTGAATGCTGCAGTGATAATTCCAGTCCCTGTGCAGGAACAGGGGCAGGGTTATTATTCCAGTCTGTTTCTGGTACCAAAACCAGATGGCTCAGTCAGGCCAATATTGAACCTAAAAGGTCTCAATCATTACGTCACTTACCACAGATTCAAGATGGAATCTCTCAGGTCAGTAATTGCAGGGTTAGAGCCACAGGAATTCATGATTGCACTAGATCTCAAGGATGCGTATTTGCACATTCCGATTTGGCCACCTCACCAAAGTTTTTTAAGGTTTGCGATAAGGCGAGACCATTACCAATTTCAGGCTCTACCGTTTGGCCTCTCATCAGCGCCTCGGGTATTCACCAAGGTAATGTCCGTGATGACAGCTCATCTCAGGTCCCTAGGGGTAATAATTGTTCCGTATTTAGACGATCTACTCATAAAGGCTCCGTCTCAACAATTGCTTCTCCAACATGCCTTGCTAACGTACAATGTACTAGTTCAGCACGGTTGGATAGTCAGTTTAAAGAAATCACATCTAATTCCGTGTCAACGACTTCAATTCCTAGGGATGATTCTCGATACAGTAAAACAAAGGGTTTACTTGCCACAACAGAAAGTACAGGGCATTCGTCATCTGGTGCAATTAGTGCTCAAGCCACGCACAGTCTCAGTACATTTGTGCATTCGCCTTTTAGGCACAATGGTGGCGGCTTTCGAAGCACTTCAGTTCGGAAGATTTCACTCACGTCCGTTTCAACTGGAGGTGTTAGCACAGTGGTCGGGATCACATCTGCAGCTGCACCACAGGGTGAGGTTGTCACCACAAGTCAGGGTGTCTCTTCTCTGGTGGTTAAAAATACACAATCTATCTGCAGGGAGACGATTCGGAGTCGCGAATTGGATAATTCTGACAACGGACGCAAGTCTCAGAGGTTGGGGAGCTGTAGTCCAGAGTTATCGGCTCCAGGGCCTCTGGGCGGATCACGAAAGATCGCTATCCATAAATGTTCTGGAACTCAGGGCGATTTACAATGCTCTAAGACAAGCGGTGTACATGTTTCGTTTTCAGACTGTGCAGGTGCAGTCAGACAATGCGACGGCAGTCGCATACATAAACAAACAAGGAGGAACGAGAAGCCGCATGGCTATGCGGGAAGTAGCTCGGATCCTCAGATGGGCCGAATATCACCAGGTGATATTATCGGCAGTGTTCATTCCTGGAGTGGACAACTGGGAGGCAGATTTCCTCAGTCGTCGGGATTTTCATCCAGGAGAGTGGGCATTAAATCCAGAAGTTTTTCAGATGTTGATCCAGAAGTGGGGTTACCCTCAGGTGGATCTAATGGCATCCCGCCACAATCATCAGGTGTCAAGATATGTGTCCAGAACAAGAGATCCAGGGGCAGTGGCGGTGGATGCTCTCACAGCCACGTGGCCATACAGCCTTGTGTATCTGTTTCCACCGTTTCCGCTGCTCCCGCTGGTGCTAAAACGGATCAAGAGAGGGTTCGTCACAGTCATTCTAATAGCGCCTCATTGGCCTCGGAGGGCTTGGTTCTCGGATCTTCTCGGGTTACTCGCAGACGATCCATGGCCACTCCCACTACGTCCGGACCTGTTACAACAGGGTCCGTTCCTCTACCCCGATTTAGCGCGGCTGCGTTTGACGGGGTGGCTGTTGAAAAGGCCATCTTAAGGAAAGAGGGCATTCCTGAGTCTGTTATACCAACCATGGTACGAGCTAGGAAGCAGGTTACGGCAGCTCATTATTATAGAATTTGGCGTACTTATATAGGTTGGTGTGAAGCTCGGAAATTTCCGACATCGTCTTTTAAATTATCCCGTCTTTTGTTATTTTTACAAATGGGGTTAGATGGAGGACTACGTCTTTCCACACTAAAGGTGCAGGTATCTGCGTTGTCAATTTATTTTCAAAGGAAATTGGCCTCGTTGCAGTCAATACATACGTTTCTACAGGGTGTAAAGAGGATACAGCCTCCTTTCATTCCACCTACAGCACCATGGGACTTGAATCTGGTTTTAGATTTCTTACAGTCCGATTACTTTGAACCCTTACAACAAGTGGATATTAAATTTCTCACTTGGAAAACGATTTTTCTTTTAGCCTTAGCCTCGGCTAAGCGTGTTTCAGATTTGGGTGCCTTGTCATGCAAGTCACCGTATTTAATTTTTCATGATGACAGAGCGGAACTTCGGACGAATCCCGTTTTTCTACCAAAAGTAGTGTCGTCTTTTCACATCAATCAACCAATAGTAGTTCCTGTGTTAACAGGAGATTCTGGAATGTTGGATGTAGTTCGCGCATTGCGCATCTATGTTTCCCGAACGTCTACTGTGCGTAAGACAGATACGTTGTTTGTTCTCTATGACGCAGCTAAGAGGGGTTGGCCAGCCTCTAAGCAGACCTTATCCAGATGGATCAAACTGACTATACGTCAGGCTTACCTTTATGCTAAGTTACAGCCACCTACTTCAGTAACAGCTCATTCCACACGTTCTGTGGGGACGTCATGGGCAGCGAGTCGTGGGGCTTCTACGACACAGCTTTGCCGTGCGGCTACTTGGTCGTCAGTGCACACGTTTGTGCGCTTTTACAAGTTTGATACGTTCGCGGCATCAGCATCTAGCTTTGGCCGTTTAGTGTTACAAGGGCCAAACAGCTCTCCCGCCACGGAGGAGACTTTGGTACATCCCAAGAGTACTCCAGTGACCCCTAGTGGATGAAAAAGAAAATAGGATTTTGGTACTTACCAGGTAAATCCTTTTCTTTGAATCCATAGGGGGCACTGGACGCCCACCCAGAGCAGTTTACCTGTTTTAGGAGTTCAGTGGTTCTTATGGTAACACACTTTCACGACTGGTTTAAATTTAACAAGGGTTAATCAGTTATGGTGTCAACTGTTTAGTTGTCTGTTACGTTGTGTCAACTTTATTGTTGTCTGTGAGACTATATGTAATTCTCCTTTTGTCAATCTCTCTATCGATCCTGTTCGGCTCAGTAAAAAACACTGAAGTGCTGCAGGATATGGAGGGGAGGAGTAGTCTCAAAATTAATTTATTCAGTGCCTTCTTCCGGTGGAAGCCGTCCATATCCCAAGAGTACTCCAGTGCCCCCTATGGATTCAAAGAAAAGGATTTACCTGGTAAGTACCAAAATCCTATTTTTACTCCAGTCTTTTTGTCGTTCCAAAACCAGACTGTTCGGTGCACCCCTTCTTGAACCTTGAACCTGAAGTCTCTAAACCCGTATCTGCGGGTGTTCAAATTCAAGATGGAATCCCTGCGGGCAGTGGTGTCCGTACTGGAGGTGGGGGAATTCCTGGTATCTCTAGATGTCAAGGATGCTTACCTACACATTCCCATGTGGCCCCCTCATGCAGTGTCTAAAAAGGTGTTTCTTCCGATGGACAAGGCCTTGGCTATCCAAGCTATGGTCCGCTCAGTGCTCCGTCCTCGCAAGGTATCCCTAGCTGCTTACGAGGCAATCCAATATGGCAGGTTTCATGCCTGGCCTTTTCAGCTGGATCTGCTGGACAAATGGTCAGGGTCTCGCCTTCACATGCATCAGGAAGTGACCTCTCCGAAAGCCTGGATTTCTCTATTATGGTGGCTACAACTTCCTCACCTGGAAGAAGGCAGGAATTTCAATATCCACTCGTGGATTCTACTGACAACGGATGCCAGCCTCCGGGGTTGGGGGGCTGTTACCCAAGAGGCCCAGTTCCAGGGGACATGGTCAAATCGGGAATCTGCTCTGCCGATAAACATCCTGGAACTCAGGGCAATTTACAATGCCCTTCTGCAAGCTTCCCATCTCCTGAGGGATCAGGCGATCCAGTTAAATCTGACGACGTCGGTGGCGTACATAAATCGACAAGGGGGAACATAAAGCAAAGCGGCGATGCGAGAAGTGTCAAAAAATACTTTTTTTTTTTTTTTTTGGCAGAGGCCATCTCAGCCATATTCATTCCAGGAGTGGACAACCAGGAAGCAGACTTCCTCAGCAGACACGACCTTCATCCGGTTGAATGGAGCCTACATCCCTAGGTGTTTCAACAGTTAATTCACCGGCTGGGCTGTCTGCAGATGAATCTGATAGCTTCTCGTCTCAACAAGAAGCTATGCCATTACTGTTTCAGAACGAGGGATCCGCAGGCTGTAGCAATGTACGCGCTGACACCAGGGACGTACCAGTTTGTGCACCTGTTCCCTCCTCTAGAGCTAATCCCAAGGGTTCTAAAAAGACTAAGAAGGGAAGGCGTTCAAGCAATTCTAATTGCCCCGGATTGGCCTCGACGGGCGTGGTACTCTGACCTCCTAACCATGGCTCTGGAGGACCCCTGGCCTCTGCCGCTTCAAAAGGATCTCCTTCAAGGTCCGTTTGTCTATCCAGACTTACCGCGGCTACATTTGACTGCTTGGAAGTTGAGAGGGAGATTCTAGCCAGAAAAGGTCTTCCCTCCAGGGTTATTTCCACTATGGTCCAGGCCAGGAAGATGGTTACGGCAAAACATTATCATCGTATCTGGAAAATGTATGTTTCATGGTGTGAAAGTAGAAAGGTTTCTCCCGTGGAATTTTTAGAATTGTTCGCTTTCTACTTTTCCTGCAAGCCTGAGTGTATATGGGCCTACGTTTAGGCTCCATCAAAGTGCAGATTTCGGCGCTATCTATTTTATACCAGAAACAACTTGCAATGTTGTCGGAAGTACAGACTTTACTAAAAGAAGTTCTGCCCTTTGTACCTGCCATGGCTCCGTGGTATCTCAATGTGGTTTTGACCTTTCTTCACTCGGACTGGTTTGAACCCTTACATAGGGTGGAATTTTAATTTCTTACCTGGAAGACTGTGATGTTACTAGCATTGGCGTCTGCCAGACGTGACTCTGAATTGGGGGCCTTAGCCTGTAAGAGCCCTTATTTGATATTTCATGAAGACAGGACGGAACTCTGGACCCAACCTCCGTTTTTGCCTTAAGTGGTGTCAGCTTTTCATGTGAATCAACGCATTGTGGTTTCGGTGTTGTCTGACTCTTCCGTTGGTCCAGAGTCCTTGGATGTGGTGAGGGCTCTGAAGGTTTATGTCAAACGGACTACTCGTCATCTGAAATCTGATTTCGCTGTTTGTCCTTTTATGATGCCACCAAGATCAGTTGTCCGGCTTCTAAGCAATCAATTGCTCATTGGCTCAGGTTGACCATTCAACAAGCCTATACTTCGGCGGCTCTGCCTTTGCCGACGTCTATTCAGGCCCACTCTATGAGAGCTGTGGGCTCTTCCTGGGCGGCTGCCCGGAGTGTCAGCCTTACAGTTGTGCCGAGCTGCTACTTGGTCTGGTTCGAACACTTTTGTGAAGTTCTCTCTGTTCGACACCTTGGCCAAGGATGATCTTCAGTTTGGTCAGGCGGTGTTACAGGGGTCTCAGCACTCTCCCACCCGTTTGGAAGCCTTTGGACTACCCCATGGTACTAAAGTACAGATCCCCAGTATTCACTATGACGTAAGAGAAAATATGAATTTAATACCTACCGGTAATTCCTTTTCTCTATCGTCCTAGTGGATGCTGGGGTTCCTGAAAGGACCACAGGGGGACAGCGGCTCCGCAGGAGACAGGGCACAAAAAGTAAAGCTTTTTCCGATCAGGTGGTGTGCACTGGCTCCTCCCCCTATGACCCTCCTCCAGACTCCAGTTAGATTTTTGTGCCCGGCCGAGAAGGGTGCAATCTAGGTGGCTCTCCTAAAGAGCTGCTTAGAAAAAGTTTAGCTAGGTTTTTTATTTTACAGTGATTCCTGCTGGCAACAGGATCACTGCAGCGAGGGACTGAGGGGAGAAGGAGTCAACTCACCTGCGTGCAGGATGGATTGGTTTCTTGGCTACTGGACATCAAGCTCCAGAGGGACGATCACAGGTACAGCCTGGATGGTCACCGGAGCCACGCCGCCGGCCCCCTTGCAGATGCTGAAGACAGAAGAGGTCCAGAATCGGCGGCTGAAGACTCCTGCAGTCTTCAAAAGGTAGCGCACAGCACTGCAGCTGTGCGCCATTTTCCTCTCAGCACACTTCACACGGCAGTCACTGAGGGTGCAGGGCGCTGGGAGGGGGGCGCCCTGGGAGGCAAAATGATTACCTATAAAGGCTAAAAATACCTCACATATAGCCCTAGAGGCTATATGGAGATATTTAACCCCTGCCTAATTTTTCTAAATAGCGGGAGACGAGCCCGCCAGAAAAGGGGCGGGGCCTATCTCCTCAGCACACGGCGCCATTTCCTCTCACAGCTCCGCTGGTCAGGACGGCTCCCAAGTCTCTCCCCTGCACTGCACTACAGAAACAGGGTAAAACAGAGAGGGGGGGGCACATTTATGGCGATATTTTGATATAACAAAGCAGCTATAAGGGAGCACTTATTATAAGGCTATCCCTGATATATATATATAGCGCTTTTGGTGTGTGCTGGCAAACTCTCCCTCTGTCTCCCCAAAGGGCTAGTGGGTCCTGTATTCGTTAGGAGCATTCCCTGTGTGTCTGCTGTGTGTCGGTACGTGTGTGTCGACATGTATGAGGACGATATTGGTGTGGAGGCGGAGCAATTGCCAAATATGAGGATGTCACCCCCTAGGGAGTCGACACCGGAATGGATGCCTTTATTTATGGAACTACGGGATAGTGTCAACACGCTAAAGCAGTCGTTTGACGACATGAGGCGGCCGGACAATCAATTAGTGCCTGTCCAGGCGACTCAAACACCGTCAGGGGCTGTGAAACGCCCTTTGCCTCAGTCGGTCGACACAGACCCAGACACAGGCGATGACTCCAGTGGTGACGGTGACGAATCAACCGTATTTTCCAGTAGGGCCACACGTTATATGATTTTGGCAATGAAGGAGGCGTTACATTTAGCTGATACTACAGGTACCACTAAACAGGGTATTATGTGGGGTATGAAAAAACTACCTATAGTTTTTCCTGAATCAGAAGAATTAAATGACGTGTGTAATGAAGCGTGGGTTGCCCCTGATAAAAAGCTGATAATTTCAAAGAAATTATTGGCATTATACCCTTTCCCGCCAGAGGTTAGGGAGCGCTGGGAAACACCTCCTAGGGTGGACAAGGCGCTAACACGCTTATCTAAACAAGTGGCGTTACCCTCTCCTGAGACGGCCGCACTTAAAGATCCATCAGATAGGAGGATGGAAAATATCCAAAAAAGTATATACACACATGCAGGTGTTATACTACGACCAGCTGTAGCGACTGCCTGGATGGGCAGTGCTGGGGTAGTTTGGTCAGAGTCCCTCATTGAAAATATTGATACCCTGGACAGGGACAATATTTTACTGTCGTTAGAACAAATAAAGGATGCATTTCTTTATATGCGTGATGCACAGAGGGATATCTGCACACTGGCATCACGGGTAAGTGCTATGTCCATTTCGGCCAGAAGAGCTTTATGGACGCGACAGTGGACAGGCGATGCGGATTCAAAACGGCATATGGAAGTTTTGCCGTATAAAGGGGAGGAGTTATTTGGAGTCGGTCTATCAGATTTGGTGGCCACGGCTACAGCCGGGAAATCCACCTTTCTACCTCAAGTCACTCCCCCACAGAAAAAGGCACCGACTTTTCAACCGCAGCCCTTTCGTTCCTTTAAAAATAAGAGAGCAAAGGGCTATTCATATCTGCCACGAGGCAAAGGTCGAGGGAAGAGACAGCAACACGCAGCTCCTTCCCAGGAACAGAAGCCCTCCCCGGCTTCTACAAAAGCCTCAGCATGACGCTGGGGCTTCCCAAGCGGACTCGGGGACGGTGGGTGGTCGTCTCAAAAATTACAGCGCGCAGTGGGCTCACTCGCAGGTAGATCCCTGGATCCTGCAGATAATATCTCAAGGGTACAGGTTGGAATTAGAGACAGATCCACCTCGCCGTTTCCTGAAGTCTGCTTTACCAACGTCCCCCTCCGAAAGGGAGACGGTTTTGGAAGCCATTCACAAGCTGTACTCTCAGCAGGTGATAGTCAAGGTACCTCTTCTACAACAAGGGAAGGGGTATTATTCCACTCTTTTTGTGGTACCGAAGCCGGATGGCTCGGTAAGGCCTATTCTAAATCTGAAGTCCTTGAACCTGTACATAAAAAAGTTCAAGTTCAAGATGGAGTCACTCAGAGCAGTGATAGCGAACCTGGAAGAGGGGGACTTTATGGTATCCTTGGACATCAAGGATGCGTATCTCCACGTTCCAATTTACCCCTCACACCAGGGGTACCTCAGGTTCGTTGTACAAAACTGTCACTATCAGTTTCAGACGCTGCCGTTCGGATTGTCCACGGCACCTCGGATCTTTACAAAGGTAATGGCCGAGATGATGATTCTTCTTCGAAGAAAAGGCGTATTAATTATCCCATACTTGGACGATCTCCTAATAAGGGCGAGGTCCAGAGAACAGCTAGAGATGGGATTAGCACTGTCTCAAGAAGTGCTAAAACAGCACGGGTGGATTCTGAATATTCCAAAATCCCAGTTAATGCCAACAACTCGTCTGCTGTTCCTAGGGATGATTCTGGACACGGTTCAGAAAAAGGTTTTTCTCCCGGAGGAAAAAGCCAAGGAGTTATCCGAACTTGTCAGGAACCTCCTAAAACCAGGAAAGGTGTCTGTACATCAATGCACAAGAGTCCTGGGAAAAATGGTGGCTTCTTACGAAGCAATTCCATTCGGCAGATTCCACGCAAGAATTTTCCAAAGGGATCTGTTGGACAAATGGTCAGGGTCGCATCTTCAGATGCACCTACGGATAACCCTGTCTCCAAGGACAAGGGTGTCTCTTCTGTGGTGGTTGCAGAGTCCTCATCTATTGGAGGGCCGCAGATTCGGCATACAGGATTGGATCCTGGTGACCACGGACGCCAGCCTGAGAGGCTGGGGAGCAGTCACACAAGGAAGAAACTTCCAGGGAGTATGGACGAGCCTGGAAACGTCTCTTCACATAAACATTCTGGAACTAAGAGCAATATACAATGCTCTAAGCCAGGCAGAACCTCTGCTTCAGGGAAAACCGGTGTTGATCCAGTCGGACAACATCACGGCAGTCGCCCATGTGAACAGACAGGGCGGCACAAGAAGCAGGAGTGCAATGGCAGAAGCTGCAAGGATTCTTCGCTGGGCAGAGAATCATGTGATAGCACTGTCAGCAGTGTTCATCCCGGGAGTGGACAACTGGGAAGCAGACTTCCTCAGCAGACACGATCTTCACCCGGGAGAGTGGGGACTTCATCCAGAAGTCTTCCACATGCTGGTAACCCGTTGGGAAAGACCAATGGTGGACATGATGGCGTCTCGCCTCAACAAAAAACTGGACAGGTATTGCGCCAGGTCAAGAGATCCGCAGGCAATAGCTGTGGACGCGCTGGTAACGCCTTGGGTGTACCAGTCGGTGTATGTGTTTCCTCCTCTGCCTCTCATACCAAAAGTATTGAGAATTATACGGCAAAGAGGCGTAAGAACGATACTAGTGGTTCCGGATTGGCCAAGAAGGACTTGGTACCCGGAACTTCAAGAGATGATCACGGAAGATCCGTGGCCTCTACCTCTAAGGAGGGACTTGCTTCAGCAGGGTCCCTGTCTGTTTCAAGACTTACCGCGGCTGCGTTTGACGGCATGGCGGTTGAACGCCGGATCCTAATGGAAAAAGGCATGCCGGAAGAAGTCATTCCTACTTTGGTTAAAGCAAGGAAAGAAGTAACCGTGCAACATTATCACCGAATTTGGCGAAAATATGTTGCGTGGTGCGAAGATCGGAGTGCTCCGACGGAGGAATTTCAACTGGGTCGATTCCTACATTTCCTGCAATCAGGATTGTCTATGGGTCTCAAATTGGGATCTATTAAGGTTCAAATTTCGGCCCTGTCGATTTTCTTTCAAAAAGAATTGGCTTCAGTCCCTGAAGTCCAGACCTTTGTTAAGGGAGTGCTGCATATACAGCCCCCTGTGGTGCCTCCAGTGGCACCGTGGGATCTCAATGTAGTTTTGGATTTTCTAAAATCTCATTGGTTTGAACCACTAAATAAGGTGGATTTGAAATATCTCACTTGGAAAGTGACCATGCTTCTAGCCCTGGCTTCTGCCAGGAGAGTGTCAGAATTGGCAGCTTTATCTTACAAAAGCCCATATCTGATTTTCCATTCGGACAGGGCAGAACTGCGGACTCGTCCGCATTTTCTCCCTAAGGTGGTGTCAGCATTTCATCTGAACCAGCCTATTGTAGTGCCTGCGGCTACAAGTGACTTGGAGGACTCCAAGTTACTGGACGTTGTCAGAGCATTAAGAATATATATTGCAAGAACAGCTGGAGTCAGAAAATCTGACTCGTTGTTTATATTGTATGCACCCAACAAGATGGGTGCTCCTGCGTCTTAAGCAGACGATTGCTCGTTGGATCTGTAGCACAATCCAACTGGCACATTCTGTGGCAGGCCTGCCACAGCCTAAATCTGTAAAGGCCCACTCCACAAGGAAGGTGGGCTCATCTTGGGCGGCTGCCCGAGGGGTCTCGGCATTACAACTTTGCCGAGCAGCTACGTGGTCAGGGGAGAACACGTTTGTAAAATTTTACAAATTTGATACTCTGGCTAAGGAGGACCTGGAGTTCTCTCATTCGGTGCTGCAGAGTCATCCGCACTCTCCCGCCCGTTTGGGAGCTTTGGTATAATCCCCATGGTCCTTTCAGGAACCCCAGCATCCACTAGGACGATAGAGAAAATAAGATTTTACTTACCGATAAATCTATTTCTCGGAGTCCGTAGTGGATGCTGGGCGCCCATCCCAAGTGCGGATTATCTGCATAAATAACTTATTCGGGTTATTGTTGTTGGAAGCCATCTTTCAGAGGCTCCGCTGTTATCATACTGTTATCATACTGTTAACTGGGTTTAGATCACAAGTTGTACGGTGTGATTGGTGTGGCTGGTATGAGTCTTACCCGGGATTCAAAATCCTCCCTTATTGTGTACGCTCGTCCGGGCACAGTACCTAACTGGAGTCTGGAGGAGGGTCATAGGGGGAGGAGCCAGTGCACACCACCTGATCGGAAAAAGCTTTACTTTTTGTGCCCTGTCTCCTGCGGAGCCGCTGTCCCCCTGTGGTCCTTTCAGGAACCCCAGCATCCACTACGGACTCCGAGAAATAGATTTATCGGTAAGTAAAATCTTATTTTCTCGTAGTCCGTAGTGGATACCGGGTGCCCACCTCAGTGCTTTGATTCCTGCTTACCTGAGTAAGTGTTTAGTTGGCCCGCTGTTGCGGTCCCCTTATTATGTTGGGATAGCTTTGCTATCCTGGTTGAGTTGGAGTTGCTATCCTCTGTTTTTGTTAGCACCCTCCTTTTTGGTTGTGGTTGTGTGTTGGCTTGGTGCCTCACTGCTGTTGTACCTGTTTTCTTCTCTCATGGTATGTCCGTCTCCTTGGGCACAGTTTCCTAGACTGAGTCTGGTAGGAGATTCATTGAGGGGAGGAGCCAGCATACACATACACACACTAAAGGTTTGAAAGTGCCAGGCTCCAGTGGACCCGATCTATACCCCATGGTACTAAAGTACAGATCCCCAGTATCCACTACGGACTACGAGAAAAGGAATTACCGGTAGGTATTAAATTCCTATTTTTTACATGAACAGGTTGCAAAGTTCCAAGAGCATATACTGTACCTACATATTTACTTTATCAGACTACTGTATTCCTAGCCACCTTGTCTGTCTTTAAACATTTATACATTTCCCATACTTTTAAACCCTTTAGGGAAACTCTTGTTGGAATGTTGAGCAAGGGGACTAGACACAGTACATAGGTCATTAATATGCAAAATTATACAAATCCTCAGATAATGTTTGGTCTTCCATGTGTAGGATTTTCCACATGGGCATATTGCTTACTATAACACTACTGATGACTTAATAATGAAATTCTATACTCTGCACTATAGCAAACACAAACATGCTCTTATTTTTTTCTTACAGAAAACCTCTGTTCATAAATGTCTTATGTAGGATTCACTATATAAGCATAACAGTGTAGTCAGTGATTTCTCTATATTGATGCCATCAATACGTTGTGTTAAGGCCTGTACACACAAGAAGGGTGTAGTACTGGTGACCGGCGGTCTCCTGACCGCCGGTCACCTTAACGACGCCGGGATCCCGGCAGCATACCGACGCCGGGATCCCGGCGGGGAGGGGCGAGTGCAGCAAGCCCCTTGCGGGCTCGGTGGCGACCTGCGGTCACCACGGGTTCTATTCCCACTCTATGGGTGTCGTGGACACCCACGAGTGGAAATAGTCCCTGTTGGTCGGCATGCCGACCATCGGGATAGTGAGCCGTCGGGCTCACGGAGGAGGTCATGTGACTGTCGGTCAGCTGACCGGCGGTCACATGAATACCACCCCACAAGAAGACTTGAAAGATGAACAATTGGGAAGATGAGCGATTTCCCTTGAGTCTTAAGGCCCATACACACTTGACGATGCACACATCGTCAACGACTTCCCTTGAACTTCCCTTGAACAGCTGAGCAAACGACATGAGCATACACACTACCAACGACCAAAGACGAAAGACCAAAGACCATAGACCATTCATCGTTGAAGCATCCAAGCTGAACAGTTTATTAAAATAATGAGCTGGGAACAGGGCTGGTGAACAGTGGCTTGGTCGTTGGTCTTTCACACCATACACATTCAACGACGTCTCTGGTCGGTAACGACCATAGTGGAAATTGAGCATACATGCTCCACAGATAAGCGAGGGTCGTTAACGTCCCGCGGGGCCGCGCATCGGTGGTCGTCGGATGCATACACACTTGACGATATAATGAGCGACGTCGTTGATGAGGGCTGAAATGAACGACGTCGTTCATTTTATCGTTAAGTGTGTATGGGCCTTTAGACATACCGGGGGATATTCAATTGTTTGAAAAGTCAGTCGAGTGTCTGATTTTTCCTATCTAATAGACAGTAAAAAAAACAGACACCCAACCGACTTTTCAAACATTTGAATTCCCCCCCCCCCTCCCCCCCCCCCCACCCCCACCCCCCACTGAGTGTACACACTGAGCTTTTTTTTTTTTTTTTTTTGTTATACAAACGTTCTGAACTACAAACGATCTGGCTGTGTTTGAAGTGCTAGGATTGAGCTGCATGCATGAAAGACTGACAACCTGCTTCCAATGACCACGGGTGCGCGCATCGTTCATCATTTGCTGTGTGCACACTTGAACGATTTGAATGTTCACAACCGTCATTATCGCTCAAATCTATCGAAAAATCTGATTTGGGCTTGAGAAGTCCTGTTGTATGTTGTGGAAATGAGTTAGAATTAGTAAGAGGTTCATCAGAAAAATGATTTGCCACAATGCCGGTGGTCGCAATGTGGTGTTCTGCAAAGGCTTGTTGTTTAAGTGCACAGGAGGGTATTTCCACTCCTTGAGTTAATGAAATGATTTCATTGGTGATGACCTTTTTAATTGATTTGCTTCTCATAACTAGATACACAAGCCTACTGTTGACTGATTCCTCAAATCAATATGTAACATTATTTGTTAAAGCGATGGAAACTGATCAAAAGACTGTGGATAGTGACATGACAGTCTTATTAGTTATCGCTGTGCCACACCCTTTCCCCTGAGGTTGTCATCAAATGTGGCTAGTGTAGGGCTTTTGTTTTACTTATGACTGAAGAATATGTAGTCTTTATGCTGACATGGGTTGAATGTTGACAGTCCATGTTAGGTTAGGGTTATGGTCCAAATACCAAAACAACGCTATGTAGACATGCTGACATCAGTCCGAATTTCAACATTTTGTACCACACCCTACGAATATTGGCCATCATTCAGAGTTGATCGCTCACTAGCTACTTTTAGCAGCCGTGCAAACGCATAGTCGCCGCCCATGGGGGAGTGTGTTTTCGCTTTGCAAGTGTGCAAGCGCAATTTGTGCAAAACAAGACCAGCCCTGTAGTTACTTATTCTGTGCAATGATTGCTGCAACGAAGGACCCGGTATTGATGTCAGATACCCGCCTGGCTACGCCTGTGTTTTTCCAAACACTCCCAGAAAACGGTCAGTTGCCACCCAGAAACTCCCACTTCCTGTCAATCTACTTGCGTTCACCAGTGCGACTGAAAGCGTCACTAGAACCTGTGCAAAACCACAATGCTCTTTGTACCCGTACGCCACGCGTGCGCAGTTTTGCCGTATTTTTAAATGATCGCTACGCAGTGAACAACGCCAGCTAGCGATCAACTCGGAATGAGGACTATTATGGTAATAAAAATAAAACTATTGACTAATAAGAATTGTTATTTACATCTTTGCCTATGGAAATCACTGTGCAGTTACAGAATAGAAATTTGATTTTGAATTAAGCTTTGGGTTGTAACAAGGAACAGGGCCTCTTAACATATAGGCTCATTTGTTAGGTGCCCAGGGGCCCACGATTGTAGGGCCCTTCATACAGGTGAGGGCTGGGCTTGGGGGATATCTGCCCACCAGGATGGAGCCTCTGGAGCTTCTTGGGGGGCAGGTAGAGAATGCTCTGATTCTGAATTACACACAGTCAGATTGGCCAGGCAGCATTCTCTACTTTGCCTTCCAGCCTGCAGCCAGATGGTAATTAGCTGTCAGCATGCCGATTGGTGGATGGCTGGAGTTATCCACCAATCAATGTGCTGACAGCCTTCACTGTATGGAAGAATCTGGAGACCACAGGTGGGGTGAGTTTTTATTTTATTTTTATGTATTCCTATGTGTTAGGGGATCCCGTGCATTACTTTGCAAAGGGCCTACAATGTTGATAAGACAACCCTGGCAAGGAATATAGGACCTTCTGCAGAGATGTGCTCAAACTCGATGGTTTATGTACATCTGAAATGGTGTGAGATCTGTGCAGCAATTTGGGGGTGGAGCTGGCAGCGACGGGCACCATTTTTTGGGCGTGCTGAATCCAGTATCTGCGTATCTGTGGATACTGGGAACTGTACTTTTAGTACTGTGGGGGTATAGATCGGGTCCGTTGGAGCCTGGCACTTGATGAAATTAACAGTGTGTGCTGGTTCCTCCCCTCTATGCCCCTCCTGCAGACTCAGTTTAGAAAAATGTGCCCAAGAAGCCAGATGCATTCCTATGGAGCTCCAGAGTTTTCTTCAGAAATTTTATTCAGTTTATTATTTTCAGGTAGTACTTATTTTTGATCTCTTCTAAATTTGACCTGTTTTGAATGATTTTATTCTTCCTATGCCAAATGATACTTGTCATAGTTTCGAATTTGATGGGTCATTGTGACCAATAATTTATGCGTTCACTTGTTCTCTTCACAGGAATTGGGTAGAAGTAACTTGTAGCCAAACAAAGTGTTTTTTTTTTCTTTTTTTTTTCTATGTTAAGTGCAGTATGCATGGGGTATATTATTGTTAATGCAGAAAACATTAACTTGCAGAGTTTACTGGGGCATGATGCCGACCTCATATTTGTGTCTCTCTGCGATACAGGTTTTGTAAATGAATTGGGCATCTAGTCCAAGCTCTGGTAATGGGATAGTGTTTCCTTGGCAGCTATGGCATTGGCTTAGAACTGTCGGATGATGGATAATCTGGCAGTGCTGATCCATATAAAATATGGGGGTACTGAAGTTGGTATACTAATGATAAGCTTGTCTACAGGGTTTTTTGGGCTCTAGTTTGCATAATTCCTTGAATTTCTTTAATTCATTATTGTAATATTGTATGTAAATGATGTTTTTTTTTTTTTTTTTAAATAAATTATTGGTTCTGAAGAACATCAAATACTATACCAAACAATGTTGTTGCAAATGAAGAAACAGTTTAAGAGAAGTCCTAAAGATTAACAATACAAAGGAGGATATTCAATTAGCCATTGTAACTGGGCAAAAAAAAGAAAATTATTAAATAGCCCAATGCCAAACATTAGGCAAAAATCGCGATAATACCCCCCCTTTTTATTTTTTTGATGCAGAAATGTAGCCAAGACAATTGAATATCCCCCGAATTCAGTGACTAAGGTAAACATAGGGTGGTATTCAAATGATATCACACCCAGTCTTCTTTCTAAAGTGATTCCTGTTATCGGGCAAATCGCGCTCATAGTAATCAGGTTTAGCTGCGTAAAGGGTTGGGTGCCTCGCTACCCCGGGGGTAGCGAGCTGAAATGATGATACTATGCCTCCAAAGGGCAGAAACAGAACTGGTGGGGAAGGGGGTGAAAAGAATTGAATACCGCCCATAGTGTCAACTTGCACAAAATCCGGAATTATGGTGTATGATGTAAGACACTAAAAATGAAGAATTAAAACGAAGACTCGAGTAGTATCTCAACTTTTTAATTTATTGAGAAATCTGTCCAAGTGCAGTAGCATTTTCTTTCCAAATCTTTCATTAGTGGCAGCAGTTGTGAGAGAGAGTGTGGCACAAAACGGGGTTCGGTATGTAGTACCGCTGCCCGGGATGCCGAATGTCACTATCCCGACATTAGCATTCCGAGCAGTGGAATGCCGGCAGGGTTGCGAGCACAACGAAGCCCTTTGCGGGCGCGATGCGCTCTACATGTTGCGGGCTCGGGGGCGAGCTATGCTTGCCACAGGTTCTATTCTCCCTCTATGAGTGTCGTGGACACCCATAGAGGGGGGAATCGCCTACATCGCTGGTATACCGGCAGCGGTATGGTGCCCCCGTCGGGATTCCGGCATCTGTATTGTGACTGCCGGGATCCCGAGGTTCTGTATGCTAACCGCATACCTAAAACTGTAGCTATTGGAGTGCTAAAAAAAAATAATTGCAGTTAAGTGGCTGGTCCTGTGTGTATCCAGCAGCATCTATAACTGTTATTGTCATGTATAATGTTGCTTTAGACTTTGTTTTCTTTCATGAAAGAGAATGTCTGTTTCTGCTGCGGGGTACACTGGGCTCCACAAGGATAGACATTGGGCTGTAGAGTAGGATCTTGATCCGAAGCACCAACAGGCTCAAAAGCTTTGACCTTCTTCCCAAGATGCATAGCGCCGCCTCCTATATCGCCCCGCCTCCGTGCACAGGAGCTCAGTTTTGTAGTTGGTGCTTGCAGTGCAAGCATGTAACAGGAAGAGCTGCTCACAGCAGCTCTAGAAAAAGCTTTTTCTGAGGAAAAAAGAAGACTCCAAGGGCTGCAGCAGAGGCACAGATTGTGTTAGATGTCAGTAGATATTACCTGCTGCAGCTCCATCTCTCCTCCAGCGGCGCTGTACACTCGCGCCCTGGTTGCCGGGTACCTACAGCAGGAGGCTCCGGTTTTCTTCCAAGTCAGTCACACACGGCTGGGGCTCTCCGGGATCGCGTGGCCGCACTTCGGGAGGAGGTAAGTGGGACCCGCACTTTATCGCGATCCGGTGGGAGACGGGCCGCGCACGCTTGCGGTGGACACTGTGGCAGTACAGGCGATCCCACTAGATCACCAGGGCGTGGGTGCAGGTCAGATTTTCTCTCTAAACCTTTTTACAAGTAGCCCGCAGTACCCGGTGGTTTTGCCAGCAGAAGGGATAAGGCTTAGACTTGGACCAGCCCCAGGGCGCCATTTCCAGTAAATGTTCCCGCCCTGGAGCTGCATATCTGTCTCTCCCTCACTCCCTGTCAGTGTTTGGGCGCCATTTCCCCAGCTACACTGTACCTGGGACGGGTGGTCTTCAGTATGCCGACTGACGGGATCCCGGCGCACAGTATACCGGCGCCGGAATCCTGACAGCCGGCATACCGACACTTATTCTCCCTCGTGGGGGTCCACGACCCCCCCTGGAGGGAGAATAAAATAGCGTGGCGCTCCACGGTGCCCATAGCGTGGCGAGCACAGCGAGCCCGCAAGGGACTCATTTGCGCTCGCCACACTGTCGGTAAGCCGGCGGTCGGGCTCCCGGTGCCGGTATGCTGGTCGCCGGGAGCCTGACCGCCGGCATACCATAGTGAACCCCCTGGGACTGCTTGGGCAAATCCTCCTTTGTAAAGCTGCCTGGTTGTCAGCGCTGTGACTTTACATGACACGTATGTATTCTACATGTCAATTAGACAGTGTTAGTTAAGAGAGTACATTTAGTCAGGGTTCTCTGGTACGAGTACCCTGTTATATACATCCAGTTCTTACTGTGCAGTGTAATGTCTATTGATTATATATGTATGTGTATATGTGTATATATATATATATATATATATATATATATAATAGAAGATGGAAGGCGGCACTCAGGAGACTTACTTGAGAAAGTAGAAAACGTGCTTTTAATGGGTCGGCGGTGGCCCCATCGCTAGCCAATTCATATATGTGGGAGGTGGAGAGACAAACTTTTTTTGAGAACAGTGTGACAACCAAGGCCATTTTTCTATATACTCGGTATATAGATGACTTGTTGTTGTTTTGGACTGGAGATGAAAGAACCTTAGCCACTCTTATAGAGGAACATAACAACTCCTCCAGTCCGATCAAGTTCACTGTGTCTACACACAGGTCAGAGATCTGTTTCTTGGATACTAAAATCCAGATACGAGATGGCGAGTTACACACCACTCTATATTCCAAGCCCACGGATCGCAATACACTTCTTAGATTCGATAGCTTCCACCCCCCAGCTCTAATACAGGGTTTACCGTATTCCCAATTCCTCAGGGTGTGCAGAATTACCAGCGACCCGGGGGAACTGGAGATACAGCTGGATATCATGACGAACAAATTCTCACAGAGAGGCTACCCACTTAAGCTTCTGAAGAATGCTCGTGCCAGGGCTGTGTCCCTAAATAGACAGGAATTGCTACAGGTTAAAGCCCCTGTTCCTTCTGCCCCTAAAATGGCCTGGGTGAACCAGTATAACACCTCCAGCAGAAGGACTAACAAGAAAATTAAGCAATTATGGCCGATGATTTCTTCAGACCCTAATTTAGCAAGTCTAAAGAACAGCCAAATAATGCCTTGCTATACTCGCAGTTCCAACATTAAAGACCTAGTTGTAAAGAATGATGTAACGGGGTTTACAAGAACACGACCCACCACTCATTTTTTAACACGTAAGGCAGGGTGCTACAAATGTTTGGGCTGCACCACATGCAGCTATATGCTTACTGGGGACTCGATTCCACACCCACATACAGGAAAGAAATTGAAGATACCCAAAGCAATAACATGCAGCTCGACATATGTAGTTTATGTGTTAATCTGCCCCTGCAGTCTTTATTATGTGGGTAAAACCCAGTGTCTTTTCAAAGAGAGGATGGCCCAACACAGGTCAGCGATCAGGGCGGCCCTGGCATCAGGGAGTAGCGAACAGCCAGTGGCCCGCCATTTTGCGCAGATGCGCCACAGTCTTGCCTCTGTCCGCTACAAAATAGTGGACCAGGTTCCAGAGTCTATTCGAGGTGGCAACCGAGCAAAAAAGCTGTTGCAATTGGAGGCAAGGTGGATCCACAAATTAGACACGATTCATCCTCGCGGTCTGAATGAATACCTGAGCCTCAATTGCTTTTTGTGAGGATTATTGGTGGATCAGGGCTGAAATAGGTCTATATAGGACGTACCCCCACAGTCCCAGGGGAAGGATTATCCTATATATAGCTGATAGGGTAGTTATATCAGACCACCAGAACTAATATGGAAGGTCAGATAGAACATCTAGACAGGGACCCTTACACCCACAGCCCCCTTCTACAGGTGGGTTGGTTCTTGAGGCTGAAGTTCAGGTAGTTTAACTATTGACAGACCGTTAGAATAGGTCATTATTATTAGATTGGACTTAGCTGTTAGTGCTTTTTAAAGTTCCTTCTGTTTTTTTCACCAAAGATAGTCAGTATATATGGTCTGATAGGATTCGCTGTAGATCATTTACTGTTTTATACACATGTGATTTGTGTTTTTTATAATATGTATGGTATATCACTCTGTGGCAGCCACTAGCACGTTTTTAAACACTTTGATATTGTTTATTTCCACGGAAGTGGTCCGATTGTATATTGCTTTATTAACACATGTTTTTTTCTATAGCATTCTGGTGTCATGACAACGCATTGCCATGACAACACAGATCCCTTGCTTAGGTGGTCCCTCCCAGCGGCCGCGTCGCCCGGCAACGGAGTCACGTCAGCCGGAAAGGGCGGAGATAGCCGAAACCGGAAGTGCGGGCTCCGGAGCTCGGGACGCCGCCGGCCGTGACGGAGGGAACGGAGCCGGGGACTGGTAAGGTATTTAAGTTTTGTTCTTCACTGTGTTCATTTGTATTGCTGTGTCTTGAAGAAGGGAGTGCGTCTCCCGAAACGTCACCCATTAAAAGCACGTTTTCTACTTTCTCACCCATTAAAAGCACGTTTTCTACTTTCTCAAGCAAGTCTCCTGAGTGCCGCCTTCCATCTTCTATATACTGAGCTTGTTTGCTTAAGGAGGGCACCGGAGCCAATACCCTGTGGGGGGAAGGAGTGCCAGACCAAGGACACTGTTATTATATATATATATATATATATATATATATATATATATATATATATATATATATATATATATATATATATATATATATATATATATATATATATATATATATATATATATATATATATTATAGAAGAAGTGGGGGATAGGGGTACCGGCGACCTGTGTTGTTTAAAAAGTATATACTAAAAAATCTTTAAATTTATGAGCCAAAAAATATAAAAATATTCAAATTTAATAAGATATAAAAGTTAATAAATAAAAGTACAAATTTTCAACAGATAAAATTATATAAATATAAGGTAGGAGATAAGACTTAGCTTAAAAAATAGGCAGGGGGTCAGTGCAGGGAACCCAACGCGTTTCGTCACATATGACTTCTTTGAAGAAGTCATATGTGACGAAACGCGTTTGGTTCCCTGCACTGACCCCCTGCCTATTTTTTAAGCTAAGTCTTATCTCCTACCTTATATTTATATAATTTTATCTGTTGAAAATTTGTACTTTTATTTATTAACTTTTATATCTTATTAAATTTGAATATTTTTATATTTTTTGGCTCATAAATTTAAAGATTTTTTAGTATATACTTTTTAAACAACACAGGTCGCCGGTACCCCTATCCCCCACTTCATACATATATATATATATATATATATATATATATATATATATATATATATATATATATATATATATATATATATATATTCCAGTGCAGTATTATTGTTGGTAATAACCTCTGCATTGTATAACTATGACTATATGTGTGTGCATTAGCTTGCTGAGTGATTTCCATTGCGTGTCTCTCACTCACCTTGCTATCCCTATATTCTATAACCTGAGGGGGCTTGGTGTGTCAGGTTTTATAATAATATAGGATATTCACAAGATATACTGTAATACGTATTTTTCTCTGTGATTTTAGTCACCATGTCTCTCCTGTATCCCTGCTTGTGCTGACTACACTGCGCAGGGGTTTGGGCATGAGGTATTGTGCTGCTGACAACTGTACTGTGTTACCTGATATTGCAAGTTATATCATGTCTGCTTCTGAAGGTAACTGTTCTGGGGCTGAACACCCTGCCGGTGTTGCTGAAGCCACAGATCCCTATGAGGAGACTATAGCAGCTCTGGTTCTGGGGGCTCCTTGCCCCCCCAGTGGGACTGTGGCAACGGGGGTCCATAATAACCCACCATGGGCTACTTTCTCCACGCTTCTAAATACGCTAGTTACTAAACTAACACCCCCTATGGGACCTCCTATGCCGGTTCAACCGTATGTGGTCCCCGGTGCTAACCCGCCGTGGGCAGATAACTTGTCTGCTCAATTGAAGAAATTGAACCAGTCCTTGACTACTAAAAAGTCCTCACTCGCCTAAGACCTTGGGGTCATCTAAGCGAGCTCTTACCTCCTCACAATCCACTGCTGTCACTGACACCTCGTCTGATGAAGATGACGCTTACACTGACCCCACAGATTCTGACACAGATACTGCTGATGGGGAGGGTAGTTCACATGTGGATGTTCCTGATCTTTTGGAGGCTATTATGTTGATTCTACAGATTACGGATGATCCCGAGCCATCCGTCCCTCCTAAGAAACCAGATAGGTTCAAGCGTCAGAAGGTGGTTAAACAAGTTTTACCTCACTCCCACCAAGTGGACATATGTCAGGAATCCTGGGGAAACCCAGGAGAGAAGTTTGTGCCTCAAAAGAAGATGCTGGCTCGCTATCTCCTCGCGCCAGAGCGGTCTAAAAATTGGGAAACTCCTCCTCCAGTAGACTCGCATGTGGCTAGGATGGTGGTTTCCTCAGCTCTACCTGTCACTACCGTCACGTCTCTAAAAGAGCCTACGGATAAACGTGTGGAGGGTTGTCTGAAAGCGATTTACACCCTCACGGGTGCTGCACAAAGGCCCACTATTGCAGCAACATGGGCTGCAGAGGCTATTGAAGCATGGGCCCTAGAGTTGGAAGCTGAAATCTCTTCTGACCATGCTAGACAATGCTTGTCATATATTGTCACAGCTTCTCACTATATTAAAGAGGCGGCTTCTGATGTCAGTATTCTAGCAGCCAAGGCCTCTACTACAGTCCTGGCTCGCCGGATATTGTGGCTGAAATCCTGGTCTGTGGATCTGGACTCTAGAAAAACCCTGGAGGTACTCCCTTTCAAGGGAGATATTCTGTTTGGGGATGACTTAAATAAGATAGTGGCTGACTTGGCTACTGCCAAAACTGCCTGTCTGCCAAGTACCGCTCCTTCTGTGTCGAAGGCTAAAGCTACTTCCTTTCGCCCCTTACGTCCTTCCGGTAAAGCAAAATGTCAGGCGTACCACAAGCAGGCCCGCACTTCCAAACCTGGTAAGCCAAAGCCCAAAAGAGCCTGGGCTGCCCATCAGCCAGCTTCCAAGACCGATAAGCCTGCCTCATGACGGGGCGGGCCTCCCCCTGGGGGATCCCAGGGTGGGGGGGCGGCTTCTACGGTATACCCAGGAATGGTTGAAGACCACTTCATATGCCTGGGTACGGGAAGTCGTCACTCGAGGTTACGCCATAGCCTTCAAAAACCGTCCCCCTCATCGATTTTGTCAGAGAGACGTCTCGTTGGACCAGACAAAGGCAAACACTCGGTGGTACAGACCCTCCTGGATACAGGAGTCATAGTACAGGTGCCTCTTGATCAGAGGGGCCGGGGTACTATTCTCTGCTGTTTCTAGTCTCGAAACTAAATGGGTCCTCCCGGCCCATTCTCAATCTCAAGGCATTGAACAGGTTTTTGAAAGTTTCCAAGTTCCGGATGGAAACCCTTCGCTCTATAGTTCTGTCCTTGGAACCTGGGGATTATATGGTCTCCCTGGACATACAGGATGCTTACCTGTATATTCCTATAGCAGTGTCACATCAGCAATACCTGAGGTTTGAGATTGGCAACCTCCATTACCAGTTTCGGGCGTCACCTTTTGGTATAACTACAGCTACGCGAGTCTTCACCAAAGTCATGGCGGTGATGACGGTGGTACTCCGCCGTCAAGGGGTCAGGATACTGTCGTATCTGGACGACTTGTTGATCCTGGCAAATTCCCCAGAACTTCTCCTACGTCATATCTGGATATGACTGTCCGGTTTCTACAAGCCCACGGGTGGCTCATCAACTGGAAGAAATCCTCCCTGGTCCCTGCTCAGAGCATGGTGCACCTGGGAGCGCTATTGGACACTCACAACCAGAGGTTGTTCTTGTCTCAGGAGAAAGTCCTCAAGCTTCAGGACAGGATTCGTTGCTTCCTTTCTCGTCCGCAAGTGTCGATACATTCGGCGATGCAGGTGCTGGGCCTCATGGTGTCAGCATTCGACATGGTGGAGTATGCTCAATTCCATTCTCGCCCCCTCCAGAGGCTGATTCTAGCCAAGTGGGACAGCCTGCCTCACCGGATCAGGTCTCAAATGATCTCATTGACTCCGGAGGTCCGTCTGTCGCTGCACTGGTGGCTCCAGGACCAACGATTGTGCAGGGGCCGTCCCTTCTGGATATCCGACTGGGTCCTGTTGACGACAGATGCCAGTCTAAGAGGTTGGGGCGCGGTGCTGGAGCAACACTCCCTTCAGGGCCGGTGGATCTCCTCTCGATCAACATTCTGGAATTGCGGGTGGTCTTCAATGCATTGAACCTGGCCCAGCATTTAATTCAGAACCGTCCTGTTCAAATACAGTCGGACAACGCCACCACAGTGGCTTATATAAATCATCAAGGCGGCACTCGAAGCAGTTTGGCAATGAAGGAAGTCTCACGGATTCTGCAATGGGCGGAACGCCATCTACCGGCCATATCGGCAATATTCATTCCGGGAGTCCTGAATTGGGAAGCGGACTTTCTCAGTCGTCAGGACGTACACGCCGGAGAGTGGGGCCTCCATCAAGAAGTGTTTCAACTCCTGGTGGAAAAGTGGGGCTTTCCATATGTAGATCTGATGGCGTCTCGACAAAATCACAAGGCTCCGGTCTTCGGAGCAAGGACAAGGGATCCTCAAGCAGCATTCGTGGATGCGCTGGCGGTGCCGTGGAGGTTTCGGCTGCCGTACTTGTTCCCTCCGGTGTCTCTCCTGCCCAGGGTAACTCGGAAGTTCAAGCAAGAAAGAGGATTTCTGCTTCTCATAGCTCCAGCGTGGCCCAGGCTGCACTGGTTCTCAGACCTGCAGGGCCTATAGTCATAGCGTCCAATTCTACTTCCACAATGCCCAGACCTCCTCGTTCAGGGCCCCTGTGTCTACCAGGACCTAGCCCGGCTGTCTTTGACGGTTTGGCTCTTGAAGCTTCCGTCTTGAGGGCTAAAGGGTTTTCTGAGGCGGTCATTCAAACTATGTTGCTGGCCCGGAACCCGGCTTCTGCTCTGATTTACCATAGGGTCTGGCATTCTTACTTTGTTTGGTGCGCATCTAACAATTATGATGCTTCCAAGTTTAGTACAGCCAAGTTGTTGGCCTTTCATCAGCAGGGCCTGGACTTAGGCCTACGTCTGGCCTCCCTCAAGGTTCAAATATCTACTTGTCGGTGTGGTTTCAGAGAAAGATTGCGACCTTATCTGATGTGCATACCTTTACTCAGGGTGTGTTGGATATCCAACCTCCCTATGTCCTGCCTGTGGCTCCTTGGGACTTGTCGGTGGTTTTGGAGGCGTTACAAGAGTATCCGTTTGAACCTTTTGGTTCAGCTGATCTTAAGTGACTTTCCCTTAAGGTGGTGTTTCTGCTGGCTATTGCTTCAGCTAGAAGAGTGTCGGATTTGGGTGCCTTGTCTTGTAGTTCCCCATATCTGATATTTCACCCTGACCGGGCGGTTCTCGGGACTCGTCCCGGTTATTTGCCTTAGGTGGTTTCTTCGTTCCACCTTAATCAGGAGACTGTGGTACCGGCCTTTGTCTCTCCTGATCTGTCTCCCAAAGAGCGGTCTTTGGATGTGGTAGGGGCTCTCCGTATCTATGTGAAGAGGACTGCTTCTGTTAGGAAATCTGATTCTCTCTTTATTCTGTTTTGGTTTCACAAACGGGGCTGGCCTGCTCACAAGCAGAATTTTGGCCAGATGGATTAGAATGGTGATTGCACATGCTTATGTGAAGGCTGGTCTGTCAGCTCCTGCTCACATTACGGCCCATTCTACTCGGTACGTTGGACCTTCTTGGGCGGACCGCCGTGGTGCGACCCTTGTATAATTGTGCAAGGCGGCTACGTGGTCCTCAGTGAACACGTTCATAAGGTTCTATGCCTTCGATACTGCCACTTCCCAGGATGCTTCCTTTGGACGCCGGGTTCTTGTGCCCGCTACAGTGCGTCCCCTCCCATAAGGAACTGCTTTAGGACATCCCCAATGTCTATCCTTGTGGAGCCCAGTGTACCCCGCAGTAGAAAACGAGTTTTATGGTAAGAACTTACCGTTGTTAAAACTCTTTCTGCGAGGTACACTGGGCTCCACAAGGCGCCCACCCTGACACACTTAGCCTCTTTGGGTTGGTATGGCATTAGCAGGCTGACACTTTCTCCTTTCGGGAGAGTGTGGTGTCTGTGGCAACTTGCAGTTGTCGTCTCTTACTTGCTACTGCATTGGGCTTGTTAACAAAACTGAGTTCCTGTGCACGGAGGCGGGGTGATATAGGAGGCGGCACTGTGCATCTTGGGAAGAAGGTGTGAAAGCTTTTGAGCCTGTTGGTGCTTCGGATCAAGATCCTACTCTACACCCCAGTGTCTATCCTTGTGGAGCCCAGTGTACCTCGCAGAAAGTTTTAACAATAGTAAACTCTTACCATAAAACTCGTTTTTTTATTTTTTTTTATTTAGATTTGTATTGACAGGGAAGACATTTCCTACATCTAATGAGATTAAGTCTGTTAAATATTGAACTAGTTTTGTGAGACATTTTTTACATTTTTTGATTATTTTCAGTAATTATTTGTGAATACATTTCTTTCTGTATGAGTTGTGTAACAAAGTTATGTCTGCTCAAAAGTTTAGTGGTTATCTGCACCATGTACACTGTGCAGTAATCGGACAAGGTGTGGTTAATCTGCCCAATCAACCATTTACAAATAAATTAAAAAAATAAAAAATTCCTGAAGATTTGTTTGTTTTTGCTCTATCTTAGAAATGGTTGGTTGCATTTAGTTGTTTTTTTTGTTTGTTCTGCACATTAGTACAATTTTTCACCAACCAGTGTTTCCATATCTTACTTGAGGCTCACAAACCTTAAATTTTAAAGCTATTTTGTTTAAAAGTGGACTGACTACATTTCGAGTGTTTCATGTTTTCTGTATGCATTTGTAATGACTGCTCAGAAATGACACTCATTGAATTTGGAGAGAGTCCCTTTCATAGCAGTTTTAAGCAGATAAGATATTTGGATTTTCTAGTTCTTGAAATGACTAATAAATCAGAGGAGTGTAGTAAAACTATTTTTTTTATATAGTAAGGATGGAAAAAAAAAACACAGTCCATCAAACCCATAAGCAGGACCCCATTTTTTTTCTGTGGTACCCTTTCAATGTATAGTAATTAGTTGAATTATTTCCTGGCTTATAACAAACCCCAAACAGTACTTAACTGGTTTATTTTCCTCCATCGGTATCATGCAAGAACTCCATGTCAATGTGCTGGTCACAAATGGGGTTTTACATGTGCAGCAATTTCTCCACCTTTCGTATGTTTTCTGTTTTATTCACAGAGTTTATCTTTGAAAATTCATTGACCAGTCATGGCTTTTATCCAGGGAGGTATAGTTTACACTCCTACTTGAACCCTATTTGGTACAAAGGCAATCAAGATTTTTATCATTGTTAGGTTCACTATGTGGGATCTTATTAATTAATAGTAGAATAAAGGTTAAGTTTCAAAACCTATTTACAGAGAAAAGACTCAACACGTTTTTTCTTTTTCATCATTTTTTGAGTATTCATGAATTATAAGAATGCTTCCAAAAAAGGTAATTTTGTCTTTTTCTCGTTGTTTTCTTATAGTTTACACTCCCCATAGCAAGATTCACTTTCAACATTTCCATTGATTAAGCCGTGTCCTCTGTCTACACTACACTATTTTTGCACCCTGTATATGTATTTCCCCTTCATCAATACCGGATTTAAAATCTCTTCTGGCCTCCCATTCTTGTTCTCCCCCAGGCAGATGATTTCACTAGTTGGGGCACATTTTGTGTAAGAAGGACCTGCCAGTATTCCAGAGGGTTCATAAAGCATGTAAACATATTCTAAAAAGAAAGAAGGAAAGGTTAAATTCTAATGAAGTTGAAATAACAACATAATTTGCGTCTACCCCTTTCAGACCGCATTGCCGGGTCACACGTAGGATTTTGTACACTGGTCCTTTCAGACTGGTGACCTGACCAGGCTTAATCCCAGGTTAGTAACGTCACCATCAGTGCGTGATGAGGTGGCGCGCGGAGATAAGTTTATCACCAAGCGCCGCCTATTCCTTTGCAGTGTACAGGTTCAGGGTCACAATGTACACGAGCCAGGTTGAACTCATGTTCAACCCTGCTCGCTACCCGTACCGACCCAGGTTATTTCAACTGGCCCCTTTCACACTGCTCTGCAACCCAGGTTGCTACGTGTTCACGTGCAATAACCTGGGTTATTGTTTGCTGTCTGAAAGGGTTATTAAAAAATGTATCTAATATACAAAAAACACTAATTCACTGCATTCACCATTCCTAGATTTGGGGTGCAACACGATATATGACCACATTGTTTAAATATAAATCACAGGGGCTCTACACTCACTATATTAACTAACAATAATAAACAGTGGAGTTTCAGTTCATGTATTGATCAATGCATTTAAGCCTGCAGCCTCCGGCAAGGGACCCCACTATACTGCAGGTCCTACTCTATTGCTCAAAATCATTACTGTAAAAATAGCTGTCAGTGTTAATCTTTAGGTATGCTTCCTGGTCTAAAGCTTGCAGAAACTTTGCTTAAATAGGTGAGACAGTTACCAACACACCTATTGTAAAGCACCTAGGAGAACAGCTGACACAGGCTATAATGAATAAGTTAAAACAGGATGCATGAGAAAATGTAATCGCAAAAAGATTTTTAAAAAATGAATCTAATGAACAAAAAGCACTATTCCACAGCACTCACCGCTCCTAGATTTGGGGTGCAACACGGTATGTGACCACATTTTTTAAATAAAATCACAGGGGCTCTGCACTCACTATATTAACTAACAATAATAAACCGTGGAGTTTTAGTTCATGTATTGATCAATGCATTTAAGCCTGTATAAAAT
The DNA here is from genome assembly GCF_028390025.1 of Pseudophryne corroboree. Taxonomy (NCBI): domain Eukaryota; kingdom Metazoa; phylum Chordata; class Amphibia; order Anura; family Myobatrachidae; genus Pseudophryne; species Pseudophryne corroboree. The sequence continues at coordinate 360,675,423 of NC_086448.1, forward strand.
ATGGGTTCAGTACAAAATCCCAACAGGCGGGAATCCAGACGGTAACAATCCTGACTTATTGCGTAAGTGTTTTTATACTACCTGTAATCCTACCCCTTATTTGATACAATAGCGACATTGTTGCTAAAATAGACCCCAAAGTGTACATGACATAATTTAGAGAGCACTCTTACCAAAAGTGTGGCTGTGTCCTGTACTCATCACAACCAAAGTATTTCTGCTTCATAGCATAATGCTGTGACTGTATTACATGTATCTATTTCTGAGTATACATAGTACAGAATTAGTTCAGCTTGGGGCAGTATTAGGGACAATTACAATGGCAATTAGCCTCCATGGATACATAGGGGTATATGCAATTGCGGTCGAATTGCTGCGAAAGTCGAAAATCGGGGCATTTTCGACAACAAAAAAAAAACACGTCGAATGCAATACAGTACTTTTCGTCAAAATACCTGCCGTTTCAGATTCGACTTTTTGCAAATCGACATTTTCAAAATTCAACACGTCTGCAATGGTCAAAATGCGGCTTTTCGACAAAAGTATATTCAATTGAAGAATGTCGATTCAACAACGGTGCTTTTCGACAGCAATTTCGTCAATTTCATTCCGCCTCACTTTGCTGGCGGGATCTAATAAAAAATTTTTTTTACATGTATTTTTTTTTTTGCTTTTTGGATTGCTAATAGCATATCTATTTATATTTGAAGGGATTATCTACTTGGTTTTGTCTTTTTTTGACTCAAGTATTATTTAATTGATTTTTAAAAATAATATTTTTTCTTCACTCTGCTGAGAGAAATGTACCCATGATTCCACAGTTTTACCCAGGATACACTTCTGCAAAGCCCCTCCTCTATCCTCACTCCCGGGTTTAAGACTTCAGGGAGACGAGCAGCCATTACAGTCAGCTCTCTTGTGGAATCGTTTTTTTAGGACAATCCCTGCGTTTTAACACAATATCCTATTTTTGTACGGATTACAATAATGGAGCCTTTTTCTGACCAGATTGTGATGTTCATGCTGGCTGCAAGCGAGGAAGAAAGGGCTGCTGAACATCAGGATCAAAGTCAGCAAATGTCTGCATTGGGTGAGTCAGTATTGCGTGTTTCATTTCCACGTCCACGCCAGTATCGCACTAGGCGTGAACTGGAGGATCTCGGCGAGTTCGAGGTGATTCAAAATTATCGCTTATCGACTCGCGACATATATTCGCTGTACGCTCTGTTGGAGGCCGACCTGGAACCTCGGGCACGGACCAATCGCGCAGTCAGCGGTTTCCAGAAACTGCTGGCTACGTTACATTTTTGGGCGTCGTGCACATTCCAGCCTACTTTGTCTCAAACATGCGGTTTTTCACAGTCGACACTGTCGCGCTGTATAACCCAGGTCATTAGGGCTTTCCGCAAATTGACGATCCAGTTCATCACATTTCCAGATACGGACAGCGGATGTCGTGAGATCAAATTAGGCTTTTTCATCAAACACAATTTTCCCAATGTTCTGGGCGCGATTGACTGTACCCACGTGCAGATCAGACCGCCACGGAATTCGGAAGAATGTTTTCGGAACCGAAAACATTTCCATTCCATGAATATACAGGCGGTCTATGATGTCAACATGAAATTTTTTAATATTTTTGTGGGATTTCCTGAATCGTCTCACGACTCTTTCATCCTAAGTCAGTCATCGCTGTTTGACAATTTCGAAACGGGAAACATGCGGGGTGGCTGGCTGTTAGGTATTTATTTTAATTGTTTTTATTTTATTGTATTTTTTATTTTTTATATTACCCACCATTTTTTTCATTTCCATAGGCGATGTGGGTTATCCCAACAAATTGTGGCTCTTGACCCCATTGTCTAATCCTGTTGGTAGAGCAGAAAAAGGTTACCAAGAGACACACAAAGCATCGAGGGGAGTAATTGAGCATGCCTTCGGTGTACTTAAAAGCCGGTTTAGATGTTTAGACACTTCCGGTGGTGCTCTTTTGTACTCACCGGCAAAGGTTTGCAGCATGGTAAATGCATGTTGTATTTTACACAACATATGTGTCGCAAACCGTTTGCCGGTGACTTTTCGTCGCAGTGCTTTCCGACGCGGGTACCGTTCTTCTGCTCTACCGGTGGGTATGGACGAAGGAAATGATTCCCGACGGACCTTGAGCCAAAGCTTTTTTTCCACTGCCTGTGAGTATACTTGTAACATTTGTATTATCGTGTAAACTGAGATTGTAATATTCAAAAAACACATGTTTGTTTATGTATTTCAGAGTTTTACGTCCTGTTGACGCACCTTCCCAGCACCGTTTTCAAAGTTTCGTCCTGTTGACGACCTGTTACTCCCTTTTTTTTCCTGTTGTTGGGTTGCCGCAAATATTGGACTCGTTTATCCCACTCTACCATGGGCAACCTACTTGTGATGTGGACCTGAACCTCCGCCATGTAGCAGACAACCCCCCTCAGGTGAGATGTATTGCCCAAAACTCCCTCTTGTCCAAGTAACCCCGGCATGTCTAAGGTGCATCCCTCCGGCATTTGCAAAACTGCACATCCAATCATGCCCTGATACACCAATGCTTACGCTGTGTCAGGGCATGCTTGGATGTGTAGTTTCTCAAGTGCCGGAGGGTTGCATTTGGGACAAAGGCCACTGTAACCTGCTTGTGTCAAAGTGTTGCTTGTACCTTGTCTTTTCCTAGAAGGGTGACACTATTGCCAATATCTGGAACCTCATACTATTCTCTTCCACAGGTCTTGCGGAGTATCCTTCCCGATTTGCTTGAATCATCCAGGATGAAAAGGGACACGACCGTTCCCCTGCTGTACCATGGGCGACCTAACACAATACCACTGCATCTCGTATATTACATTTTATTTCCTAATCATTTAAAGAAAAACACACTAAACTTCTCCTTTTAAAAATTTATTGAAGAAATATAATTGTATTTAATTTTGGAATAAAAAATAAACTGTAATAAAACAAAAAAAGTGTTCGTTCTTCTTTACATTCTTTTCTTGTGTAGATATCTGTGGAAAAAAAATTCCATATTAAGTAAAGACACTAATGATGTCATGTTCATTCCTTTCCCAAGAACATTTGTGGAACCACACAATCCAGCATATGACCCATTGCTGGACTGTGTTGTTCCCAGGGTCAGACAGTCCAAAGTGGCAGAGTCAAGACAGCGGTCAGCACTTTGACACGCCTGAACTTGTGGAACCATCCAGCCCAGCATGACCCATTGCTGGACTGTGTTGTTCCTCAAGGGCAGGCGGTCCAAAGTTTCTTGAATATATACATTGAAACATTTCTCACTCACCTTGGTACGCACAACACGAACTACGCCGTCCACTTCAATTTTCCACCCAATCCTATGAAGAAGCCAAAAATAAACACTAGTGAATAGTAAATTCACACAACAGTGAAAGCCTATTTTACACCAATACAAAAAGGATTTTGTTTAAAAAAAAAAAAAAAGTGGTATCAGAATAGCTCTTTGGCCCATCCTACATGTAACCACAAGGAGCTTTCATCAGTCACCACACGCGCCCGCATATATGCCCGCGCATGTATGCCTAGACATAAAGCTCCTTGGTAGTATCCGGTCGGGGGTGGGGGAGCCCAACACACATATATAAAACAATATTAAGAAAAGAAAAAAACTAATGGGAGGGGGAGAAAGGGAAACATGAAAAACATGAGTAAATAATAAAACAATACGACCGGGCTTATGGTGGTTGTTGGCCATCCGGATCCTCCTCTTCCTCTTGATGTGGCGTCGATGCCCTGGGCGGCTCTGGGGTGTATTGAATTGGCCTCGGTGGCCGTGCTGGTGTAGAAGTGGCGGCTGGTGGTGGAGGCATCTGGTAGGGGTGGTACATCCCTGTATATCCTTGGTACAGCTGTGACCGTCCATACCAGGATCGGGGTGGAGCAAGGTCAGGAGGAGTCAGTGTGGCTTGTGGTGGCGGATGTGGTGGTTCACCAGCGTGTTGTTGAGCTGGCTCTGGGAGCTTATCATAGATCATCTTTAGCGTTGTTGCGATGATCTGGTGGCTGGATGCGGAATTTCGTTGGCTCTCCGACATGTTGTCAACGCTGTGTGCCAGGCATGATGTGTTATCCACCAGCCGGTTGATGGATGTGGCCAGAATGTGAAGGATGTCCATAGTCTCCCTGTGATCTTCTCGTCTGGTCTTTTGCGTTTCTGCCGTGCTGTCGGCAAGAGCCTTTTTTGCATGTCAACCAAACCGTTTGCCATCTTATCCATTGTCTTCTCAATGGCGTCCAGTCTGGTTCCAACGACAACCCGAAAACTATCCTGGCTGACATTCATCTCTGCTGCCAGGGTGTTTACCCTCTGAATATTTGAGGGATCCTGCCCTTGCTGTACGTCTGCCACCAATTGCATTTGTGAAGCTGAAAATAAAATTAGAAATTAGTATACACATTCATACATTTGTTTGAAGGTTCACAATTTGATAAATACTCACACAGGGATGTAGAAACAGCGGACTGCTGCACTTCCACCTCGTCGTCCGACGAATCCTGTAGGAGATCCGGCCTGAAGAAGGGACCAATCCCCGACGCAAGTCCACTGCTGGTCCGTGGCACCTCTGTTTGCAAAAGAAAAGTAAATACATAAAGTTAATAAACTATACAAAAATGGCGACCCCCCCCCCCCCCCACACACAAAAAAACCCCTTCTCCTCCTTTGTTGCCGCTGCTCCAGTAGCTTCACTTGTCCTCAATTCTGGAGACTTTTCAAGGGTATGGCTGGATACGTCTGCACGGCTGTCTTCAAACCCAAGAAAAGTCTCGTCCGTTAACCCTGTTGACTCAAACAGCTCGGGTGATGGATCCACAAGGGTAGTGTCTTGTTGAGGCTCTTCGGTCACAGTCCCAGAGCTCCTGGAGAGATGAAGAGCTGGTGATGGCCTGCGCGCAGGAGATGTAGTTTGGCGCCCAGCTGGTGGTGTGGTCGCCGACGGTGCCTGGCGCGCAGGTGATGTTCTGCGCGCTGATGTCTGGCGCGCAGGTCATGGTCTGCGCGCTGACTATGTGTGGCGCGCAGGTGACTTTCTGCGCGCTGACTATGTGTGGCGCGCAGGTGATGATCTGCGTGCTCCTGATGCTTGCTGCGCAGGTGATGGTCCGCGCGCTGCTGCCGATGCTTGCTGCGCAGGTGATGGTCCGCGCGCTGCTGCCGATGCCTGCTGCGCAGGTGATGGTCCGCGCGCTGCCGATGTCCTGCGCGCAGGTGATGTCCTCTGGGCAGGGGTGTCTGGGGAAAAAGAACAAACACATTAGCAAATAAAAAAAAAAAAAAAAAAGATTTTAGTACAGCTCATCTGAATGTATTCTTACCATCAGGCCTCCTTTTGGACTGCTTGTCTTCCGTCTTCTGGGCGGTTCTTCCTCCTCGGGAAAGCCAGCAGGACGGCTGGAGTCCACACCTCCGCGAACTCCTTGTACCATAACAGGGTTCATGCGCCTTCTAATAACGTTCTCCCAGGGTAGCCACTTCAGATTGAGAGCCGGACCACCTCCCGTAGCTGTCTCATGTCGGCGCTGAATCCCCATCTTCTTCTTGGTCGGTCTGCGGCAATCACTGTACCGCTTCATGCAGTTTCTGGTGCTCCGGCGGTTTCCAGATACTGCAGTGACTTGTCTCGCGATGGCATCCCAGATGTTTCACTTGGTCTTAGCTGCTGTGGTCTGTGCCCTTGGTCCATACAGAACGTCGTAGGACCTGCCGACGCCATCCACTAGGGCACAGTTTTCCGCCTCCGTGTATCTGGGTCCACGCGGCTTCCTCTGTCCTGCGTCTTCACCAGAGGCTTCCTCCTCCGACTGATCCTCTGGCTGGCTTCTTGCCTTTAGGGATAAAAAAAAACATGCTTTTAATAAGATCGGTATGTACCTGTGAGTGTGTCAGTATCCCTGGCAGCGCGCAAAGATACCTGTAGGTGTGCATGGCAGTGCGCAAACTAGGGTGTGTCAAGTTGGATGCTATTGTGTCTGCAGGTGTTGTCAGTATTTACCTTTCTAGGCCTTTTCTTTTTCTTTTGCTTCTGTCCTTGCTCCCTTGACGACCGCGGCTGGTCACTGCATGCCTGGTCGGTCGTATCCTCCTCCTGGGTCGGCTCCCACTCCTCATTGCTGTGCAGGGAAAATTCTTCTGAGGGGTGGGGGGAAGGGGGGGATCGGGGCCGCTTGTCCCTGGACATCTCTGTTGTAAAAAGAAAAAAATATATTTTTACAAATTTAACACACATTACATAATTACATGCAACCACACGTCATGCTGCTGGGGCCCCAGTGCTCAAGCAGGACCAAACACAACAAAAAAATTGAAAAATTAAAAAAAACCTCAGCCAAACAAGCCAAAACCCCCGTACAAGCATCCCTGCACATGCTGGAGGTCAACCAGTGCTAAAGTAGGAGCAAAAAAACATGTTTTGGAAACAATCTACACCACATGTCGGCCACATGGCAGATACCGACACCGTCAAAGTCAGCCCAAACAAGCCAAAAATTACCTCCAGCATGTGCAGGGATGCACCAGTGCTAAAATAGGAGCAAAAAACATGTTTTGGGAACAAACGACACATGTCGGCCACATGGCAGATACCGACACCCTCTAAAATCGCCAAAAAGCATCCCTGCACATGCTGGAGGTCAACCAGTGCTAAAGTAGGAGCAAAAAAACATGTTTTGGAAACAAACGGCATCACATGTCGACCACATGGCTGATACAAACACAATGAAAATCACCCCAAACAAGCCAAAAAGTACCTCCAGCATGTGCAGGCATACACCAGTGCTAAAATAGGAGCAAAAAAACATGTTTTGGAAACAAACGACATCACCTGTCGACCACATGGTGGATGCCGTCACGGTCTAAAATCACCCCAAACAAGCCAAAAATCATTCCTGCACATGCTGGAGGTACACCAATGCAAAAGCATGACCCAAAAAACATTTTGTGAAAAACTACCCCCAAACACAAAACTCCAAAAAACACACCATGAAGCAATACAAGCAGGAGCTATATACACATACCTGCACACATATACATACCCCAAACACCCCAAAGCAACGCCACATGTACACCTCATGGCACCCCCCCCCCACTACACAAACACATACATGCAACGCCAGACCACATGTGGTACTTACCTACAAATGTAGAAATCGCTCCAAAAACGACTCTCCTCTGGGGTAACGGGTATCCTCCTGTCCGTCCTGGATTAAAGCCTGCTGGGTGTACAAACGAAACCACAGCAAACAACCAATTTGCTAGCTCTGCAGCACCTCCACTCCACTCTGCAGGTTCACAAAATGGCTGCTGAGCACGCAGCAAACAAGCCCTATAAGGGCTCCAAACGGCGGGAAGTCGAATCCAGGACGCCCACTACTCGACGATTGGTCCGTTATTCGACAAGGGCAGTGTCGAATGCGTTTTGTATTGAAGAATATGCCGAATTTATGGTCCCGGGTGGAGGGTTTCGGCTGTCGAGTACAGTCGAATCCTAAAACGGTCGAAAAAAATACGCAATTCGGCCAGAATTGCAAATACCCCATAGAGCGATATCAAATTGGCTGTGGTTATTTACTGCACCTAATTGATGACCCCCACCCAGGGATATTCAATTGTCCCAGATGCCGGTAGTTATTGGGGATTTATTTTTTCAAGGCTGGTTATCTTAGTTTTTTTTTATTTTCCGCCTAGCAGCCCTGTTTTTTTGCGTAACACGTCTGGGAACTTCTTATTGTTTTCGTCCCAAAATGTTAAATTTTTAGCAAAAACACAAGTTTTTCGCAGCCAAAATATTTTCGGAGCTAGTTTGATACCCCCTAAGGGCCGTATTCAATAGCTGTTGGGTTCTTTCCGACGGAAAGGACCCAACTGCACTCTATTCAATGCCGGGCCAAACCCGACAGGTTTGGCCTAGTCCCGACAGCGTCAATCTGACTTTTTTTAAAAGTCTGACATTGTCGGAAACGGGGCTAAAACCTGTTGGGTTTGGCCTCCTTTCCAACAATACACGTGGCTCGGCGGCTGAAGCTGCCGATCCGCGTGTATTCTGACAGCATTCCGACAAGTCTGATTTCCCGACTTGTTGGAAAAACTGTGCCCGGATTGAATAGGTCAGAACCCCTTCCGAACTGTTCCAGTCGGAAACTGCCGTCTTTCCGACAAGATGGCAGTTTCCAACTCTAATTGAATACACCCCTGAATCTATATTTTGGTTAAAATTACTGCTATTCACAAATCTGCAATCTGGGTTCTGTGGGAAACAAGGTCAGCATGTGTTTTTCAGTTTACAATGCGTCACATTCCATTTCATTCTGAACAATTCTTCCTGGCATTAATTCCAATATCAAATAAATAAATGTGTAATTAACCCTTATGCAGGGGCTCTTTACTTCGTGATTAAACTGTTGAAGTACTTAACACATGAGATGATGATAGCATTGACAGAACTGAAAAATGTATTGAATGCATTTCTAACAAGAAAAGTATTTAGCTATGTTTAGCAGAGGATGTTATGGGAGCTGAGTCAGGAATTTGCCTCCTTGCCATTTTTAGCGGAAGGAAGGATTTTTTTTCTCCACCTGTGCAGCTAAATTGGCAACTGCTTTGGTTTAGTCTAGATCAACACAATCACAGTTTTAAAATGTTTCATTTCATGTACTTGGTTTTTGTTTTTTAAAGCTACAAATATTATGGGGAAAAAAAAACACCTTACAGAGATTTCTATTCAACCTATACCAGTGATTCTCAAACTGTGTGCTGTGGCACTCTGGGGTGCCTCTGGGCACTTGGATGGGTGCCCTGGGTTGGTGGTCAAGGACCAATTCAAATTATTTATGGTTTATGTAATAGGCAAAACCAGTGCTAATGGCGGTCAATCATAAAATATGTGGACAAACAGAAGCAAATCTTGTCTATCAACACACAATTGAACCTAAGGACAATTTACTTAATATCAGATTTATTTCTAAATGTCTCAGTACTCCAGGGCGCCGTGATTCAAAAAAAGTTGGGAACCACCAACCTATACAGTTCTCTCAGTGTTTTGGATGCGTTTTTGGAGGGTTTTTTTTATTTATTTTTTTAAGATATACAGTTTTCAGTTGTTTATGATTTTGAATGTATAACCATCTTTCAACCATAACCAGATATTCTAGCTCTATGCCACATAATTTCAGCATTTACCTTTTTTTCAGTATGTATGGACACCTACAGCTTGAAAGGTTGCATGCATTAATGGATAGATTAGTTATAGAGTGCACTAAAGTAATGAGACACCCACTGTGAGCACTGGGAATTGAATACATCGATCATCCATTTGGAGTATCTGCTGCATGTTTTACAATTTGACAAGGGTTGAACTGTTTCAGTTTAGCTGGTTACCACCTGCCCGTTCCAGTACAAGTAGAAGCTTAGAAAAAAAGAACCACTGAAAAGCAGGTTGCATAGGGGAAAAAAATCATCATGGAAATAAATATAAAGATAGCATTTTGCCCTGCTGGTCACATACAGAAAATAAAGTAATGTTAAGCATTATTTGGATTGTGTCCTCATGGTTGTTTTATCCCACCCCCCTTTTACTTGCAGGCAGCATGGGCTTACACTCCAGCAAAAGGTGACATCATAAGTCTAGAAAGTGGCAATATAGATGAGCTTTTAGGTGAGTCATTTTATGTTTTCATATGAAATTCTTTTCCTTTCATAGTTCTAACTTGTCACCATACCATCACCAATCCCTAACTATTAACACATCCTCTTTAATTCAATCCATGCCCTTTATTAACTGATCAATTTAAGCGTACGCCACCACTCCATTGTTCTTATACCTTCTAACTCTGATTTCATTAGTTTGAGTGCACCACTTTTAATCACTCGTATTTGTACAGAGTAATTGAATGAAATCATATGCTCCAATAAATTTGTGCTACTTAGTACTTCAGTATGTACCAATGTAAACTTCTTTGTTTATTTCACATCACTAATCCAATGCCTAGCCCATTTGATTCCAACAGTTATTTTTTAATGGAGTGCTATAGTTCCTTAGCTCTTAATCCTAACTCCCTAATTTGTTTTACTGGATGCAATCACTATACCGGTTGTTGGGATCCCAGCGTTCAGGAGTCTGACACCGGAATCCTGACAAGTGCTCTGTATTTCCACTTGGTTGTTTGGTACATGCCACCAACCAAGTGGGAATTGAACCTGTGGTGAGCGAAGCGAGCCACGGGGCATGAATGCGTGGCCAGCCTGTGAGGGAACTTGCCGCCGGGATTCCAGCAGACGGGATGCTGCTATATGTATAGGGACAGCCGACATCCCATCTGCCGGGATTTCGTATGTATTCCATTTTATATTATAGTAGTGTTTTCTAAGGAATTTATTCAAAATTTTATACCGCTTGATCCTGCATTTGTTACAATCACCCCATTCCTAATCTTAAATTAAGACATCCCGATTCCTTGGTAAATGGTCCCTTTCTGAGAAAGAGAATTGGGAAACTTTCTGTTGATGGAGAATTGCTATTGCCCCTTGTTGTACCACTGTCTGTCAACCCTTTCTTTGTGTCACAAGTTTATACCTGCTTATACTTCTTACGGTTTTAGAAGCTTCATCTATAGTAGTGTCTAATCATTTTGATTTATCATCCTAACCATGATGCGTCACACATCCTGCAGCCTCAAAGACTTTTATGTAATCAAGTCCACATTGTTCCCTCTTACTCACTGCTCTAATTACAGCTGAATACTATGTCATGCCTTGCCTTTCCTGCCTTCCAGTCTGTTTTCGGTCATATTTTGCCTTTGCTTTATATTTCATTATCCTTCTCATCTACCTATTACTAGATTTATGCTGTCTGCTTTTTTTCCTCATATTTGATTCATCTTAATTATATTAGGTGAAGCAAGGTTTCCTGTTTGTACTTCTGACATCACTTTCTCTTAAGCCCGGTACACACTATCCAGTTATCAGGCCGATCAGCCGATAGGTGGTTGATCAGCCTGATAATTGGATAGTGTGTATGTATGAGCATTAGCCGATAAACAACTCGAAACGCTGCTGCAGCGGTCAGATTGGGAGGGCGGGATCTGGTGTGCTGCACACGTTCTCTCGTTCCTGACCTGATTCTGTGCAGGAGATCTGAGAAAGAACACACTGAGCCACAATGGTTACAAAGTACACACCGATCTGATAATTGCTCTGTCCGAATACCGTGTCGGAGAATGTATCACATAGTGTGTACCCAGCATTACATTCAGTATTTCTACTGTATTTTATGTGTCTTCATTTAACATCTCATTTACTAGCCTTTACACATTGCTGCAATTGTCTTTACTTTCCTTCTTATTCAGGTGTCCCAGCCTCTTCTGTGGCCATTGCTTCTCCCAAACACCTAATTCTTTTTCTTATTTTATTATTTTAAATTTAAAAATTGACACAAAAAAAGAAGCTTAATGAATGAAAAGGCAGAATAAAAGCTTCTCTTGTGTATAGTCTGATGGTTTCATTTTCCACCTGTCTTTAGTGTTAGATTACTGAAATTCTAGTTGAAAAAAATTCAGAAAACAATGCCCACCCAATTTTAGCTTAGTCTATTTCAGAAATACCCCAGATTTTAAAAATGTAAAACTCCCCGCTCTAATAACTCTCTGCATGCCAACTGTGTACAGATCTTTTTGTTTTCCTACTTCTAGTTTAATGTTACGATGTAGCATTATGTAATCACTCTTGGTGATCCTAACCACATGTCTTATTAGGAATATGTTGTCCTGCATGTATCTGTTCACAATGTAACCTGTACAAAGAAATTCTGTAAATACTGACTTCAAATGTATATTTTCTACAGTATATATAATAAAGCCGTTTCCCCACCCCCTCTGTTTCAGGTAATGCGGATGTCGCTTTAGTTAACTTTTATGCGGACTGGTAAGTTTCTATTTTGAATGTATATTTTTGTTGTCCCTGTCATACTTATGTGCCTCGTAACTCCCATTTGTTGTTTTATCAGAATATATTATTTGATATGCTTTAGTAAATGCCTTTGAAAATAATTAAATGCCTTACAACTGGCATTAGTTGATTTAACTAATGCCCCTTTCAGACTGCCAATGGCAGGTCGCACCCGGGAGCCTACACAGGTGCGACTCGCCTGAGCCCCTTCACAGCTGTTTTCCCCAACCCGGCATATTGCCGCGTTGGTGCGTCAGCGGTGGCGGCGCTTGGAGATCAAATGATCTCCAAGCGACACTCTTGCATACACTGTGAACGGGAAACGGGTCGCACCGACACGGCTTTCCCATTCACACAGCACAGCGAGCTGGGTTGAACACTTGTTCAACCCTGCTTGCTACCCGAGTTGGAATACAGGATTATTCCAACTGTGCCCTTTTAGGCCACACAGCAACACAGGTTATGTGCACTCATGTGCAATAACCTATGTTAACAGCTGGCGGTCTGAAAGTGGTATAATTTAGGTTGTTTTTTTACCAAGGACTTTATTATACTGTTAGTATGTTATAGTACAACCCCTAAACTATGCATATATTATTCAAGTAGATGTGGCACTTTAGGTAGTTGTGATACTGATTACTGTTGGCTCTATTCTTACATTTATATGGTGTTTTATATCTATCTATAGCTATATATACATTTATATGGTGTTTTATATCTATCTATAGCTATATATATATATATATATATATATATATATATATATATATATATATATATATATATATATATTTCTCTGACGTCCTAGTGGATGCTGGGGACTCCGTAAGGACCATGGGGAATAGCGGCTCCGCAGGAGACTGGGCACAAAAGTAAAGCTTTAGAACTACCTGGTGTGCACTGGCTCCTCCCCCTATGACCCTCCTCCAAGCCTCAGTTAGATTTTTGTGCCCGAACGAGAAGGGTGCACACTAGGTGGCTCTCCTGAGCTGCTTAGTGAAAAGTTTAGTTTTAGGTTTTTTATGTTCAGTAAGACCTGCTGGCAACAGGCTCACTGCATCGAGGGACTAAGGGGACAAGAAGCGAACTCACCTGCGTGCAGAGTGGATTGGGCTTCTTAGGCTACTGGACATTAGCTCCAGAGGGACCGATCACAGGCCCAGCCTTGGAGCTCGGTCCCAGAGCCGCGCCGCCGGCCCCCTTACAGAGCCAGAAGACAGAAGAGGTCCGGAAAATCGGCGGCAGAAGACGTCCTGTCTTCAACAAGGTAGCGCACAGCACTGCAGCTGTGCGCCATTGCTCTCAGCACACTTCACACTCCGGTCACTGAGGGTGCAGGGCGCTGGGGGGGGGCGCCCTGAGACGCAATAAAATCACCTTGGATGGCAAAAAAATGCATCACATATAGCTCCTGGGCTATATGGATGAATTTAACCCCTGCCAGAATACACAGAAAAACGGGAGATAGGCTCCGCCCCCTTCTCGGCAGCCTTATCTCCTCAGCACACTGGCGCCATTTTCCCTCACAGCTCCGTTGGAGGGAAGCTCCCTGGCTCTCCCCTGCAGTCACTACACTACAGAAAGGGTTAAAAAAGAGAGGGGGGCACTAATTACGCGCAGTATTAAATATACAGCAGCTATAAGGGGAAAAACACTTATATAAGGTTATCTCTGTATATATATAGCGCTCTGGTGTGTGCTGGCAAACTCTCCCTCTGTCTCCCCAAAGGGCTAGTGGGGTCCTGTCCTCTATCAGAGCATTTCCTGTGTGTGTGCTGTGTGTCGGTACGTTTGTGTCGACATGTATGAGGAGAAAAATGATGTGGAGACGGAGCAGATTGCCTGTAATAGTGATGTCACCCCCTAGGGGGTCGACACCTGAGTGGATGAACTGTTGGAAGGAATTACGTGACAGTGTCAGCTCTGTATAAAAGACAGTGGTTGACATGAGACAGCCGGCTACTCAGCTTGTGCCTGTCCAGACGTCTCATAGGCCGTCAGGGGCTCTAAAGCGCCCGTTACCTCAGATGGCAGATACAGACGCCGACACGGATACTGACTCCAGTGTCGACGGTGAAGAGACAAATGTGACTTCCAGTAGGGCCACACGTTACATGATTGAGGCAATGAAAAATGTTTTACACATTTCTGATAATACGAGTACCACCAAAAAGGGGTATTATGTTCGGTGAGGAAAAACTACCTGTAGTTTTCCTGAATCTGAGAAATTAAATGAGGTGTGTGATGATGCGTGGGTTTCCCCCGATAACAACTGATAATTTCTAAAATGTTATTGGCATTATATCCTTTCCCGCCAGAGGTTAGGGTGCGTTGGGAAAGCGCTCACACGCTTGTAAGAACAAGGGCTCTACCCTCTCCTGAGATGGCCGCCCTTAAGGATCCTGCTGATAGAAAGCAGGAGGGTATCCTAAAATGTATTTACACACATACTGGTGTTATACTGCGACCAGCAATCGCCTCAGCCTGGATGTGCAGTGCTGGGTTGGCGTGGTCGGATTCCCTGACTGAAAATATTGGTACCCTAGATAGGGACAGTATATTACTGCCTATAGAACATTTAAAAGATGCATTTCTATATATGCGTGATGCACAGCGGAATATTTGCCGACTGGCATCAAGTCTAAGTGCGTTGTCCATTTCTGCCAGTAGAGGGTTATGGACACGACAGTGGTCAGGTGATGCGGATTCCAAACGGCATTTGGAAGTATTGCCTTATTAAGGGGAGGAGTTATTTGGGGTCGGTCTTTCAGACCTGGTGGCCACGGCAACAGCTGGGAAATCCACGTTTGTACCCCAGGTCGCCTCTCAACATAAGAAGACGCCGTATTATCAGGCGCAGTCCTTTCGTGGGCAAGCGGGCAAAAGGTTCCTCATTTCTGCCCCGTGACAGAGGGAGAGGAAAAAGGCTGCAGAAATCAGCCAGTTCCCAGGAACAGAAGCCCTCTCCCACCTCTGTCAAGCCCTCAGTATGACGCTGGGGCTTTACAAGCAGAATCAGGCACGGTGGGGGCCCGTCTCAATGAATTTCGGCACGCAGTGGGCTCACTCGCAATTAGACCCCTGGATCCTTCAGGTGATATCTCAGGGGTACAAATTGGAATTCGAGACGTCTCCCCCTCGCCGTTTCCTAAAGTCGGCTTTACCGATGTCTCCCTCTGACAGGGAGGCAGTTTTGGAAGCCATTCACAAGCTGTATTCCCAGCAGGTGATAATCAAGGTACCCCTCCTGCAACAGGGAACGGGGTATTATTCCACACTGTTGTGGTACCGAAGCCGGACGGCTCGGTGAGACCGATTCTAAATCTAAAATCTTGAACACTTACATACGGAGGTTCAAATTCAAGATTGAGTCACTCAGAGCAGTGATTGTGAACCTGGAAGAAGGGGACTACATGATGTCTCGGGACATCAAGGATGCTTACCTTCATGTCCCAATTTACCCTTCTCACCAAGGGTACCTCAGGTTTGTGGTACAGAACTGTCACTATCAGTTTCAGACGCTGCCGTATGGATGGTCCACGGCACCCCGGGTCTTTACCAAGGTAATGGCCGAAATGATGATACTCTTTCGAAGGAATTTCAGTTATCCCTTACTTGGACGATTCCCTGATAAGGGTAAGATCCAGGGAACAGTTGGAGGTCGGTGTAGCACTATCTCAGGTAGTGTTGCGGCAGCACGATTGGATTCTCAATATTCCAAAATCGCAGCTGATTCCGACGACTCGTCTTCTGTTCCTAGGGATGATCCTGGACACAGTCCAGAAAAAGGTGTTTCTCTCGGAGGAGAAAGTCAGGGAGTTATCCGAGCTAGTCGGGAACCTCCTATAACCGAGCCAAGTCTCGGTACATCAATGAAAGGGTTATGGGAAAAATGGTGGCTTCCTACGAAGCAATCCCATTCGGCAGATTCCACGCAAGAACTTTCCAGTGGGACCTGCTGGACAAATGGTCCGGGTCGCATCTTCAGATGCATCAGCGGATAACCCTGTCACCAAGCACAAGGGTGTCTCTCCTGTGGTGGTTGCAGAGTGCTCATCTTCTAGAGGGCCGCAGATTCGACATTCAGGACTGGGTCCTGGTGACCACGGATGCCAGCCTGCGAGGCTGGGGAGCAGTCAAACAGGGAAGGAATTTCCAGAGCTTATGGTCAAGCCTGGAGACATCACTTCACATAAATATCCTGAAGCTAAGGGCCATTTACAATGCTCTAAGCTCAGCAAGACCTCTGCTTCAAGGTCACCCGGAGTTGATCCATTCGGACAACATCACGGCAGTCACCCACGTAAACAGACAGGGTGACACAAGAAGCAGGAGGGCAAGGCAGAAGCTGCAAGGATTCTTCGCTGGGCGGAAAATCATGTGATAGCACTGTCAGCAGTGTTCATTCCGGGAGTGGACAACTGGGAAGCAGACTTCCTCAGCAGACACGACCCCCACCCGGGAGAGTGGGGACTTCACCCAGAAGTCTTCCACATGTTTATAAAACTCGACAAGTATTGCGCCAGGTCAAGGGACCCTCAGGCAATAGCTGTAGACGCTCTGGTAACACAGTGGGTGTACCAGTCAGTGTATGTGTTCCCTCCTCTGCCTCTCATACCCAAGGTACTGAGAATTATAAGATGGAGAGGAGTAAGCACTATATTCGTGGCTCCGGATTGGCCAAGAAGGACTTGGTAACCGGAACTTCAAGAGATGCTCACGGAGGATCCGTGGCCTCTACCTCTAAGAAGGGACCTGCTCCAGCAAGGACCCTGTCTGTTCCAAGACTTACCGCGGCTGCGTTTGACGGCATGGCGGTTGAACGTCGGATCCTGAAGGAGAAAGGCATTCCGGATGAAGTCATTCCTATCCTGATCAAAGCCAGGAAAGATATAACCGCAAAACATTATCACCGCATTTGGCGAAAATATGTTGCGTGGTGCGAGGCCAGTAAGGCCCCGACGGAGGAATTTTCAACTAGGTCGATTCCTACATTTCCTGAAAACAGGAGTGTCTATGGGCCTGAAATGGGGGTCCATTAAGGTTCAAATTTCGGCCCGGTCAATTTTCTTCCAAAAAGAACTAGCTTCAGTCCCTGAAGTTCAGACGTTTGTGAAAGGGGTACTGTATATACAGCCTCCTTTTGTGCCTCCAGTGGCACCTTGGGATCTAAATGTAGTTTTTGGGTTCCAAAAGTCACATTGGTTTGAACCACTTAAATATGTGGAGTTAAAATATCTCACATGGAAAGTGGTCATGCTGTTAGCCCTGGCCTGGGCCAGGTGCGTGTCAGAATTGGCGGCTTTATCCTGTAAAAGCCCTCATCTGATTTTCCATTCGGACAGGGCGAAATTGAGGACTTGTTCTCAGTTTCTCCCTAAGGTGGTTTTCAGCGTTTCACCTGAATCAACCTATTGTGGTGCCTGCGGCTACTAGGGACTTGGAGGACTCCAAGTTGCTAGACGTTGTCAGGGCCCTGGAAATATAGGTTTCCAGGACGGCTGGAGTCAGAAAATCTGACTCGTTGTTTATTCTGTATGCACCCAACAAGCTGGGTGCTCCTGCTTCTAAGCAGACTATTGCTCGTTGGATTTGTAGTACAATTCAGCTTGCACATTCTGTGGCAGGCCTGCCACAGCCAAAATCTGTAAAAGCCCATTCCACAAGGAAGGTGGGCTCATCTTGGGCGGCTGCCCGAGGGGTCTCGGCGTTACAACTTTGCCGAGCAGCTACTTGGTCAGGAGCAAATACGTTTGTAAAATTCTACAAATTTGATACCCTGGCTGAGGAGGACCTGGAGTTCTCTCATTTGGTGCTGCAGAGTCATCCGCACTCTCCCGCCCGTTTGGGAGCTTAGGTATAATCCCCATGGTCCTTACGGAGTCCCCAGCATCCACTAGGACGTCAGAGAAATTAAGAATTTACTTACCGATAATTCTATTTCTCGTAGTCCGTAGTGGATGCTGGGCGCCCATCCCAAGTGCGGATTGTCTGCAATACTGGTACATAGTTATTGTTACCAAAAAAATCGGGTTATTGCTGTAGTGAGCCATCTTTTCTAGAGGCTCCTCTGTTATCATGCTGTTAACTGGGTTTAGATCACAAGTTATATGGTGTGATTGGTGTGGCTGGTATGAGTCTTACCCGGGATTCAAAATCCTTCCTTATTGTGTACGCTCGTCCGGGCACAGTATCCTAACTGAGGCTTGGAGGAGGGTCATAGGGGGAGGAGTTAGTTAGTACACCAGGTAGTTCTAAAGCTTTACTTTTGTGCCCAGTCCCCTGCGGAGCCGCTATTCCCCATGGTCCTTACGGAGTCCCCAGCATCCACTACGGACTACGAGAAATAGAATTATCGGTAAGTAAATTCTTAATAATATATATATATATATATATATATATATATATATATATATATATATATATATATATATATATAATATATATATATAAAAAGAAAACCAAAATAGATGCGGAGGCGCCCAGGTGACACTCGGAATTGCACTACCAAAGCACGTGGTAGAAAATGTATAATTAATATAAAATTAATTCAATGAATTGACACTCCTCTTAAAAACGAGTGGCAGCAACCTTAAACAGAAGAACATGTGCTTGGAACACACACATATAGTGAGATTTAAAAAATGGAGATAAGGGCGCCTTCTAGTGTCTAGATAAATAAATATAGTGTATACCCAATGTGAAAGGAAAAGTGGACACTACTTATCTGGGACACGTATTTCTCTTCGGTCACGAGACCAATATTGGTACATAAAAGAGATAAAGGAAATATGACATAGCGCGTACCGTTTTTATACCATTAATCAGCAAAAATATGGTTGTATATAAAAAACCTTATAGGGATGAACAAATCCCATAATTTAAAATCCACAGCCAGGGATAAAAGGTTTTTACAAATTTTAATACAACACATAAAAACAAATGGTAGAAGTGTGAGCGTACAATATATAAAATTCAATCAGGCTTATCTGTCCACATGGAAAACTGGTATGTCAAATATTTTTCATATAGACCATACAAATAGTAACAATGCAAACGTACAAGAAATAAATATATATTAGGCTTATCTGTCCTTATAGGAGGTTCAGGTACAGCAGTCCCAGACTGCTGTACCTGAACCTCCTATAAGGACAGATAAGCCTAATATATATTTATTTCTTGTACGTTTGCATTGTTACTATTTGTATGGTCTATATGAAAAATATTTGACATACCAGTTTTCCATGTGGACAGATAAGCCTGATTGAATTTTATATATTGTACGCTCACACTTCTACCATTTGTTTTTATGTGTTGTATTAAAATTTGTAAAAACCTTTTATCCCTGGCTGTGGATTTTAAATTATGGGATTTGTTCATCCCTATAAGGTTTTTTCTATACAACCATATTTTTGCTGATTAATGGTATAAAAACGGTACGCGCTATGTCATATTTCCTTTATCTCTTTTATGTACCAATATTGGTCTCATGACCGAAGAGAAATACGTGTCCCAGATAAGTAGTGTCCACTTTTCCTTTCACATTGGGTATACACTATATTTATTTATCTAGACACTAGAAGGCGCCCTTATCTCCATTATATATATATATATATATATATATATATATATATATATATATATATATATATATATATATATATATATATATATATATATATATATATATATATATAATATATGTATATATACAGGTTGAGTATCCCTTATCCAAAATGCTTGGGACCAGAGGTATTTTGGATATCGGATTTTTCCGTATTTTGGAATAATTGCATACCATAATGAGATATCATGGTGATGGGACCTAAATCTAAGCACAGAATTAATTTATGTTTCATATACACCGTATACACACAGCCTGAAGGTAATTTTAGCCAATATTTTTTATAACTTTGAGCATTAAACAAAGTGTCTACATTCACACAATTAATTTATGTTTCATATACACCTTATACACACAGCCTGAAGGCCATTTAATACAATATTTTTAATAACTTTGTGTATTAAACACAGTTTGTGTACATTGAGCTATCAAAAAACAAAAGTTTCACTATCTCACTCTCACTCAAAAAAGTCCGTATTTCGGAATATTCCGTATTTCGGAATATTTGGATATGGGATACTCAACCTGTATATGTATGTGTATATATGTATGTGTATATATGTATGTGTGTGTATATATATATATATATGTGTATGTATGTATATATGTGTGTGTGTATATATATATATATATATATATATATATATATATATATATATATATCATATTGGACTTTGTTGCACTTTTATTCTGTAGCAGAGTGATTCTTAGGAAGAATGTATTATAAAATGTATTAACTACAAATGTAATGTGAGCTAGAAATGGTTACTTTGTGCATAGGAAACAGTGTTATATTATCTTTTACGTTTCTACAAATGTACCACCATTTGAAGATTTCATGTTGTCTTATAGGTGCAGGTTCAGCCAAATGCTGCACCCCATATTTGAGGAAGCTTCCAATATAATTAGAGAAGAATTTCCCGATAGCAAAGTTGTTTTTGCCAGAGTGGATTGTGATCAGCACTGTAAGTGGCATCCATTTTATTTTTTAAAATCTGTCACAGATCTCTTTAGTTGTAAATATATATATATATATATATATACACACACACACACACACACACACACACACACACACACACACACACACACACACACACACACATAAAATCTCCTGGTCATTACCAATCGATACCATGTTTGTATACTAGCTGGATAGAATTACCGTTTACTACATCACAGCAAAGGTAAAGAGAATTTGGCATGAACATAGATCTTCACTTCCCCTTTTATCAACATCTACCCACAACACGTTTCATAAAGACACGTCTTTAAATAAGCATGTATTCTACTTTGGCCTGCTGCCTCTTATTCACCACTGTACTTCCTGCATGCTGTTCCTGCCTTACCCAGTCTTCCCTGTTCAATATGCTCTTTTGATAGTGTCTTCTATTGTCTAAAGATACTATGAGGGTATCATCAACTTTTACTGCAGCTGAATAACTTCTGCACTTGCACATTACACTGCCAATCTTGATTATGCAGCAGAATTGACAGTAACACCTCTTAGCTACTCATTTTATTAAATATAATAATTTTCGCAGACCCCATTACTTATGCTGCTTTCACATCGCAATGCCAGGTCGCACCTGGGAATTGGAAACTGGTCTTTCCTAGGTGCGACCCAACATTGGACCCTTTCAGACTGGCTTCTCAACCCGGCAATATGCCAAAGGCAGGTTGCCATCGGGGGTGGGTGTGGAGGTGGCGCTGGGAGCCACGCCGCCTATGCCGAACGGGTCCTAGATTGCATCGACCCGGCAACCCGTTCACACTGCACCTGACCCGAGAATAACCCTTCTTTATTCCCGGTTGAATTACCGGATCAGGCGACCCGGTAATTTGGGTGTGACCCCTTTCACACCGCACAGCGACCCGTGTCGACCCGGCAATATACTGGGTCGATGCCGATTTATTTGTGCGTTGTAAAAGGGGTATATCAGACTCTTAATCACAATGTATCCTTTTCAGTGGTTAATCTAAGGTTTCACCAAACTGACCTGCATGTGAAATTACATTCTTTGTTAATCTGTATATTTCTCTAGCATCCATAAGGGATATTGGGGAGACTTAGTACGATGGGGTATAGACGGGGTCCAAAGGAGCCGTTGCACTTTACATTTCTTCACTGGGTGTGCTGGCTCCTCCCCTCTATGCCCCCTCCCACAGGCAATTTAGAAAAAAAGTGCCCTCAGGAGAGGATGCACATCTCTGCAGCTCCAGAGCGTTTTCTTAAGTTTCTTTTAAACTTATTATTTTCGGTATGCTATTTGGGCAACAGCATACCTGCACCGTGGGAGTTAGGGAATGGCAGTCACCGGCCTTGCGAGGTGTCAGAGCTGCTTCCCCGCTGCAGGACCACCGTCCTGAGAGGTTGTTTGTTCAGTGGGGCACTGCGCCTTAGCTGTCGCAATTGCAGCATGCCGCACACCCCTAACAGATGCCTGAAGGTGATGACAGTGGTGAGTACAATCCGGGGCCTCCGCTAAGGGTGTCCCCCGGTTCATGGTGCAGCTGAACGCGGGCGCGGCATATGGGACCCTCCTGGGGGACCCGCTAGAGTCCCCAGTGTACACTGGCTAGCGGTGGTTTAAACTAGCACTTGTGTGATGTTTTTAAGCACTTCAGGAGACATTGCTAGTATAAAAACCTCTGCCGCTCCGGCGCCATGGGGGGCGGAGCTGCCTCAGAGCGGGACCAGCGGCATTTTGGTGCCTTTTTTTGCTTACTGCAGCAGGCACACACAGCTCCTCTTGACACTACAGAAAACGCTGGAAAACTGGTACAGGGTGTAGCAAAGGGGGAGAGCCGCTATTGTACACAATCTATGTCCTATAAGGGACAGAAATCATTAATGTTTCACTGTGATAAATAAGCTGACAGCCTCAATGGGGCTGTGTAGCTGGGGTATGCTGGTCTTCTCTCTCTCTCCTTGTCTCCCTCTCACATACAGTAAGGGCAGGCTTGATAAGTTTTACTGTCTGTGTGTACAGTTGTGCTCATAAGTTTACATACCCTAGCAGAATTTGTGATTTTCTGGCCATCTGTCAGAGAATATGAATGATAACTCACAAATTTTTCTTTCACTCATGGTTAGTGGTTGGATGAAGCCATTTATTGTCAAACATCTGTGTTTACTCTTTTTAAATCATAATGACAACAGAAACTACCCAAATGACCCTGATCAAAAGTTTACATACCCTGGAGATTTTGGCCTGATAACATGCACACAAGTTGACACACACGGGTTTGAATGGCTACTAAAGGTAACCATCCTCACCTGTGATCTGTTTTCTTGTAATCAGTGTGTGTGTATAAAAGGGTCAGTGAGTTTCTGGACTCCTGAAAGACCCTTGCATCTTTCATCCAGTGCTGCACTGATGTGTCTGGATTCCGAGTCATGGGGAAAGCAAAAGAATTGTCAAAGTATCTGCTGGAAAAGGTAATTGAACTGTATAAACCAGGAAAGGGATATAAAAAGATATCCAAGCAATTGAGAATGCCAATCAGCAGTGTTCAAACTCTAATTAAGAAGTGGAAAATGAGGGATTCTGTGGAAACCAAATCTGAATGTTATTCTGTGGATAACCTGTGGACCCTGCCGGAGAAATATACGTTATGGTAAGAACTTACCGTTAATAACTGTATTTCTTCTAAGTCCACAGTGATCCCACCCTGACGCACCTAATTTGAGGATCTTTTTACTCACTAACCTCTTCCTTCTTGTACGGAAGGGTGCGTTATGTGTGTTCTTCTCATGTGTGTTCTTCTTGCCTGATTAGGGCTATCTATGATGCTCCTTCCTTGAGCTTTGGGAATACAACTGATTTGCCTGATCCAGGAGGCGAGGATATATGACCGGGCCCGTTGCATGCTGGGAGGCTGAAAAGCTTTGACCGATTGGTGCAAATCCGCTGTTGCTTCATCTTATCCCAATGTTATACTGTGGATCCTTTGGACTTAGGACAAATACCGTTATCAACGGTAAGTTCTTACCATGACGTATATTTTGCAAAGGCTGGTCATAGCGGTTTGCTGGATGACCCATGCCATTCACACGTGGGCTACTCAAATTCAGGAGGGCCTCTCTGGGGATATGCCTCTGGTCACTACGGTGACTCTCCTGACACTGCATGCATCCTGTGTGACTCTCTTAAGGAGATGAGCAATATTAATGCTAGGACTTCTGCCATGGCAGTGTCGGCGCGCAGGGCCTTGTGGTTGCGTAATGGGGAATGGCTCTTTGGGGTTGAGTTGGATATGTAGATTTCCAAAATCACTGCAGGGAAATCCATGTTTCTCCCCTCTGGGGCCCCGCTGGCTAGGTGTTCCTACCCGGGGCCGTCTGTTCAGTCCTTTCGGTCTAAAAGATTTAGATCTAGAGCCAGAGGTGCCTCCAATGCGGCTGGAGGCACCAGAGGTAAGACAAGAAGACCTGCAAACCCTGGATCTCAGGAACGGAGCACCAGTTCTGCTTCCACTAAGTCCTCAGCATGACTGTGCCCACCCACCCCGAGGGGATCTCAAAGTGGGAGCTCGACTGCGTCACTTCAGCCGCGTCTGGGAGGTTTCCTGCCAGGATACCTGGATCAAGGATCTCATTTCTCAGGGCTACAAGCTGGAGTTCAACGGTGCTCCTCCCCAATGATTTTTCAAATCAAGCTTACCAGCTTTTGAGGATACGCAAGTTACGTTGCAACAGGCCATCCAAAAGTTGGTCCAGTCCCATGTCATTGTTCCAATACCGCAACGAGGAAAGGGTTATTGCTCCAACCTGTTTGTGGTACCAAAACTGGACGGTTATTGAATCTAAAGTCCTTGAACCCTTACCTGAAGGTTTTCAAGTTCAAAATGGAATCCTTGAGAGCAGTGATTGCGGGCCTGGAAGAACAGGAATTGATGGTTTCCTTGAATATCAAGGACGCTTACATTCATATTCCAATTTTGCCACCTCATCAGGCTTATCTGAGGTTTGCCCTACTGGACGATCACTATCCGTTCCAGGCACTGCCCTTCGGCCTGTCCACAGCTCCAAGGGTATTCAGAAAGGTAATGGTGGAGATGATGTTCCAGCTCCGGGTCCAGGGGGTCAATGTTGTCCCTTACCTGGGCGATCTCCTGATATAAGCAAGATCCAGGGAGCTTTCATTGCTTCATATCGACCGCACTATCCAACTTCTTTCACACCATGGGTAGATTCTCAATTTACAGAAGTCCCACCTTGAGCCAACTCAGCGGCTCCTGTTCCTGGGGATACTGTAGCCCAGAAGGTGTTTCTCCCGGAGGACAAAGCAAGCACACTTCAGCAGATGGTCCGCATGGTGTTCCGACCTGCTCGAGTATCCATCCACCTTTGCATACGATTGTTGGGGAAGATGGTTGCCTCATACGAGGCGATCCAATATGGGAGGTTCCATGCCAGAACATTTCAATTGGATCTCCTGAGCAAGTGATCCGGATCACCTCTACAGATGCACCTAATGATACGGCTGTCACCTCAGGCCAGGATTTCCCTCCTGTTTTGGCTACACTCTTCCAATCTCCTGGAAGGCCGGAGTTTCGGGTTTCAGGATTGGATTCTCCTCACGATGGATGCGAGTCTGAGAGGATGGGAAGTTGTCACCCAAGGGGCTCAGTTCCAGGTCAGGTGGTCAGCCCATGAAGCCCTCCTTCCGATCAACATTCTGGAACTTCGGGCGATCTACAATGCTCTGCTTCAGGCCTCTTCTCTGCTCAAGGATCACGCGATCCAAGTACAATCGGACAACACCACAGCAGTGGCATACATCAATCTGCAAGGAGGAACAAAAAGCAGAGCCTGCATGCAAAAGGTGTCAAAGATACGCCTCTGGGCTGAAAGAAATGCAAGAGCAATATCAGCAATCTTCATTCTGGGAGTGGACAACTGAAAAGCGGACTTCCTTTGTCGTCATCGATCTCCGCCCAGGGGAGTGGGGGCTCCAACATCAGGTGTTTCAGCAGATCATTGACAGGTGGGGCTGCCCACAAATAGACATGATGGCTTCTCGACTCAACAAGAAGCTTCGTTGGTATTGCTGATGAACCAGGGACCCTCAGGCGAGGGCAGTAGGTGCCCTGATGTCACCTTGGCCTTACCAGCTGGTCTACCTGTTTCCTCCGATTCCATTGCTCCCAAGGGTGCTCAAGCGTCTCAGAAATCAGGGAGTCCAGGCAATTCTGATTGTCCCGGATTGGCCAAGAAGGGCGTTGTACGTGGATCTTCTGGACATGTACGTCGAAGACCCTTGGCCTCTACCACTCAGAAGAGATCTTCTTCAACAAGGGCCTTCGTCTACCCGGACTTACGGCGACTTCGTTTGACGGCATGGAGGTTGAACGGAACATCCTAGCTTACAAGGGCCTTTCCAAAAAGGTTAGTGCTACCATGGTTCAGGCCTGGAAACCTGTGATGTCAAAACATTATCATATCTGGTGAAGAACGCACGTATCCGCCTGCACGTGGAATACGGTGATGTTACTGGCCCTGGCTTCTGCTAGACTTGTCGCAGAGTTGGGGGCCTTATCGTGTAAAAGTCCCTACTTGGTCTTTTACGAAGACAGAGCGGAGCTCAAGACTAGGCAGCAGTTCCTGACTAAGGTTGTCTCTGCGTTCCACTTGAATCAGCCTATTGTGGTGCGAGCCAAGAAGATCTATGTCAAGCGAATGGTTCAGATCAGAAAGACGGATTCCTTGTTTGTGCTTTTATGATGCACAGAAAAAGGGTTGCCCTGCTTCAAAGCACTCCATTGCTCGTTGGTTTAGGTTTACTATCCAACAGGTCTCTGTGTCGGCAGCCTTACCTGTTCCTAGGTCTCTAAAGGCCTCACTCTATGAGATCGGTGGGCTCTTCCTGGGCGGCTGCCTGTGGAGTCTCGGCCTTGCAACTATGCCGAGCTGCTACCTGGTTGGGGAAGAACACATTTGTTAGGTTCTACAAGTTTGATACCCTGGCCAAAGAGGATACCCAGTTTGAGCAGTCTGTGCTGCAGCAGTCTCTGCACGTTCCCGTCTGTTCTGGAAGCTTTGGGACGTCCCCATCATACTAAGTCTCCCCAATATCCCTTATGGATGCTAGAGAAAATGGGCTTTTAATTACCTACCGGTAAATCCTTTTCTCGTAGTCCATAAGGGGTATTGGGCGCCCGCCTCAGTGCGTTGACTTTTCTGCAGGTTCACTTTATATGGTTTATATGGTTACCTGTTCAGCTGTTGCTGCTGTTGTTACCAGCCGTGTGCTGGTGTATAAATCTCACCACTCATTGCTATGTTCCTTCTCTCATATATGTCCTATCTCCTTTGGGCACTGTTTTGCTTAACTGCCTGTGGGAGGGAGCATAGAGAGGAGGAGCTAGCACACCCAGTGAAGAAATTTAAAGTGCACCGGCTCCTTTTGGACCCCGTCTATACCCCATCGTATGAAGTCTCCCCAATATCCCTTATGAACTACGAGAAAAGATTTACCGGTAGATAATTTAAAATCCTATTTATGTTTATATTAGTGTACGTGTATATTTCTGTATGCAACAACATTAAGGCAGGTATCCTATTAGCAGTGGTAATTCACTTCGCTAGTAGGATCGCCGGGCTCTATCCAGTTAACGCCGATAACCGACACTTATCGGGCATTATGCTTCAGTGCCTCAAAGCCTCTCCCA
This sequence comes from Pseudophryne corroboree, assembly GCF_028390025.1. Classification (NCBI taxonomy): domain Eukaryota; kingdom Metazoa; phylum Chordata; class Amphibia; order Anura; family Myobatrachidae; genus Pseudophryne; species Pseudophryne corroboree. The sequence goes on from NC_086448.1 coordinate 360,702,716, forward strand.
ACTACCCCCCATGCCCACAGGATACTGTGGCCCGCAGGTGGGACAGTAGGATGATGTTCAAACATCTGTACTTTTCCGCTGGAATTGGAACAGTTGGAAGATATACAGCTCATATTTTCACTTTTGGCTGTATACTCCTAACTGGGTGGCAACAGTTCTATATTGTGCGCATGTATTTAGAATTGCAGGCTATGCAGAGCTGCGCATAAGCACAGATCTCTGATCTTCAGATGGATACAGGGCTGGTGCAAGTGCATTCTGGTAATGATGATGCACCAGGTATAGGAGTGGTGCAAGTGAGTGCTAGTTATGATGATGCACCAGATATAGGGATGGTGCAAGTACACTCTGGTAATGATGATGCATCAGGTATAGGGCTAGTGCAAATGCGTGCTAGTTATTATTATGCCCCAGGTATAGTGATGGTACACGCTGGTATTGTTGATGCACTAGGTATAGGGATGGTGCAAGTGCACTCTGGTAATGATGGCATGTCAGGTATTGGGTTGGTGCTTGTGCGTGCTGGTGATGATGATCTGTTGGGTATAGGGCTGGTGCGAGTGCACTCTGGTAATAATGATGCATCAGGTATAGGGCTAGTGCAAATGCGCGCTAGTTATGATGATGCATCAGATATAGGGATGGTGCAAGTGCACGCTGGTAATGACGTATCAGGTATAGGGATGGTGCAAGAGCGCGCTAGTTATAATGATGCATGCACCAGGGACAGTGCAAGTGCGCGTTAATTATGATGATGCACCAGGTATAGGGATGGTGCAAGTGTGCAGTGGTAATGATGATGCATGCATCAGTGATGGTGCAAGTGTGTGCTTGTAATGATTATGCACCAGATATAGGGCAGTTGTAATAGGCCCTACACACATGCCGATATTCTGAAAGATATGAACGATCTCGTTCATAAATGAACGAGAACTCGTTCATATCTTTCAGTGTGGAGACTCCAGCGATGAACGATGCGCGGCCCCGCGCTCGTTCATCGCTGATCTCCCGTCGGCTGTGCATGCAGGCCAATATGGACGATCTCGTCCATATTTGCCTGCACTTCAATGCAGCCGGGTGACGGGGGGAGTGAAGAAACTTCACTCCCCCCGTCACTGCCCCCCCGCCGCCGGGTTGCTCGTCGGCCGTCGGGCACCTCGGCGGCGCATCGCCGAGTGTGTAGGGCCCCTAAGTGTGCGCTAGTTATGATGATGCCTCAGGTATAGGGATGGTGCAAGTGCACGCTGATAGTGACAACATGTCAGGTATAGGGCTGGTGCATATGTGCGCTAGTTATGATGATGCCTCAGGTATAGGGATGGTGCAAGTGCACGCTGATAGTGACAACATGTCAGGTATAGGGCTGGTGTAAGTGTGCGCTGGTAATGATGATGATGGGGCAAGTGCGTGCTGGTAATGATAATGCACCAGGTATAGGGATTGGGCAAATGCGCGCTGGTAATGACAGCTGCTTCCACCAGTGGAAGAACAGTCCCATGCTATTATTCTGCTACTCGTTTGCTGGAGTGTACACACAATGATTTTCTATGAATCGTGGGTGTGTACACAGTGCACAAGCACACTAAATGCACCAAACAAACTGCAAATATCCACTATCGCAGGTAAGCTCTGTAGCTCTGTCCACAGTACAAGTACAATTGCAACTGATTGCATGATGCTCTGAATTGGCTTTATAGTCGCCCTTCTCTATCCTGTATTAAAATCAATGTGGTCTGGGTATGTCGCCTGTATTGCAAAGTATTCTACATATAGAATAAGCTAACTGGTTAGTGGTTTGTCTAAATGTTACATACAGCTTAAACCAATATGGTGGTAAGATATCACTGAGGAAGGTGACATGGGTAGATAAACATGGCAAAAAAGACTGATACAGTACTTATTTAAGTTTGTTTTAAGTGTCCAAACGTAAGAGATTTAATGGCAATTTAATTACTAAATTGAGTGCAAAGTCCAGTGCTCATAATAGGTCAGTTTTAACTAACCAGCTTTAACCCGGGATATTAAATCTAGTGATTTATTTGTGTTTAGCAAGGGTGCTATGACAACCATGCCTCTTAGAAATGGAGACCTTTGCAGATCAGTCCTTATGAAATGGGATAATTAAGCAGTTTTGAACAGTGGACATAAGGCAGGTTTTGTGGCTTTTAATTTTATTTTCACTTTTGTATTGAGGTTTATTGGAGATAAATGTTTCTAACTGATTTCCTTTCAGACCTACAGCAAAACCCGGGTTTTCACCCTTGAATTCAAATCAACAGAAACTACCCGGGTCGACGTCCCTGCTCTGTACCAGGGTTTTTCCTGGGTATAACCCGGGTTGTCTTTAGAGTGAATGCATCCAACTCGGGTTTTTAGGGGATGTAGTTATGTGACCTGTGGTCAGGAGACTGCCGGTCACAATACTTTCCCCTACAACCCGACTGTCCCCCACTATCTTGACGGTCGGCCCAACAGGGACTATAAACACTCGTGGGTGTCCACGACACCCAAAGAGTGGGAATAGAACCCGTGGTGACCATATGTCGCCACTGAGCCCACAAGGAGCCGCCAGTACGAAGGAAAACTTTGCTAGAACCTGAGCACAACCACAAAGAGCTTTGTACCCCTATGTTGCGCGTGCGCATTGCGGGGCATATGCAGGCGCAGAGATGCCGTTTTTTCACCTGATCGCTGCGTTGCGAAAATCAGCAGTGAGTGATCAACTCTGAATGACCCCCATAGTCCAGTGTGTATGCGATGAATGATAAACGATGTGCGCCTTGCCCATATTCAGCTTTCGGTCTTCTGAACTTGCAGCTCAATTTTGCCTATATCATTCATGTAAAAGTGTATATCATTCAGTGTGTATGCGGTGAGCAATGGACGATATGAACGATAGTCATCATAATAGCCACTCTGTAATGCCAGCCCATTATTTAAATTAGCCACCATTAGTGTCCCAGACAATGCTAGCAATTTTGTTCATCGTTCATATTGTTTAAAAAATCGTTCAGTGTGTATGCTCAATATCTTTCATCAAGTATGCCTGGAATGGGTGACGCTTGATATACCGGCTGTCGGGATCACTGTGCTCGGCATACCGGCGCCAGGATCCCGACCGTCGGTATACCGACAACTATTCTCCCTCTTGGGGTGTCCACGACACCCCTGGAGGGAGAATAAATAGCGTAGCGCACCACCGTGACCGCAGCGTGGCGAGCGCAGCAAGCCCGCAAGGGGCTCTTTTGCGCTCACCCCACTGCCTGCATTCTTGCTGTCGGGATCCCGGCGCCAGTAGCGGCCATTCGTAGTACACCCACCTGGAATCTCAAGGGAAATCGTTCATTAATATCATTCGTCGTTCATATCGTTTAGTGTCTATGGGCCTGTAACATTTTTTCTGCTGCGGGGTACACTGGGCTCCACAAGGATGGACAATGGGGTGTAGAGTAGGATCTTGATCCGAGGCGCCAACAGGCTCAAAGCTTTGACTGTTCCCAGAATGCACAGCGCCGCCGCCTCTATAACCCCGCCTCCCTTCACAGGAGCTCAGTTTTGTAGTTGGTGCTGCAGTACGCAGGCACATAACACAGGGGCTGCTCCAGGCAGGCCTAAGAAGAGCTTTTTTTGAAGAAAAAAGTGAAGATTTCAAGGGCAGCAGCGGTGGTAAATGTCAGAAGACATTCACTGCTGCAGCTCCAGCTCTCCCCAGCGGTGCTGTACACTACCGAGCCCTGGTTGCCGGGTAACTACAGCAGGAGGCTCCGGTTTTCTTCACGTCAGGCACACGCGATGGGGGCTCTACAGGATCGCGTGGCCGCGCTTCGGGAGGTGGTGAGTGGGTCCCGCTTGCGGGACCCGGTTTTTATTGCGATCCGGCGCGGTCAGTGGGAGGCGGGCCGCGCGCGCGCAGGCGGCGGACACTGTGGCAGTACAGGCGATCCCACTAGATCACCAGGGCATGGGTGCAGGTCAGGTTTTCTCTCTAAACCATTTTCAGTAGCCCACAGTACCCGGTGGTTTTGCCAGCAGGGGGATAGAGCTTAGACCTGAAGCCCCTCCCCCAGCCCCAGGGCGCAATATCCGCAAATGTTCCCGCCCTGGAGCTGCATATCTGTCTCTCCCTCACTCCCTGTCAGTGTCTGGGCGCCATTATCCCTCAGCTTCACTGTTCCTGGGACTGCTTGGGCAAATCCTCCTGTGTAAAGCCGCCTGGTTGTCAGTGCTGTGACTTTACATGACACTTAAGTGTTCTGCCTGCCTTTTTAGACAGTGCTAGTTAAGAAAGAGTGCATTTTGTCAGGGTTTTCTAGTACAATTACCCTGTGATATACATCCAGTTCTTACTGTGTAGTGTTATATCTATTGACTATATAGCTATATATTTAAGCTAGTCCAGTGCAGTATTATTGTTAGTAATAACCTCTGCATTGAACAAACTGTGACTATATGTGTGTGCATTAGATAGCTGAGTGGTGTCCATTTCGTGTCTCACTCAACTTGCTATCCCTATATTCTATACCCTGAGGGGGCTTGGTGCATCAGGTTTTATATTGATATAGGATTTTCACAAAGATATATTTTAATACGTATTTTTCTCTGTGATTTAGTCACCATATCTCTCCTTTATCTCTGCTAGTGCTGACTACACTGCGCAGGGTTTTGGGTAAGAGGTATTGTGCTGCTGCCAATTGTACTGTGTTACCTGATACTGCAAGTTATATCATGTCTGCTTCTGAGGGTAACAGTTCTGGGGCTGAACACACTGCCAGTGTTGCTGAAGCCACAGATCCCTATGGGAGATTATAGTAGCTGTGGGCTCTGGTTCTGGGGGCTCCTTGCCCCCCAGTGAGACTGTGGCAACGGAGGTACCTAATGACCCGCCGTGGGCCGCTTTTTTCACGCTTCTACATACGCTAGTTAATTAACTAACACCCCCTATGGGACCCCCAATGCTGGTACAACCGTATGTGGTCCCTGCAGCTAACCCGCCGTAGGCGGACAATTTATCTGCTCAATTGAAGAAGTTGAACCAGTCCCTGACTACTAAAAAGTCTGACCATCGCTCGCCTAAGTCCAAGGGGTCCTCTAAGCGAGTGCTTGTCTCCTCACAATCTACTACTGTCACTGACACCTCGTCTGATGAAGACGGCACGTACACTGACCCCACAGGTTCTAACTCAGATACGGCTGATGGGGAGGGTAGTTCACATGTGGATGTTCCTGATCTTTTGGAGGCTACTAAGTTAATTCTACAGATTACGGATGATCCCGAGCCATCCGTCCCTCCCAAGAAACCAGATAGGTTCAAGCGTCAGAAGGTGGTTAAACAAGTTTTACCTCACTCTGATCACCTAGTGGATATACGTCAGGAACCCTGGGAAAACCCGGGTACGAAGTTTGTGCCTCAAAAGAAGATGCTGGCTCGCTATCCCCTCGCACCAGAGCTGTCTAAGAATTGGAAACGCCTCCTCCAGTAGACTCGCATGTGGCTAGGATGGTGGTTTCCTCAGCTCTACCTGTCACTACCGTCACGTCTCTAAAAGAGCCTACTGATAAACGTGTGGAGGGTTGTCTTAAAGCGATTTACACCCTCACGGGTGCTGCACAAAAGCCCACTATTGCAACAACGTGGGCTGCAGAGGCTATTGAAGCATAGGCCTTGGAGTTAAAAGCTGAAATCTCTTCTGACCATGCTAGACAATGCTTATCAAATATTGTCACAGCTTCTTGCTATATTAAAGAGGCGGCTTCTGATGCCGGTATCCTAGCAGCCAAGGCCTCACTACGTCAGTCCTGGCTCGCCGGATATTGTGGCTGAGATCCTGGTCTGTGAATCTGGAATCCAGAAAAACCCTGGAGGTACTCCCTTTCAAGGGAGATATTCTGTTTGGGGAGGACTTAAATAAGATAGTGGCTCACTTGGCTACTGCCAAAACTGCCTGTCTGCCAAGTACCGCTCCTTCTGTGTCGAAGGCTAAAGGTACTTCCTTTCGCCCCCTTTCGTCCTACCGGTAAAGCAAAAGGTCAGGCGTACAACAAGCAGGCCCGCACTTCCAAACCTGGTAAGCCGAAGCCAAAAAGAGCCTGCGCAGCCCGTCAGCCAGCTTCCAAGGCCGATAAGCCTGCCGCATGACGGGGCGGGCCTCTCCCTGGGGGATCCCAGGGTGGGGGGCTGGCTTCTAGGGTATACCCAGGAATGGTTGAAGACCACTTCAGATGCCTGGGTACGGGAAGTCGTCACTCTGGGTTACGCCATAGCCTTCAAAAACCGACCCCTCATCGATTTTGCCAGACAGACATCCCGTTGGACCAGACAAAGGCAAACACTCTGCATTCGGTGGTACAGACCCTCCTGGATACAGGAGTCGTAGTACAGGTGCCTCTTGCGCAGAGGGGCCGGGGATACTATTCTCCGCTGTTTCTGGTCCCGAAACTGAATGGGTCCTCCCGGCCCATTCTCAACCTCAAGGCATTGAACAGGTTTGTGAAGATTTCCAAGTTCCGGATGGAAACCCTTCGCTCTATAGTTCTGGCCTTGGAACCTGGGGACTACATGGTCTCCCTGGATATACAGGATGCTTACCTGCATATTCCTATAGCAGCATCACATCAGCAATACCTGAAGTTTGCTCTTGGCAACCTCCATTACCAGTTTCGGGCGTTACCTTTTGGTTTAACAATGGCTCCGCGAGTCTTCACCAAAGTGATGACGGTGGTACTCCGCCGTCAAGGGGTCAGGATACTGCCGTATCTGGACGACTTGTTAATCCTGGCAAATTCCCCAGAACTTCTCCTACGTCATCTAGATATGACGGTCCGGTTTCTACAAGCCCATGGGTAGCTCATCAACTGGAAGAAATCCTCCCTGATCCCTGCTCAGAGCATGGTGCATCTGGGAGCGCTATTGGACACTCACAACCAGAGGTTGTTCTTGTGTCAGGAGAAAGTCCTGAAACTTCAGGACAGGATTTGTTGCTTCCTTTCTCGTCCGCAAGTGTCGATACATTCGGCAATGCAGGTGCTGGGCCTCATGGTATCATTATTCGACATGGTGGAGTATGCTCAATTCCATTCTCGCCCCCTCCAGAGGCTGATTCTAGCCAAGTGGGACGGCCTGCCTCACCGGTTCAGGTCTCAAATGATCTCATTGACTCCGGAGGTCCGTCTGTCGCTGCTCTGGTGGCTCCAGGACCAACAGTTGTGCAGGGGCCGTCCCTTCTGGATATCCAACTGGTCCTGTTGACGACAGATGCCAATCTAAGAGGTTGGGGCGCGGTGCTGGAGCAACACTCCCTTCAGGGTCGGTGGACCAAGTAGGAGTCCCTCCTCTCAATCAACATTCTGGAATTGCGGGCGGTCTTCAATGCATTGAACCTAGCCCAGCATTTAATTCACAACCGTCGTGTTCAAGTGCAGTCGGACAACGCCACCACAGTGGCTTACATAAATCATCACGGCGGCACTCGAAGCCGTCTGGCAATGAAGGAAGTCTCACGGATTCTACATTGGGCGGAACGCCATCTACCGACCATATCGGCAATCTTCATTCCGGGAGTCCTGAATTGGGAAGCGGACTTTCTCAGTCGTCAGGACGTGCTTGCCGGCGAGTAGGGCCTCCATCCAGAAGTGTTTCAACTCCTAGTGGAAAAGTGGGGTCTTCCAGACGTAGATCTGATGGCGTCTCGACACAATCACAAGGTTCCGGTCTTCGGAACAAGGACAAGGGATCCTCAAGCAGCATTCGTGGATGCGCTGGCGGTGCCGTGGAGGTTTCGGCTGCTGTACATGTTCCCTCCGGTGTCGGTCCTGCCCAGGGTAATTCGGAAGTTCAAGCAAGAAAAAGGAATTCTGCTTCTCATAACTCCAGCATGGCCCAGACGGCACTGGTTCTCAGACCTGCAGGGCCTATTGTCAGAGCGTCCAATTCTACTTCCACAATGCTCAGACCTCCTCGTTCAGGGCCCCTGTGTCTACCAGGACCTAGCCCGGCTGTCTTTGACGGCGTGTCTCTTGAAGCTTCCGTCTTGAGGGCTAAGGGTTTTTCTGAGGAGGTCATTAAAACTATGTTGCGGGCCCGGAAACCGACTTCTGCCCGGATTTACCATAGGGTCTGGCATTCCTACTTTGTTTGGTGCGCATCTAACAATTCTGACGCTTCCAAGTTTAGTACAGCTAAACTTTTGGCTTTTCTGCAGCAGGGCCTGGATTTGGGCCTGCGTCTGGCCTCCCTCCAGGTTCATATTTCTGCCTTGTCGGTGTGGTTTCAGAGAAAAATTGCGACTTTACCTGATGTCCATACTTTCACTCAGGGTGTGTTGCATATACAACCTTCCTATGTCCCGCCTGTGGCTCCTTGGGACTTGTCGGTGGTTTTGGAGGCGTTGCAGGAGCCTCCGTTTGAACCCCTTGGTTCAGCTGATCTTAAGTGACTTTACCTTAAGGTGGTGTTCTTGCTGGCTATTGCCTCTGTTAGAAGAGTGTCGGATTTGGGTGACCTTTCCTGTAGTTCCCCATATCTGATATTTCACCCTGACCGGGCGGTTCTTAGGACTCGTCCCGGTTATTTGCTTAAGGTGGTTTCTTCGTTCCACCTTAATCAGGAGATTGTGGTTCTGGCCTTTGTCTCTCCTGAATTGTCTTCCAAAGAGCGGTCTTTGGATGTGGTACGGGCTCTCCGTATTTATGTGAAGAGAACAGCTTCTATTCGAAAATCTGATTTTCTTTTTGTTTTGTTTGGATTTCACAAACGTGGCTGGCCTGCTCACAAGCAGACTTTGGCCAGGTGGATTAGAATGGTGATTGCACATGCTTATGTGAAGGCTGGTCTGTCAGCTCCTGCTCACATTGCGGACCATTCTACTCTGTCTGTTGGACCTTCTTGGGCGGCCCAACGTGGTGCGACCCATGAACAATTGTGCATGGCGGCTACGTGGTCCTCCGTGAACACGTTCATAAGGTTCTATGCCTTCGATACTGCCGCTTCTCAGGATGCTTCCTTTGGACGCCGGGTTCTTGTGCCCGCTACAGTGCGTCCCCTCCCATAAGGTACTGCTTTAGGACATCCCCATTGTACATCCTTGTGGAGCCCAGTGTACCCCGCAGCAGAAAATGAATTTTATGGTAAGAACTTACCGTTGTTAAAACTTTCTGCGAGGTACACTGGGCTCCACAAGGCACCCACCCTGACGCACTTAGCTTCTTCGGGTTGGTATGGCATTAGCCGCTGACACTTCTCCTGTCGTGAGAGTGTGGTGTATGTGGCTACTAACCGTTGTCGTCTCTTTTCCTACTACTGCATTGGGCTGGTTAACTAAAAACTGAGCTCCTGTGCAGGGAGGCGGGGTTATAGAGGAGGCGGCGCTGTGCATTCTGGGAACAGTCAAAGCTTTGAGCCTGTTGGTGCCTCGGATCAAGATCCTACTCTACAACCCATTGTCCATCCTTGTGGAGCCCAGTGTACCTCGCAGAAAGAGTTTTAACAACGGTAAGTTCTTGCCATAAAACTTGTTTTTTGTTTAATCAATGTGTCAGTCTGTTATATTTGTTACTGTTGAGATTTTTCTCCTACTCTTTTTAACCTCCGATACTAACAGTTACGTTTTTATGAGTGTTCATATACCTTTCTATGTGTTTTTTTTTTTTTTTGAGTATTAAATGATTATCTTATTACCTAACCTAAATTGCTTTTTTACTTATTAGTCAGTGTTTGTATGAGCGCTGTTTATTTGCCTTCTATGTATCTTTTAGCACCCCTTAAAGTAGCAGTTGTACATACACTCTGTGTATGATGTGCGCCTAGGATTTTATATACCTTTTATTTTTATTTATTTTTTGGCCCTGTCATTGAATATTTCAAGGAAAATAAGTGAATGGTTTCAATTTTACTATTTGTAGTGTTTCACCAACTACATAAAAATCAACAAGGCACATGTCCCAATTCACACACCACCACCTTTGTTATGCTAATTCCCCCATAAAATACTAATAATATATGTTTATATTAATACCAAATCAAAGTGCAGTTTGTTGAAAAAAAAACAAATCAATAAAAAAGTTACAATTCTGTTGCCCGGGCTGTGACAGAAGATGTTATCCCTGGTGAAATTAATGTGGTATGAGCAAACCTACACTTAACTATTGACTCTGAAACAAAATGATCATTGGAGTGAGGACCTGCTGGTGTGCGTAGTTTAGATGGGTGGTCTTCAGTATGCCGACTGATGGGATCCCGGCGCACAGTATACCGGCGCCGGGATTCCCGACAGCCGGCATACAGACACTTATTCTCCCTCGTGGTGGTCCATGACCCCCCATGGAGGGGGAATAAAATAGTGTGGCGTGCGTAGCGCGCCACCATGCCCGTAGCGTGGCGAGCGCAGCGAGCCCGCAAGGGGCTCATTTGCGCTCGCCACACTGTCGGCAAGCCGGCGGTCGGGCTCCCGGCGCCGGTATGCTGGTCGCCGGGAGCCCGACCGCCGTCATATCGTAGTGAACTCGTTTAGATGTGTGCTGTATCTTCTTTTATTATACAGTGATTTACTATTGGTGCTGCAATGCAGGGGAAAGTACTGTACTTTATTTTTCTGTTCTTTGTGCTTTATACATGCAGCCAAGCTTGTGTGGAATATGTACATATATATTTTTGTTCATGTATGATTTCATATTAAGTACAATTTTTATAACCATATTTCTCATATGTCCTAGAGGATGCTGGGGACTCCAAAAGGACCATGGGGTATAGACGGGATCCGCAGGAGACGTGGGCACTTTAAGACTTTAAATGGGTGTGAACTGGCTCCTCCTTCTATGCCCCTCCTCCAGACCTCAGTTAGATTCTGTGCCCAGAGAGACTGGTCACACAACAGGGGAGCTCTCCTGAGTTTCTCTGGAAAAGACTTTATTTAGGTTTATTATTTTCAGGGAGCACTGCTGGCAACAGGCTCCCTGCTTTGTGGGACTGAGGGGAGAGAAGCAGACCTACTTCTGTGAGTTAGAAGCTCTGCTTCTTAGGCTACTGGACACCATTAGCTCCAGAGGGTCTGATCACTTGGTATAGCCTAGCTGCTCGTTCCCGGAGCCGCGCCGTCGTCCCCCTCACAGAGCCAGAAGAAAGAAGCCGGGTGAGTAACCAAAGTACAGAAGACTTAAGTAAAGACAGCAGAAGACTTCAGTCTCAGAGGTACCGCGCAGCGGTCGTGCTGCGCGCCATTGCTCCCACACACAAGCGGCACTACATGGGCGCAGGGGGGGCGCCCTGGGCAGCAATAAAACCTCAATTTCAGCCTGGCAAAAGTAAAAATTTACTTACCGATAATTCTATTTCTCATAGTCCGTAGTGGATGCTGGGAACTCCGTAAGGACCATGGGGAATAGCGGCTCCGCAGGAGACTGGGCACAAATAGAAAGCTTTAGTACTACCTGGTGTGCACTGGCTCCTCCCCCTATGACCCTCCTCCAAGCCTCAGTTAGGATACTGTGCCCGGACGAGCGTACACAATAAGGAAGGATATTGAATCCCGGGTAAGACTCATACCAGCCACACCAATCACACCGTATAACTTGTGATCTGAACCCAGTTAACAGTATGATAAAACAGAGGAGCCTCTAGAAAAGATGGCTCACTACAACAATAACCCGATTTAGTTAACAATAACTATGTACCAGTATTGCAGACAATCCGCACTTGGGATGGGCGCCCAGCATCCACTACGGACTATGAGAAATAGAATTATCGGTAAGTAAATTCTTATTTTCTCTGACGTCCTAGTGGATGCTGGGAACTCCGTAAGGACCATGGGGATTATACCAAAGCTCCCAAACGGGCGGGAGAGTGCGGATGACTCTGCAGCACCGAATGAGAGAACTCCAGGTCCTCCTCAGCCAGGGTATCAAATTTGTAGAATTTAGCAAACGTGTTTGCCCCTGACCAAGTAGCTGCTCGGCAAAGTTGTAAAGCCGAGACCCCTCGGGCGGCCGCCCAAGATGAGCCCACTTTCCGTGTGGAATGGGCTTTTACAGATTTTGGCTGTGGCAGGCCTGCCACAGAATGTGCAAGCTGAATTGTACTACAAATCCAACGAGCAATAGTCTGCTTAGAAGCAGGAGCACCCAGCTTGTTGGGTGCATACAGAATAAACAGCGAGTCAGATTTTCTGACTCCAGCCGTCCTGGAAACGTATATTTTCAGGGCCCTGACTACGTCCAGCAACTTGGAGTCCTCCAAGTCCCTAGTAGCCACAGGTACCACAATAGGCTGGTTCAGGTGAAACGCTGAAACCACCTTAGGGAGAAATTGAGGACGAGTCCTCAATTCTGCCCTATCCGTATGAAAAATTAGGTAAGGGCTTTTATAGGATAAAGCCGCCAATTCTGACACGCGCCTGGCTGAAGCCAGAGCCAATAGCATTACCACTTTCCATGTGAGATATTTTAAGTCCACAGTGGTTCAAACCAATGTGATTTTAGGAACCCCAAAACCACATTGAGATCCCAAGGTGCCACTGGAGGCACAAAAGGAGGCTGTATATGCAGCACCCCTTTGACAAACGTCTGAACTTCAGGAACTGAAGCCAGTTCTTTTTGGAAGAAGATCGACAGGGCCGAAATTTGAACCTTAATGGACCCTAATTTTAGGCCCATAGACAGTCCTGTTTGCAGGAAATGCAGGAAACGACCCAGTTGAAATTCCTCTGTAGGGGCCTTCCTGGCCTCGCACCACGCAACATATTTACGCCAAATACGGTGATAATGCTGCACGGTTACATCCTTCCTGGCTTTGATCAGGGTAGGGATGACTTCATCCGGAATGCCTTTTTCCTTCAGGATCCGGCGTTCAACCGCCATGCCATCAAACGCAGCCGCGGTAAGTCTTGGAACAGACAGGGTCGTTGCTGGAGCAGGTCCCTTCGTAGAGGTAGAGGCCACGGGTCCTCCGTGAGCATCTCTTGAAGTTCCGGGTACCAAGTCCTTCTTGGCCAATCCGGAGCCACGAGTATAGTCCTTACTCCTCTCCTTCTTATGATTCTCAGTACCTTGGGTATGAGAGGCAGAGGAGGGAACACATACACTGACTGGTACACCCACGGTGTTACCAGAGCGTCCACAGCTATTGCCTGAGGGTCCCGTGACCTGGCGCAATACCTGTCTAGTTTTTTGTTGAGGCGTGACGCCATCATGTCCACCTTTGGTTTTTCCCAACGGTTCACAATCATGTGGAAAACTTCTGGGTGAAGTCCCCACTCTCCCGGGTGGAGGTCGTGCCTGCTGAGGAAGTCTGCTTCCCAGTTGTCCACTCCCGGAATGAACACTGCTGACAGTGCTATCACATGATTTTCCGCCCAGCGAAGAATCCTTGCAACTTCTGTCATTGCCCTCCTGCTTCTTGTGCCGCCCTGTCTGTTTACGTGGGCGACTGCCGTGATGTTGTCCGACTGGATCAGCACCGGCTGACCTTGAAGCAGAGGTCTTGCTAGGCTTAGAGCATTGTAGATGGCCCTTAGCTCCAGGATATTTATGTGAAGTGATGTCTCCAGGCTTGAAGCCCTGGAAATTTCTTCCCTGTGTGACTGCTCCCCAGCCTCTCAGGCTGGCATCCGTGGTCACCAGGACCCAGTCCTGAATGCCGAATCTGCGACCCTCTAGAAGATGAGCACTCTGCAACCACCACAGAAGAGACACCCGTGTCCTTGGGGACAGGGTTATCCGCTGATGCATCTGAAGATGCGATCCGGACCATTTGTCCAGCAGATCCCACTGAAACGTTCTTGCGTGGAATCTGCCGAATGGAATCGCTTCGTAGGAAGCTACCATCTTTCCCAGGACTCTTGTGCATTGATGCACTGAGACTTGCCCTGGTTTCAGGAGGTTTCTGACTAGGTCGGATAACTCCCTGGCTTTTTCTTCCGGAAGGAACACCTTTTTCTGGACTGTGTCCAGAATCATCCCTAGGAACAGAAGACGTGTTGTCGGAATCAGCTGCGATTTTGGGATATTTAGAATCCAGCCGTGCTGCCGTAGCACTACTTGAGATAGGGCTACTCCGACTACTAACTGTTCTCTGGATCTTGCTCTTATCAGGAGATCGTCCAAGTAAGGGATAATTAAAACGCTTTTTCTTCGAAGAAGAATCATCATTTCGGCCATTACCTTGGTAAAGACCCGAGGTGCCGTGGATAATCCAAACGGCAGCGTCTGAAACTGATAGTGACAGTTTTCTACCACAAACCTGAGGTACCCTTGATGAGAAGGGTAAATGGGGACATGGAGGTAGGCATCTTTGATGTCCAGAGACACCATATAGTCCCCCTCTTCCAGGTTCGCGATCACTGCCCTGAGTGACTCCATCTTGAATTTGAACCTCTGTATGTAAGTGTTCAAAGACTTCAGATTTAAAATTGGTCTCACCGAGCCGTCCGGCTTCGGTACTACAAACAGCGTGGAATAATACCCCTTCCCTTGTTGCAGGAGGGGTACCTTGATTATCACCTGCTGGGAATACAGCTTGTGAACTGCCTCCCTGTCGGAGGGAGACGTTGGTAAAGCAGACTTCAGGAACCGGCGAGGGGGAGACGTCTCGAACTCCAATTTGTACCCCTGAGATACTACTTGCAGGATCCAGGGGTCCACTTGCGAGTGAGCCCACTGCGCGCTGAAATTCTTGAGACGGGCCCCCACCGTGCCTGAGTCCGCTTGTAAGGCCCCAGCGTCATGCTGAGGACTTGGCAGAAGCGGGGGAGGGCTTTTTTTCCTGGGAAGTGGCTGTCTGTTGCAGTCTTTTTCCCCTTCCTCTGCACCGGGGCAGAAAAGAGGAACCTTTTGCCCGCTTGCCCTTATGGGGACGAAAGGACTGAGCCGGATAAGACTGCGTCTTTTTATGTTGAGAGGCTACCTGGGGTAAAAATGTGGATTTCCCAGCAGTTGCCGTGGCCACCAGGTCCGATAGACCGACCCCAAATAACTCCTCCCCTTTTATAAGGCAATATTTCCATATGCCGTTTAGAGTCCGCATCACCTGACCACTGTCGCGTCCATAATCCTCTTCTGGCAGAAATGGACAGCGCACTCACTCTTGAAGCCAGAGTGGAAATAACCCTCTGTGCATCTCGCATATATAGAAATGCATCTTTTAAATGCTCTATAGTCAACAATATACTGTCCCTATCCAGGGTATCAATATTTTCAGTCAGGGAATCCGACCAAGCTACCCTAGCGCTGCACATCCAGGCTGAGGCGATTGCTGGTCGCAGTATAACACCAGTATGTGTGTATATACTTTTTAGGATATTTTCCAGTTTTCTGTCGCCTGGTTCCTTGAGGGCGGCCGTATCTGGAGACGGTAACGCCACTTGTTTTGATAAGCGTGTGAGCGCTTTATCCACTCTAGGGGGTGTTTCCCAACGCGCCCTAACCTCTGGCGGGAAAGGGTATAATGCCAATAACTTTTTAGAAATTATCAGTTTTTTATCGGGGGAAACCCACGCTTCATCACACACCTCATTTAATTCGTCTGATTCAGGAAAAACTACAGGTAGTTTTTTCACACCCCACATAATACCCTTTTTAGTGGTACTTGCAGTATCAGATATGTTTAACACCTCTCTCATTGCCGTGATCATGTAACGTGTGGCCCTACTGGAAGTCACGTTTGTCTCCTCACCGTCGACACTGGAGTCAGTATCCGTGTCGACGTCAGTATCCACCACCTGAGGTAACGGCCTTTTTAGAGCCCCTGATGGTTTCTGAGACGCCTGGACAGGGACTAGCTGATTAGTCGGCTGTCTCATGTCATCAACCGTCTTTTGTAAGGAGCTGACACTGTCACGTAAATCCTTCCATAAAGCCATCCACTCAGGTGTCGACTCCTTAGGGGGTGACATCTCTATTATAGGCAATTGCCCCGCCTCCACATCATTTTCCTCCTCATACATGTCGACACAAACGTACCGACACACAGCACACGCACAGGGAATGCTCTGATAGAGGACAGGACCCCACTAGCCCTTTGGGGAGACAGAGGGAGAGTATGCCAGCACACACCAGAGCGCTATATATAGATATAGGGACAACCTTATATAAGTGTTTCTCCCTTATAGCTGCTGTATTGTTAATATCCCGCCAATTAGTGCCCCCCTCTCTTTTTTACCCTGTTTCTGTAGTGCAGGACTGCAGGGGAGAGTCAGGGAGACGTCCTTCCAGCGGAGCTGTGAGGGAAAATGGCGCCTGTGTGCTGAGGAGATAGGCACCGCCCCCTTCTCGGCGGCCTTTCTCCCGCTTTTTGTGAAAATCTGGCAGGGGTTAAAATTCATCCATATAGCCCAGGAGCTATATGTGATGTATTTTTAGCCAGCCAAGGTGTTTCTATTGCTGCTCAGGGCGCCCCCCCCCCCCCCCCCCCCAGCGCCCTGCACCCTCAGTGACCGGAGTGTGAAGTGTGCTGAGAAGCAATGGCGCACAGCTGCAGTGCTGTGCGCTACCTTGTGGAAGACAGGATGTCTTCTGCCGCCGATTTGCCGGACTCTTCTTGCTTCTGGCTCTGTAAGGGGGCCGGCGGCGCGGCTCTGGGACCGAGCTCCAAGGCTGGGCCTGTGATCGGTCCCTCTGGAGCTAATGGTGTCCAGTAGCCAAGAAGCCCAATCCACTCTGCACGCAGGTGAGTTCGCTTCTTCTCCCCTTAGTCCCTCGATGCAGTGAGCCTGTTGCCAGCAGGTCTCACTGAAAATAAAAAACCTAAACTAAAACTTTCACTAAGAAGCTCAGGAGAGCCCCTAGTGTGCACCCTTCTCGTTCGGGCACAAAAATCTAACTGAGGCTTGGAGGAGGGTCATAGGGGGAGGAGCCAGTGCACACCAGGTAGTACTAAAGCTTTCTATTTGTGCCCAGTCTCCTGCGGAGCCGCTATTCCCCATGGTCCTTACGGAGTTCCCAGCATCCACTAGGACGTCAGAGAAAGTGATATACAGTGCTTAGGCACTGTATACAGACCCCCGCCAGTATAAAAAATCGCGGGACATAAACGCGCCATTAAGGGGGCGGGGCTTGGTCCTTCCAGCTCTAATCGGCACCATTTTCTCTTCACAGTGAGCTGCAGAGACGCTGGTCCTGGCCTCCTACTCTTCTGTCACAAGTAACAGGGTGCTAAACGGGGGGGGGGGGGGGGGCACTGCAGATTTGGTGTTGAATTATTATTTATAAAAAGCGCTGCCAGGTCTGGGGCACTATATATACTTTCAGACCGGGATAGGCGCTGGGTGACAGCTGGCAAACTCCCTCTGTGTTTCTCTAATAGGCCTAATTGTGGGTCTGTCCCCTATAGCCCAGTGTGATAGTGGGTGTCGGTACGAGTGTGTCGACATGTCTGAGGCTGAATGCTCTTCCCAGGAGGAGGCTGGAGTGGGGACAGAACAGAGTGGGGGAGTGAATTTGTCGGCACAGCCGACTGCTGATTGGGTAAATATGTGGAGTGTCTTGAATGCAAATGTGGCTTTATTAAATAAGAGACTGGATAAATCTGAGGCTCAGAACCAAACATGGAGACAATCCATGGAAGATGCTTTATCCCAAACGCAGACTCCCTCAGGGTCACAGAAACGGTCGTTTACCCAAATAGCAGACACAGATACCGACACTGATTCGGATTCCAGTGTCGACTATAGCGATGCCAGGTTGAATCCTAAACTGGCTAAGAGCATTCACTACATGATTGTGGCAATAAAAGACGTGTTGCATTTCACGGAAGACCCTGCTGTTCCTGAGACCAGGGTCTGTATGTTTAAAGGAAAGAAACCAGTGGTAACGTTTCCTCCCTCTCATGAACTGAACACTCTCTTTTTGAAACAGCTTGGGACATTCCCCTCTGAGGATTGGAAAAAGTGGGAGTCAACCCCCAATGTGGACAAGGCTCTAGCATGGCTGTCCAAGAAGGTGGTGCTTCCGTCCCCTGACACGGCGGCCCTAAAGGATCCTGCGGATCGTAAGCAGGAAACTACTTTTGAAATCTATTCATGTCACTACGGGTACGCTGCTCAGACCTGCTGTGGCATCGGCATGGGTGAGTAGTGCAATTGAAAAGTGGGCAGATAACTTATCATCTGATTTGGACACCCTGGATAGGGATAGCGTTCTTTTGACACTGGGTCATATCAGGGACGCTGCAGTCTATCTAAAGGAGGCTGCGAGAGATATTGGCCTCTTGGGATCAAGGGCCAATGCCATGGCAATCTCGGCTAGGAGAGCATTATGGACTCATCAATGGAATTGTGATGCTGACTCTAAGAAGGCTATGGAGTCTCTGCCGTATAAAGGTAGTGTTTTGTTTGGTGAGGGCCTCGTGGACCTGGTATCTACAGCTACCGCGGGTAAGTCATCTTTTCTACCGTATGTCCCTGCACAACGAAAGAAAACGCCTCTTTATCAGATGCAGTCCTTTCGGTCTAATAAATTCAAAAAAGGACGAGGGTCCTCCTTCCTTGCTGCTAGAGGTAGGGGAAGGGGAAAAATGTCGCCGGCTGTGGCAAGCTCCCAAGAGCAGAAGTCCTCCCCGGCCTCTACCAAATCCACCGCATGACGCTGGGGCTCCGCTGCGGGAGTCCGCATCGGTAGGGGCACGTCTTCAGTCAGGTCTGGGCTCGTTTGGCCCTAGATCCTTGGGTGCTAGAAATAGTGGTCCAAGGGTACAGACTGGAGTTTCAAGACGTGCCCCCTCAGCGATTTTTCAAATCCTCCTGACCAGCTTCTCCGGAAAGGGAAGTAGTATGCGCTGCGATACAAAAGCTGTGTCTGCAGCAAGTTATTGTCACGGTCTCCCCTGTTCGTGGTCCCGAAGCCAGATGGCTCGGTCAGACCGATTCTGAACTTAAAATCCCTCAATTTATACCTGAAAAGATTCAAATTCAAGATGGAATCTCTCCGAGCAGTGATCTCCAGTCTGGAAGGGGGGGATTTTATGGCGTCAGTCGACATCAAAGATGCCTACTTACATGTCCCAATATATCCTCCACATCAAGCTTACCTGAGGTTTGCTGTTCAGGATTGTCATTACCAATTTCAGACATTGCCGTTTGGTCTTTCCACGGGTCCGAGGACCTTCACCAAAGTAATGGCGAAAATGATGGTGCTCCTGCGCAAGCAGGGTGTCACAATTATCCCATACTTGGACGATCTCCTGATAAAGGCGAGATCAAAGGAGCAGTTACTAAGAAACGTTGCGCTCTCCCTGACAGTCCTGCAACAACATGGTTGGCTCCTAAATTTGCCAAAGTCACAGTTAGTTCTGACAACACGGCTGTCTGATCCTGGACACGGAACTGCAGAGTGTTTCTCCCAGTGGAAAAAGCTCTGGAAATCCAGAACATGGTCAAGGAGATTCTGAAACCAGCAAGAGTGTCGATTCATCAATGCACTCGGGTGCTGGGGAAGATGGTGGCAGCCTACGAAGCCATTCCGTTTGGCAGGTTCCATGCCAGGGTGTTTCAGTGGGACCTGTTGGACAAGTGGTCCGGGTCTCACCTGCACATGCACCGGAAAATAAGCCCATCTTCCAGGACCAGAGTATCTCTCCTGTGGTGGCTCCCAAGTTCTCACCTGCTAGAGGGACGCAGGTTCGGGATCCAGGATTGGGTCCTGGTGACCACGGATGCAAGTCTCCGAGGCTGGGGAGCAGTCACACAGGGGGAAAATTTCCAGGGAAAATGGTCAAGCCAGGAAGCTTGTCTGCACATAAACATTCTGGAATTAATAGCCATCTACAATGGCCTTCTACAAGCGGAACATCTTCTTCGCGGTCTGCCCGTCCTGATTCAGTCGGACAACATAACAGCAGTGGCGTACATAAACCGCCAGGGTGGAACAAAGAGCAGAGCGGCGATGGCCACAAAAGTTCTCAGCTGGACGGAAAAACATGCAAGCGCTCTGTCAGCGGTCTTCATTCCGGGCGTGGACAACTGGGAAGCAGACTTCCTCAGCAGACACGATCTCCATCCAGGAGAGTGGGGTCTTCATCAAGAGGTCTTTGTAGAAGTGACAAGTCATTGGGGAATTCCTCAAATAGACATGATGGCGTCTCGCCTCAACAAGAATCTTCAGAGATGTTGTTCTAGGTCGAGGGACCCTCAAGCCAGTTCAGTGGACGCCCTGGTGACACCGTGGGTGTTTCAGTCGGTATATGTGTTCCCTCCACTTCCACTCATTCCAAAGGTGATAAGGATCATAAGAAGAACAAGGCGATACTCATTGTTCCAGATTGGCCACGGAGGGCCTGGTATCCGGATCTTCAGGAATTACTCATAGGAGATCCCTGGCCTCTTCCTCTAAGAGAGGACCTGTTACAGCAAGGTTGCGTTTGATGGCGTGGCGGTTGAACACCAAATCCTAGCTCGAAAGGGTATTCCCGTTGAAGTCATCCCCACTCTACTTAAAGCTAGAAAGGAAGTAACGGCAAAGCATTATCACCGTATTTGGAGAAAATATGTGTCTTGGTGTGAATCCAAGAAGGCTCCTACGGAAGAATTTCAGCTGGGTCGTTTTCTCCATTTTTTGCAAGCAGGTGTGGATGCAGGCCTAAAGTTAGGCTCCATTAAAGTGCAGATTTCGGCCTTATCCATTTTCTTTCAAAAAGAATTGGCCTCTCTTCCAGAAGTTCAGACTTTCGTGAAAGGTGTTCTGCACATCCAACCTCCATTTGTGGCACCGTGGGACATTAACAATTCCTTCAGTCACATTGGTTTGAACCTTTACAGAAGGTTGAGTTGAAATTTCTCACTTGGAAAGTGGTCATGCTTTTGGCCTTGGCGTCCGCAAGGCGGGTGTCGGAATTGGCGGCTTTGTCTCACAAGAGCCCCTATTTGATCTTCCATGTGGATAGAGCAGAATTGAGAACTCGTCAACAATTTCTGCCAAAGGTGGTTTCTTCGTTTCACATGAACCAACCTATTGTGGTGCCTGTGGCTACTGAAGCCTTGGCTGATTCAAAGTCTCTCGATGTAGTCAGAGCTTTGAAAATTTATGTAGCCAGAACGGCTCGTATTAGGAAAACGGAGGCTCTGTTTATCCTGTATGCTTCCAACAAAATTGGGGCTCCTACTTCTAAGCAGACTATTGCACGCTAGATCTGTAATACGATTCGGCATGCTCATTCTACGGCTAGATTTCCGTTACCGAAGTCTGTGAAGGCCCATTCTACCAGGAAGGTGGGCTCATCTTGGGCGGCTGCCCGAGGAGTCTCGGCGGTTCAACTTTGCCGAGCAGCTACTTGATCGGATTCAAACACTTTTGCTAAGTTCTACAAGTTTGATACCCTGGCTGATGAGGACCTCATGCTTGCTCAATCGGTGCTGCAGAGTCGTCCGCACTCTCCCGCCCAGTCTGGAGCTTTGGTATAAATCCCAGGGTCCTTTTGGAGTCCCCAGCATCCTCTAGAACGTAAGAGAAAATAGGATTTTAAGACCTACCGGTAAATCCTTTTCTCTTAGTCCGTAGAGGATGGTGGGCGCCCGTCCCAGTGTGGACTCTGTCTGCAGTACTTGTTGATAGTCTTTGCTTTTGTTACACAAAGGTTGTGTTTCGGTAAGGGTCAGCCTGTTGCTGTTTTTGGTTCATGCTGTTAACTGGTATTTTCTTAAAAGCCATGTTGTACGGTGTGTTGTGGTGTGAGCTGGTGTGTATCTCACCCTTAGTTAACAAAAGTCCTTTTCCTCGAAATGTCCGTCTCCCTGGGCACAGTTCCTATAACTGAGGTCTGGAAGAGGGGCATAGAGGGAGGAGCCAGTTCACACCCATTTAAAGTCTTAAAGTGCCCATGTCCTGCGGATCCCGTCTATACCCCATGGTCCTTTTGGAGTCCCCAACATCCTCTACGGACTAAGAGAAAAGGATTTACCGGTAGGTATTAAAATCCTATTTTTCAGTACTTAACAATGTGGTTTAACAATTACTGATCCTAATCCTAATATTCCTTAAATGTTCTGTCCTTTTAGCGGATATTGCACAAAGATATAGGATAAGCAAGTATCCCACGTTAAAACTGTTTAGAAATGGAATGATGATGAAAAGAGAGTATAGAGGTCAGCGCTCAGTGGCTGCAATTGCAGACTTTATCCGACAACAAAAAAGTGATCCAATCCGGACAATTGAAAACCTGGAGGAATTAAAAACTATTGATGTGAGTATTTTGTTATGCACCATTTAATTTCCTACGTGTACAGGGCATCCGGATGATAGGTCAACAGTGAAAAGGTCAACATAACAATGGTCGACATGAGGTTTTTGGGTTTTTTTTCAGGACTTTTTCATACTATACTATCCACATGGGCTACAATTGTAAATAGTAACCTTGCCTGAAGCATGGCGAGGGGATGCGCTGCACTAATTGGGGGTCTAGGTGCTGGAAGGAACATTCTGACACCACAAAGACATTAAAAACTCATATCAACCATTTGGTGCCATCCTGGACATTGTTGACCTTCTGACTGATGACGCATTGATCCATCACCCATCTACATTACCACTACTGTATTTGCGATGAAGCATTGGGAAAGCTGTGATTGTTCCTGAACTCTTGCTTTTGGCAGTACTGTATAGATAAGTTCAACAGATCTGTATTTAAACTAGATTGTCTCATCACTTTTACAAACCATGTAATACAATCACCCAAACTATTTAGAGTTGATCTATCTTTAAGGACATATTATAAAGCGTATAGAAGAGTGTTTTTATTGCAGTTATTCTGCTAGGTCCCTGGTTCCACAGACTGACCCACATTATGGCTGGTACAGTCCCCTAGCCCGCTACACTCTCAAAATAGAATCATGAATCTGACACAAACCTGTTAAACATATTTGGGACACTGCTACTTACTCTGTGTGCCTTCATTCTATACTAAAGCAGATTTGCATAGCTGTCATGTTAACACTTTGTCACTGAAACTATTTTGACACTTTTTGGACTGGTCACATTTTAGCATCAACATACGCAATTATGCAGTACCCACAAAATACCTGTGTTGTTGTTGTTGTTGTTGTTGTTGTGTGTGGTTTTTTTTTCTTTAGTAGACTTTGAATTTCCAGAAATTAGAATGTTTGCTTATTTGTCCTACATTGCAAAGACAATGTACTCAAAATGGCAAAAAGAATGTTTTTTTTCGATTTTTTTTTTTTTTTTTTTTTTTTTTTTTTTTTTTTCTCCCCCCTTTAATTAAAATTGCAAGTGTGTCTTAGTTTTGTGGTTCTTGCTTCGGTGTTAATCCACTTTTCCAAAACTGCAAACAGCTGGATTCAATAGTTAAGTTTCAATAATAAAATCTACACTTGAAAATGAGGATGCCCCTAGGTTTATTAAAGCCATTTTGGAGAGGTTTGCCCCATATAATGAGTACATAAGGATTTCTGCAGTACAGGGGTTATTCTCTGGTGATCACTTTATGGGGGTATATTCAGTTGGCGTCGGATCCATTCCGACTTACATTTGTCAGGAATGGATCCGACAACCCCTATTCTATCCCATCTCAATTCGACTTTTAACCCAGGAAGGAGAGGGGCAGCCAGAGGAGATCAGTGCTACAGTAGCGCTGCAGAAGTATGTCACACAGCCGCCCGACCTCACGGTAGTGTCCACCCGGCTCCAGCAAGCTTGCTGGAGCCGGGTCGACGCTGCCGTAAGCGGCGCGGCTGTGTGACATCCTACTGTAGCGCTGATCTCCCCTATATGCCCGCGGCAGTCCCCCGTCTCCCTGCAGCTCTGCCCCCTCTCCTCGTCTGGGTCCGCATCTCAGTCTGACATCTTTTGATGTCTGACTGAGATGGTCGAAAAGGGGGCCAAAACCTGGTTTTTGCCACAAGCACGTGGATCGGCAGCTATTCCGCCGATCCACGTGCTTTTTGACAAATCGAATTCATCGACTTGTCGAAAAATTTAGGGATATATTGAATAGGTCAAATCAGGATTCGACCTTAAAAAGTCGAAAACTGCCGTTTTTTCGACAGACGCCAGTTTTCGACTTCAATTGAATATACCCCATGATCTTCTCTTTCAAATAAGGGCGTCCATGAGACTGCATGCTAGAATAGAGAGATGGAGCATTTGAATACACTTACTCCCTGGCTTTTGAATATATCTCTAGAATAGTTCATGGTCGAGACAAGAGCTTGACATTATCAACACCCACTGCAATTATGTAATCAAGGCTCACCCTCATCTCAGCGAAGGCAATTATTAGCACTACTGATAAGTCATCGTCCCCCCTCCCCCCCTTGATCAGCTGCGGTGCTCAGAGATCTTTAGCAAAGGTTGCACGTGTAGGACAGTTCAAAAAGCTACTAGTATATTACTGACTTTGTCTATCTGTATGGATCCACCAATCCTCATAGTGCAAATACAGTTTTGAGGCATGTAACTCAAATCTCTTGCCCACTTAGGAAAGATCATTCAGTAACATGGCAACCTGCTGCAGAGGGCTGAAAGAACACAGTGAAAACATTTAAACTAGTTTAAACACTTAAATGATACAAGATAAATGATTACAGTTGTGTCCCACATACACCTTTCCCCAGTTTGTGCCAAATAGCCCTGTATAGCGGGTTACAGACTTTGCTGCTTCCAAGACACTAATCCTATGTACCTAGTGCACTTCGAGGGGTGATTGATAAGTACCCGTGTTAGGCAAGAAAAAAAAAATTATTGGGAAAATTTTGATTTATTTTTCATGTTCAACATAGTCCTGTTTTAGCTCGATACACTTGGCCCAACGATAATCCAACTTTTTCAAGCCCTCCAAAAAATTGGATTTGAACTCTGTGAAATAGGCTTCAGTTTCGGTGATGACCTTCTTGTTAGATGCTAATCTCTTTCCACCGAGCCATTTTTTCATGTTTGGAAACAGGGGGCTAAATCTGGAGAATATGGCAGATGCGGCAGCAATTCATAGCCCAATTCCACCAATTTTGCTGTGGCGATGTGGGACGAGTGTACCGGCACATTGTAGTGGCGGAACAGCATTTTTTTTCTTCGCCTTGTGGACCCGTTTTCTCTCCAATGCGTTGTCGAATCTGCCCAAAAATTTAGCATAATATTGCCCTGTGATCGTTCTTCCCTTTTCCAAATAGTCCATGAAGATTATGCCTTTTGAATCCCAGAAAACAGTGGCCATGACCTATCCGGCCGATGGAACCGTCTTCGCCTTCTTTGGTGCACGTTCGCTGGGTGAAGTCCACTGTTTGGACTGTTCCTTCATTTCTGGCTTGTAGTGATGGATCCATGTTTCATCAACAGTCACGAAATGGCGCAGAAACTCCTTCGGATTGCGCTTAAACATGTCCAAACACTGCTTTGAAGTGGTCATTTGATTCCGCTTGTTGTCCACAGTGATCAAACACGGCACCCATCTTGCGATAGCTTTGTCATGCCCAAATGTTCACGTAGGATATTCTGCACACGTTCAAATGAGATGCCTACGATCTCAACAATCTCTTTTCTTCACTCGCCGGTCTGCCAATATGATATCATGGATTTTGTGGACCATTTCATCTGTAGTCTCCTCAATTGGGCAACCTGGGCGCTCTTCATCCAGGACGGATGTATGGCCACACTTGAATTCATTGAACTAATATCTGATGGTTGCCAACGAAGGTAAAAGGTCCCCATAAACGGCTTCCAACTTTTCTTTGATTTCCTCACATCCAAAAACAATAATCTAATCACCGATCGGTACTGCACTTTCTCCATAGTTAGAAAAAAATCAAACTTGCTCACTTCCAACAGCTACCAAAACAAGTACACCTTGAATTTATCTGAAATTCTGACAGTCGTTTGACAGATGACACTAAACAATGATATACAGGTTTGATGTCAGTGGCGCCATCTGTCTTCAAACATGGGTACTTATCCATCACCCGTCGTATTTGCAAACTAATGCACAAAAGTGACAAAAAATAGCATGTGAATCGCGCCAGATGTCTCGCACTATATTGTGCAAAAGGGATACGTTTATGAGGACACATCTTCAGTCTCCATATATGGCTGATTACATGCATGCCACTCTATAACTGGGAAGCTTCTGTTTTCCAACTAAAAGCATGACTGAGACTTACATATGTATGTATGCTGTGTTGCTATGTATACTGCTAGGTGTATGCCTACTGAAGAAAAGCAGTTGCAGAAAAATATTTTGTTAGAAACAATAGCCACTTTATGGAAGAAACTGTTGTCTTGTTTTCAGCTGTACCATAGTCAAGCAAAGTGGGCATTGTAAGTGTCCAAAATCTCACTTCTACTTTAGAAATCGTATTTAATTATTCAACTTTGTACATTCATTTCTACCAATGGACCAGCATTTATAATGTATATTTTGTAATGTAGTGTCATAGATGTTTCCTGATCATAATGTCTTCCATTTGTATTTTGTAGTATATTGTAGTGCAAATTCAGATGTTTGGGTACTCTTGGTCGCATTGTATTTTCCAGCAGTTATGTTGTATTTCTGTATTGTTGTTGCAGGGGCTCTGGGACTCAAGGTAGTACTTGGACAAACCCCCTAAAGTCCTGCCTTTGGCCCACAATTCTATAGTAAAATACACTGTCTGCAGCCTGCTCACAATGTACCGCAGGTGCCCCACTCTCTGGTTTTATATGGTGGACAAAGATAGGACCTTCTTTTAAAATAATATATTTGCTACTACTGAACATTTCTTTTCAAGTAAATGCAGTAGTTAAGTTATTGTTTAACATTTCTTTAATTTTTTTTATTTAATCTTTCTAATAATGCTTTTGCCACTTAAACTCAATGGATTTTCACTTTGATGGGGAAGAAGTGATGGCTGATAATGCTGAATACATCTTTTATAAATGTATCCACAACAATGACATTTAAATGTAGTAATGAGTTTTGCACAATTGTTGTAGCTTTAGGTATGGTGTAAGTACTTCCTTATTAACGGTTGGCAATTATATTTTATTGTGAAGCTTTTTTGACTGCACAAATTATTAATCAAATTAATGTGTCGAAAACAAAACCCTTTGGAGCTATGTTAGGTGTTTTAACATTTTGTTCTTGTTTTTTTCATTACAGCGCAGTAAAAGAACAATAATTGGCTTTTTTGAAAGGAATGATTCTGACAACTACAGAACATTTGCAAAAGTAGCAAATATTTTGCATGACGATTGTGTCTTTCTTAGTGCTATTGGGTAAGAGCCATATTGTACAGCATTTGTTGTGGTGGTGACATATTCAGTTATTTGTACTTATGCAGAATTGTTTATCCTTCTCCATATTTATTACATTTTTCTCTACATTCTTTAGGGATGTTTCAAAACCAGAGCGGTATAGTGGAGATAATGTAATCTACAGGCCTATTGGGGTAAGTGTGTTCCATATACTCTAATGGAGACTTAGAATTGCTTGCATAAATTAATTATAAAATGCTAGGCTAACCAAGCCTATTTATTAAGGAAACATACCGGTAATCAAATAAGTCAAGGTCAAGTCTATATGATAGTCACGGTCTTGTTACTCTTATGAGCCACGGCTGTGGCTCATTCCTATGTTTCATTTTGGTTATGTATTTTATGTTATACTTCTGTTTATGTTCCCCGTGGGTGTCATGGGGTGTTTGGAGCTCACCCTTAAGGAGAGGATACTGTTATGAACCACAGGTAGTGGTTCATTCCTATTTTATGTTTATAGTTCTCTTGCAGGCCAGGATTTCCTTTTGCTCTGGTTTAGAAGATATTTGCTGTCAGTGGTGAGTCTGTGTAATTGCAGCCTGTTTCCATGTGGTTGGTATCACCTGTCTGCTAATTGCATCTTGTCAGTTTGGAGTCATGCAACGGGGCAGCTGCACGACATAATTAATTAGGCCTCTCTGTTATATGCTGGCTGAGTGCAATTCACAGACGCTAGTGATATTTCTAGGTTTCCAGTCTTCCAGAGTGCTTGAGTTCTGAGCTTGTTCCTGAGCTCCTGTCTAGCAGAGTCTGTCTAGCTGCTTCCTGTGTAGATTCCGGTGTCAGTCCCTGTGTCGATTCCTGTGTCTTATCCCGTGTCCTGCCGTGAAGCGTTCCTGTCCAGAAGTCCTGTGGCTTTGCCTATGCCTGTTCGAGTTTCTGGCTTCTTGGTGTCCACCGGTCTGTCGTTTGGGATTCTGCCTGTCCGTCGTTTGGGATTCTGCCTGTCCTCCAGTTCTGAGAGGCTGTTTCGGCAGCATTGGGGGTTCCTGTCCGTTTGCCAGTATTTGTACCGGTTCCGTGAGTAGCGGCTTTGCCGCGTCCGTCGGCCTAGGCCGCTGTATTCCTTGGTTGTATCTGTCACTGGTGTTTTGCAGAGGGTTCTGCTTATGCTGTCACCGCCGGTACACAAAAGTATTGTGTCGGCGTGTGGTCAGCATTTCCTTTGTTGTTCTTTTTCTTTGGCGGCAAGCCGCACATACATTTAGTTTTAGCCTAGTTAGTAGCCCCTGGCTTTGGTTGTTTCAGTTAGAGGGCCCCTTGTTATTACCCTGTCTCAGTTCACGCTTTGTCTTTTTTTAAGACCTGAGGGGGCTTCGGAGTTGGGCAGACCTAATCCGCCCTTCAAACGCGGCTGCCATGGGCCCAAGAAACCATAGTCCTGCAAGCGTGAATTGACAACACGGGTAAAAAAACGGAGGTAGGGTGCCAGGGGCTATTCCCGTTCCATTTCACCAAATCCAGTATTACGTCCTGGTGCTCTGGACTCACTTCATAACATCTCCCTTGTTCTGAGCACCAGGAACCTAACAGTTACTGTTACTAGTTTTCTGTAGGGTATACTTAGGGACCACTTTTTCTTTTTCATGACTTGCTATTATTTTATTTATAAGGTGCCACAAGTAGTTTGCAGTGCCATTAGAACAGTACAGGCACTAGTGTATTAATAATGGGTGCAGTTTGTGCGGTGCACACCCTACACCCATTATTTCTAATACTTACCGTCCGGCGTTCCACAGTGCTGCAGAAATCGCTGGGGAAATTGTACACGGCCATTTTTTCCAGTGTTTTGCGCATGCGCAGTAGGAAAATCACTGGGGAAAATGGCCTCTGCACCATTTCCCCGGAGACCTGCACATGTACTTAAGACTCTGGGACAGCACTAGGGTCCTCTAGTGACCCTAGTGCCCAGAGCTACAGCGCTGCCTGCTAGAGAGGAGGGGGCCAGGATGAATCCTGCAGACGGGCCGCCTCCTCTCTAGATGCGCCCCTGAATACTGGGTACACAGAACTTAACATAACAGAAATACTAAAATGGAGCACCGTTAACAATTAACAATTAGCACCACATTTCTCAGTATACAATACAGCTGAGATGTAAGGATGCATTGCGTACTACTAGGGGCAGGCAGCCATTGGAAGAGATGAATGGTTATGAGTGGAGATGCGGTATAGACAGTCGTAGTATTAGAGAGTATTTAGAGTATTAGAGAGCTGTAACTGAAGTGCAAGTGAAGATGGCTATGAGAACAGAATGGAAGAGGGCCCTGCTCCAAGGGTATCCGGTCATTAGGTCGACCACTATTGGTTGACATGCATTAGATCGACAGGGTCACTAGGTCGACATGGTCATTAGGTCGACAAGTACTAGGTCGACATTTCAAAAGGTCGACATGAGTTTGTTTTTTAAATTGAACTTTTTCACACTTTACGCTACATGTGGACTACAATTGCCCGAAACCGCGAGCCATGCGAGGTGACACGGTGCACTAATTGGGGTTCCCCGTCACTGTACGAAGAAAACGACACCAAAAAAGGTTTAAAAAAACTTCGACCTTTTGACCCTGTCAACCTAATGCATGTCGACCAATAGTGGTCGACCTAATGACTGTCGACCTAAGTTGTGAAAGACCCATACCTGCTCCAAGGAGATTGCAATCTAGGGGGAGATGGACAGGTGACACGAGGCTCGAGCAAACGAAGGTGTCCTGATGGCTGGAAGTTAGCGGGGCAGAGATCGTCAAAACATGAGGAAGAGGGGTTGGGAGAGTGGCCTCGAGACTTGGTTATGTGGAGGAAGGGTATGCATTGATGAACAGGTGCATTTTCAGTGCCCGTTTTAATCTTTGCAAGGTCGGGGCCAGTGACTGTATTTGGAGCTTTCTATTAAACACACCAAAAATACACATGCATTTATTTGGTTGCTTTGTGCAGGGCTGGAAAGTTGATCATCCCAAGTGTATGAAACTGAAAGCTATTAACTGTTCCATAGGGTTTTTTTTAACTCCATTTTCTTCTAGTGTTTTTTTTTTTTTTGCTTCAAAAATGCCTGACCTGTATATACATGTGAAATATACTTTATGTAAATATTAAGTGAACTATTTATAATAAAATTCCAGATGCAGTACTTTAACTAGCTTCTATAACGGCTTTATCAAGTCCGTTGGACAAGCTTTCCATACACTGATATCACATTTTTTCTCTTACGTCCTAGAGAATGCTGGCGACTCCAAAAGGACCATGGGGTATAGACGGATCCGCAGGAGACATGGGCACACTAAAAAGACTTTTACTGGGTGTGAACTGGCTCCTCCCTCTATGCCCCTCCCCCAGACCTCAGTTAGACTCTGCCCAGGAGTGATTGGACACACACTAGGGGAGCTCTACTGAGTTTCTCTGGAAAAGACTTATGTTAGGCTTTTTTATTTTCAGGGAGACCTGCTGGCTACAGGCTCCCTGGATCGTGGGACTGAGAAGAGAGAAGTCAGACCTACTTCTTCTTAGTTAAGGGCTCTGCTTCTTAGGCTACTGGACACCATTAGCTCCAGAGGGTTCGATCACTTGGTTCGCCTAGCTGCTTGTTCCCGGAGCCGCGCCATCACCCCCCCTCACAGAAACCAGAAGAAAGAAGCCGGGTGAGTATTAGAAGAACCGAAGACATCAGACGGCGGACGACTTCAGTAACGGAGGTAAGTGCAGCGGTAGCGCTGCGCTCCATGCTCCCACACACATCACCAACGGCACTTCCAGGGTGCAGGGCGCTGGGGGGGGGGGCCTGGGCAGCAGTTACTGGGGTAAATCTGACTGGCAAAGAGCATATTCGGTGCCCGGGCACCGTATACCATACCCCCGCCAGTATAATTATTTCAAATTTGAGCAGGACTACAGCGTGCCTGGAAGGGGCGGGGCTTAGCCACACAGCTCACCAGCTCCATTTTCTATCTCTCCACAGCCGCTGCAGAGACGCTGGCCCGGTCCTCCAAGCTCCATCAAAGTAACAAGGGAGCAAAATGGGGGGGGCAGATACATTTTGGTGCTTTTTATTGTTTATGACAGCGCTAACCATATATATTATTGCTTGTAGTATATGGGCGCTGGGGTGTGAGCTGGCATACTCTCTCTGTGTTTCTCCCTGTAGGCTTCCCTGTGGGTCTGTCCCCTTGTTTGGGAGTGTGGGTGTGTCGGTACTACGTGTCGACATGTCTGAGGAGGAGTGTTCCTCTCCGGAGGAAGTTACTGGGGGCACAGAAAAGGATTTGGGAATGACTCGGTCGGCACAGCCGACTGCTGATTGGGTGAATATGTTGAGTACACTGAATGCAAATGTGGCGTTATTGTCTAAGAGGCTGGATAAATCTGATTCTCAGACACAAACATGGAGGAAATCCATGGAGGATGCTTTGTCTCAGGTACAGACCTCCCCGGGGTCACAGAAACGTTCATTTACCCAGATGGTGGATACAGATGCCGACACAGACTCTGATTCAGATGTCGATTTCAATGAGGCTACGTTACACCCAAGGGTAGTTAGGAGTATTCAGTACATGATTGTGGCTATTAAAGATGTTTTACATATCTCTGAGGAACCTGCTGTTCCAGACACGATGGTTTGCTTATTTAAAGGGAAAAAGCCTAAGGTTAAGTTTCCCCTTTCTCATGAAATGAATACTTTGTGAAAAGGCTTGGGAGTTGCCGGACAAGAGGTGGCAGATTCCCAAGAGAATATTTATGGCATATCCTTTCCCCTCTGATGACAGGGAGAAATGGGAGTCGTCTCCCAATGTCGACAAGGCTCTATCCCGATTGTCCAAGAAGTTGGCGCTGCCGTCTCCTGACACGGCTGCTCTCAAGGATCCGTCAGATCGCAAGCTGGAGACGACATTGAAGGCCATTTTCGCTAATACGGGTGCATTGCTCAGATCTGCTGTGGCGTCTGTATGGGTGAGTAGTGCTATTGCTAAATGGGCTGACAATTTGGCTTCTGATATGGATACCCTTGATAAGGATAACATTCTTTTGACTCTTGGTTCTATCAAGGACGCTGCTGATTACCTAAAGGATGCGGCAAAGGATTTTGGCCTCTTGGGATCTAGAGCCAATGCCATGGTGTCTCGGCCAGGAGGGTGCTGTGGACTCATCACTGGAATGCTGATGCAGACTCCAAGAAAAATATGGAAGCTCTCCCCTTTAAAGGTAGTGTCTTGTTTGGCGACGGCCTTGCTGACCTGGTGTCTACCGCTAGTGATGGTAAGTCATCTTTTCTTCCTTATGTTCCCACACAACAGAAAAAGGTGCCCCATCAGCAGATGCAGTCCTTTCGGCCTAATAAATACAAAAGAGGTAGGGGTTCGTCCTTCCTCGCTTCGAAGGGTAGAGGAAGGGGAAAGAGGTCGCCTGCAGTGTCAGGCGCCCAGGACCAAAAGTCCTCCCCCGCCTCTACCAAGTCCACCGCATGACGCTGGGGCTCCCCTAAGGGAGGCCGTGCCGGTGGGGGGTCGTCTCCGAGTCTTCAGTCAGGTCTGGTTTCAATCGGCCCTGGATCCTTGGGTTTTAGATATAGTGTCCCAAGGGTACAAACTGGCGTTTCAGGAGATGCCCCCCCGCCGCCGTTTTTTCAAGTCGGCCCTTCCAGTTTCTCTTCAAGACAGAGTAGTAGTAAATGATGCGATACAAAAGCTGTGTCAACAGAGGGTCGTGGTGCCGATTCCCCCGTCCCAACGGGGGGAATGGTTCTATTCGAGCCTCTTTGTCGTGCCGAAGCCGGACGGCTCGGTCAGACTGATTCTGAACCTAAAATCCCTCAATTCATACTTGAAAACTTTCAAGTTCAAGATGGAATCTCTTTGAGCTGTGATCTCCAGCTTAGAAGGGGGGGATTTTATGGCGTCAGTCGACATAAAGGATGCCTACTTACACGTCCCGATATATCCACCTCATCAGGCCTTCCTGAGATTTGCGGTACAGGATTGTCATTACCAATTTCAGACGTTGTCGTTTGGGCTTTCCACGGCCCCGAGGGTTTTCACCAAGGTTATGGCGGAAATGATGGTGCTCCTTCGCAAGCAAGGGGTCACA
Organism: Pseudophryne corroboree; assembly: GCF_028390025.1. Classification (NCBI taxonomy): domain Eukaryota; kingdom Metazoa; phylum Chordata; class Amphibia; order Anura; family Myobatrachidae; genus Pseudophryne; species Pseudophryne corroboree. The sequence continues at coordinate 360,736,001 of NC_086448.1, forward strand.
ATTATCCCATACTTGGACGATCTCCTGATAAAGGCGAGATCAAGAGATCAGTTGCTAAGAAATGTGGAACTCTCTCTGTCGGTGCTGCGAAATCATGGTTGGATTCTAAATTTGCCAAAGTCTCAGTTGATCCCGACAACTCGGCTGCCCTTCCTGGGCATGATCCTAGACACGGAGCTACAGAGTTTCTTCCGGAGGAAAAAGCTCTGGAAATACAGACCATGGTCAAGGACCTTCTGAGACCGGCAAGAGTGTCGATTCATTAATGCACTCGAGTGCTAGGGAAGATGGTTGCGGCTTATGAAGCCATTCCGTTTGGTAGGTTTCATGCTCTGGTGTTTCAGTGGGATTTGCTGAACAAATGGTCCGGGTCTCACCTGCACATGCACCGGAAAATAAGTCTATCTTCCAGGGCCAGGATTTCTCTCCTGTGGTGGCTGCAAGGCTCTCACCTTCTAGAGGGACGCCGATTCGGAATCCAGGACTGTGTCCTGCTGGCCACAGATGCAAGTCTCCGAGGCTGGGGCGCAGTCACGCAAGGAAGAAGTTTCCAGGGAAAGTGGTCAAGCCAGGAATCTTGTCTCCACATAAATGTTCTCGAGTTAAGAGCCATTTACAATGGCCTCCTGCAAGCGAAGAACCTTCTTCAGGGGTTCCCTGTCCTGATCCAGTCGGACAACATAACAGCAATGGCGTACGTAAACCGCCAAGGCGGAACAAGAAGCAGAACGGCAATGGCGGAAGCCACAAGAATTCTCCGCTGGGCGGAACAGCACGTGAGCGCTCTGTCAGCGGTCTTCCTCCCGGGCGTGGACAACTGGGAAGCAGACTTCCTCAGCAGACACGATCTCCATCCAGGAGAGTGGGCTCTTCATCAAGAGGTATTTGCAGACGTGACAAGGCGTTGGGGATTTCCTCTGATAGACATGATGGCGTCTCGCCTCAACAAGAAGCTTCCGAAGTATTGTTCCAGGTCGAGGGACCCCCAAGCCTGTGCGGTGGACGCCCTGGTAACTCCGTGGGTGTTTCCGTCGGTGTATGTGTTCCCTCCGCTTCCTCTCATCCCAAAGGTGTTGAGGATCGTAAGACGAACAAGGGTTCAGGCTATACTCGTTGCTCCAGATTGGCCTCGGAAGGCCTGGTATCCGGATCTTCAGGAATTACTGGTGGAAGATCCCTGGCCGCTTCCTCTATGAGAGGACCTGTTACTGCAGGGGCCCTGCGTGTTCCTGGACTTACCGCGGTTGCGTTTGACGGTGTGGAAGTTGAACGCCAAATCCCAGCCCGGAAGGGTATTCCCGGGGAGGTCATCCCCACTCTCCTTATGGCTAGGAAGGAGGTCACGGCGAAACATTATCACCGTATTTGGAGAAGGTATGTGTTGTGGTGTGAAACCAAAGCAGCTCCTGCGGAGGAGTTTCACTTAGGTCGTTTCCTCCATTTTTTTACAGGCAGGCGTGGATGCAGCCCTGAAATTGGGTTCCATCAAAGTGCAGATTTCGGCCTTATCTATTTTTTTTTTTCCAAAAGAATTGGCCATCCTTCCTGAGGTTCAGACTTTCGTGAAGGGAGTGCTGCATATCCATCCTCCATTTGTGCCACCCGTGGCGCCGTGGGATCTTGAAGTGGTCTTGCAGTTTGTCTCACTGGTTTGAACCTTTGTGTAAGGTTGAGTTGAAGATTCTCACTTGGAAAGTGGTCATGCTTTTGACGTCTGCCAGATGTGTGTCCGAGTTGGCGGCTTTGTCTCACAAGAGCCCATATTTAATTTTTCATGTGGATAGAGCGGAATTGAGGACTCGACAACAATTTCTGCCGAAGGTGGTTTCTTCGTTTTACATAAATCAACCTATTGTGGTACCTGTGGCTACGGATGCTGTTGTAGTCCCAAAATCTCTTGATTTTGTAAGAGCTTTGAAAATTTATGTCGCCAGAACGGCTCTTACTAGAAAAACAGAGGCCCTGTTTGTTCTGTATGCTTCCAACAAGATTGGAAATCCTGCCTCTAAGCAGACTATTGCACGCTGGATTTGTAATACGGTTCAGCACGCTCATTCTTCGGCTGGGCTACCGTTGCCGAAGTCAGTAAAGGCCCATTCTACCAGGAAGGGGTCTCGTCACTTCAGCTTTGCCGAGCAGCTACGTGGTCGGGTTCAAACACTTTTGCTAAGTACTACAAGTTTGATACCCTGGCTGATGAGGACCTCATGTTTGCTCAATCGGTGCTGCAGTCGTCCGCACTCTCCCGCCCGGTCTGGAGCTTTGGTATAGACCCCGTGGTCCTTTTGGAGTCCCCAGCATCCTCTAGGACGTAAGAGAAAATAGGATTTTAATACCTACCGGTAAATCCTTTTCTCCTAGTCCGTAGAGGATGCTGGGCGTCCATCCCAGTGCGGACTGTTTCTTGCAGTTGTTTTGATACTGGTTATTTCTCTGGCTGGGTCCACAGGATTATCCACAGGATAACATTGGGATATTGTCGAGCGACAGCAAAAATGGCACCAACACGGTCACAAGCTTTCTGGCCTCCCAGGATGCATTGGGGCCTCCACTATATAGTCCCGCCCACTGACTCAGTCAGATCAGTTTTTTGCTTGGTGCGGCAGGAAGCCGCATGGTCACAGGGCTGCTGTGAGAGCAGCCTCAAGTTTTCATTACTTTATTTTTATAGACTTACTATAATGTTTTTTAGAGCGACTTCTCTTAACAGCGTCTTAAACGCATATTAGAAAGAGTCGCTCCAATAACTCCCCACCGGGTTGCAACAACAACGCTTACCTTCGGGTATCAGTGCTGTCTCGACGGGCGTCTGTGTCGGATGTTCTAGCAGGTCCAGCAGACGTAACCAGGCTGTGGCCGGAGCATGGGGAGACGGTGAGTCTATGGACTTCCTCTTACTAGAGGGGTCAGGACACAGCTACACTGATTTGGTGGAGACTACAAACAATGTGTTGATGCGCCGAACATCCCGGTGTGACCGCGCTACGCTCTGGGGATCATAGGCGCCAGGACTAGGTGAGGCCGCGATCCTGGGAGTTTAAGTCAACAGGGGGTTTCAGACGTTCTCCTGGCCGTCCCTCCTCCGAGTTCATGGCCAGTTCCCGCGTGTCTCTCGTTTCATGAACTAAATGACCTCACTTCCGGCTCAGACGCTACCACAAGGGTACTCGGTCGCAGCTTAGACGCTGAGGTTGTGTACACTGGATATAAACCCGCCAAGACCGAGTCGCAGGCCTTAGCGTCTGCATACACGTGGAAGTCGCTCAGCGTCCGTGTCCGTTGGTGAGCGTCCGTGTCCGTTATCAGTTATCAAGAGCGGCAGTGTACACCAGTAGCGTCTGAATCCACTTAGCGTCTTACGAGCGTATTTGCTTGGATATGGAAGTGTGGTGAGTCTCCCTGTATCCCGCTCTCTGGAGGCAGGGTATACAGTACTAAAAATTCCTTCTACTTTTTAGTATGCATTGTTAATTTTTAGTACCTATTGCATATGAGACCTGTATATTACTGTGTCATCTACCTCATTGAATGATGTCACAGACAGAAGGGTAGAGAGCCTATTGAAAAATATTTTTTCTCTTGTAGGAGCAGTGGTAAGACCTGCTATGGCTTCGGCCTGGGTAGCAAAGGCAATGGGCGAATGGATAGAGGAACTAAAGAATGACATCCCCTCTCCTACTAGGGAGCAAGAGGATCGTTTTTGCCGTTTAAGACAATCAGCCCAGTATTTAGAAGAAGCAGCAATTGATGTAGGCACTGTATCTTCTAAAGCTTCAGCCTTGACAGTAGTCGCTCGCAGAGCAGTTTTGCTACGGACCTGGAAGGCGGATGCGGAGTCCAAGAAAGAATTGGAAGCATTGCCTTTCGTGGGTAATATATTATTTGGAAAACCTTTATCGGATATCCTAGAATCAGAGGCTGAATCGAAAAAGGTCAGATTTCCGGCTGCTTATAACCCTAAGTCCAAGGGTTTAAAATTTCGCTCTTTTCGTTGGCAAAGCGAAAGCTAAGGAGGAGCCTAAGCAACCCCAGTTTAAATCCAGGGGTAGGAAGCAGTGGGCTAGCAAGAAGCCAGCTTCCAAACCTGAACAGAAACCCTCAGCCTGAAGAGACGGGCCTCCGCCTGGAGGATTCCAGGGTTGGGGGCCGACTCCTTCAATTTGCACACATATGGCAACAGTAGATGCCTGGGTGCAGAAGGTAGTATCTCAGGGGTATGGGTTCCCATTCAGGAGGCAGCCTCCTCAAAGATTTTTTTGCACCAGCCCGTCTCGTATAGAGTCGAAGGCCAATGCCCTGCAAGAAGCAGTCCAAAAATTACTGCAGGCAGGTGTGATTGTCCCAGTGCCTCCATCACAAAAGGGACAGGGGTATTACTCCAATCTATTTCTAATCCAGAAACCAAATGGGTCATATCGACCAATTCTAAATCTGAAAATGTTGAACAACTACATATGGATCCCGAAGTTCCACATGGAGACGTTACGCTCCATAATGTTGGCTATGGAACCGGGAGATTACATGGTATCTCTGGATGTACGGGATGCTTACCTACATGTGCCTATAGCACTGTTACATCAGTGTTACCTCAGGTTTGCCATCCTCCAGGAACATTTCCAGTTCCAAGCTCTGCCTTTCGGGCTAGCTACAGCACCTAGGGTGTTTACCAAGATCATGGTGGTTATGGCAGCTTGTCTGCGCAAGCAGGGGATAAGAATATTCCCATACCTCGACGACCTGTTAATCTTGGCACAGTCGCAAGATTTACTGTTGAGCCATCTCCAACAGACGATAGTTTGTTTACAGAGACACGGGTGGCTCATAAATTGGGAGAAGTCGTCCCTGAATCCGTCACAGCGGATGGTTCATTTGGGGGCCATATTGGATTCAGACCTACAGAAAGTTCTCTTACCAGAGAAAAAGATAGTCAAGGTGCAGGTCATGGCTCAGGAAGCGTTGCAAGCCCAGACAATGTCAGTCCATGCAGCAATGCGACTGTTGGGTCTGATGGTATCAACCTTCAACATGGTGGAATATGCGCAATTCCACTCCAGACCGTTGCAGCATCTTATTTTGACCAAATGGAACGGAAATCATCAAACAATAAAGAAACAGATGATAAAGATTCCAGTATATGTAAAAAGGTCTCTAGCGTGGTTTGAAAACAAAGGTTTGGTAGAATGATAGAGGCGCTCCTGATGAGTGAAATTACCTGCTGCCTCCCCCTTACACTACTGGATTAATCCCAAAAATAATCCAAGAGAAAAACTGGAAAGGGTGTGTGAGTGTAGGGAGTTGGCGCTGGAATGGGGGTGGGGGAGTAGGGCTGATGGTTCAGCCGGGAAGTTATGGTTTAAGGTGATGGAAATGGATACTTATCTGAGTGATTTTCGGTGAATTCCTGGTTCCTAAAGGGGAGATGTTTTTCCTCCAGAAACAATGGGATCGTACGACGTGATGGTATGAAAAACACAAATTAGGTTTTTTTTTGAGTTGGGAATCCTCAAGGTATAAAATAAGCGTTTTATGATAATAAATATATGAATAGATTTCAGGTAGGATGGTTATACCTCACTTACAAGAAGTGAGCGAGGTTCAAAGCATATAAAAGGTTTTTTTTTCACGCAAATGCTGGAATTAACAGCGTACCTAACTTACAATGAAAGATAGAGGTATAAACACATCAAGGTATCTTTGTGAGCTAAGCTGCGTACCGGTACTCACTAGAAGAAGCGTGTTCCGTCTGCACATCAAGGTATCTTTATCCAAACAGCATTCTTATTGAGCCACCCATATATAAAAAGGGATTTATTGGATAAAAAACAAATAAAAAGTTTACAGACAGAGGGAGTATTGACCACGAGGAAGGGGAGCTGCCAGACGGGGGAACCTGCAAGACCAACTAAAAAACAGTCCGCATGGCCCGGTACCAATGGGGCTTAAATTGAATCAAGAAGGTCGTACCATTCCCCTGCCGTGCAGGTGACAGTCCAAGTGGGCAAGAATCCTCCTCCCACCAACGCGTTTCGAGATAACTCTCTTTGTCAAGGCCCTCTTTGTCTAGCGTGGTGGCTACAGACAGACCATTTAAACAAGGGGAGACCCTTTTGGATAAAAGAGTGGCAAGGACCGCAAGGGAAAGTCGCCAGCCGATAAATCTGTTGGAGATAAGGGCCGTTTACTTGCCTCTAGTTCAGGCAAAGGACAATCTACAAGGAAGACCAGTCCAGATCTGCTCAGACAATGCGACGGCAGTAGCATACCTCAATCATCAAGGAGGAACTCACAGCAAGAGTCTGATGGAGGAAGTAACTCCCATTCTAAAATGGGCAGAACTCCATCTCCCGGCATTGTCAGCAGTATTTGTCCCGTGTGTACTAAATTGGGAAGCGGATTTTCTCAGTCGGCACACCATTCAGGAAACCGAATGGGCACTACACCCAGAAGTATTTCAGACAATGGTGAACAGATGGGGTCTACCAGAGATAGACCTTATGGCGTCTCGTCTAAACAACAAAGTTCTGAGGTACGGATCAAGAACAAGGGAGCCAGGAGCGGTCCTGATAGACGCACTGTCAGTAGAATGGAGGTTTCAGCTGGCATATCTGTTCCCTCCAATATCTCTGTTACCCAGAGTGTTGAGAAAGATAAAACAGGCAAAAGGAGCAATCATTCTAATAGCTCCAGCTTGGCCAAGAAGGCATTGGTACACAGATCTGTTGAGAATGTCCGTGGAAGCACCGATACTGCTCCCTCAACGTCCAGATCTGTTAATGCAGGGTTCTTGTTGTCACAGTCATCTGGATCGCTTATCTTTGACGGCGTGGCTGTTGAAACCTCTATCTTAGAGGCTAAAGGATTTTCGAAACAAGTAATCCAAACCATGCTTAGAGCAAGAAAGCCTTCTTCGGCTCGTGTGAATCATAGAATATGGCAAGCCTATATTCACTGGTGTACTGGAAAAAATTACAATCCGAGATCTTTTAAAGGAGCTAGGATTTTGGATTTCCTTCAGGCAGGATTGGATAAAGGGTTGAAAGTTGCTTCCTTGAGGGTGCAAGTCTCAGCGTTAACTGTATGGTTTCAGCAGAAGATTGCTGACCTACAGGATGTACGTACGTTTTTCCAAGGAGTAGTACATATTCAACCTCCAATTGTTCCTCCTGCAGCTCCCTGGGATTTGAATTTAGTTCTTAAATTTCTCCAGGGTCCTCTGTTTGAACCACTTGAGAGAGCAAATCATAAGTGGTTAACGGTTAAAGTTCTTTTTTTACTGGCAATGGCATCAGCCAGAAGAGTGTCAGATTTAGGAGCATTATCATGTAAGTCTCCTTTCCTAAGTTTTTTTCCAGACAGAGCAGTTCCCAGAACGAGATATAGTTATCTTCCAAAGGTGGTATCAAAGTTTCACCTGAATGAAGAGATTGTAGTCCCAGCTTTTCAGGTATCGGGACTATCTGCGGGAGAAGCCTCGCTGGACGTGGTCCGAGCTTTGAGAATCTACATAGATCGTACTAGTGCCATCAGGAAAACGGATTCTCTCTTCATCCTATATGGATTCCATAGAAGAGGATGGCCTGCTAGTAAACAGACGCTGGCGAGATGGCTCCGAATGGTAATATCTGAAGCTTATTCTCATGCAGATCTCCCTATTCCGGCTAATGTCTCTGCGCACACTACACGTAAGGTAGGTCCTTTTTGGGCAGCACAACAGGGTGCTTCAGCAGAACAGATATGTAGGGCAGCCACATGGTCTTCCATAAACACATTCATCAGACATTATGCCTTGTATACTTTTGCCTCTCATGACGCAGACTTCGGGCGAAAGGTCGTCCTGTGCAATCAGGAGCGTCCCCACCACTAAAATGGCTTTGGGAGTCCCAATGTTATCCTGTGGATAATCCTGTGGTCCCAGCCAGAGAAATATACGTTATGGTAAGAACTTACCGTTGATAACGTGATTTCTCTTATGTCCACAGGGATCCCACCCTGACGCATCTGATTTGAGGATCTAGACAATCACTAAAACCTCTTCCTTCTTGTATGGAAGGGTGTGCATGTGTGTTCTTATCGCCTGTACAGGTCTCTACCTAATGTTCCTGCCTAAAATCGCTGTGGAAAGAACTGATCTGACTGAGTCAGTGGGCGGGACTATATAGTGGAGGCCCCAATGCATCCTGGGAGGCCAGAAAGCTCGTGACCGTGTTGGTGCCATTTTCGCTGTCGCTCGACAATATCCCAATGTTATCCTGTGGATACCTGTGGACATAAGAGAAATCACGTTATCAACGGTAAGTTCTTACCATAACGTTCATTTTCGGTTACACGAGGTTTGTGTATCCGTTGTATTCAGCTTGTTGCTGCTGTTAGTTCATACTGTAATCTGGTTTCCTGTTCCAGTATACGGTATGTTTCTCGCCCTTAGTTAACAAAAATCCTTTCCTCGAAATGTCCGTCTCTCCTGGGCACAGTTCCTATAACTGAGGTCTGGGGGAGGGGCATAGAGGGAGGAGCCAGTTCACACCCAGTAAAAGTCTTTTTAGTGTGCCCATGTCTCCTGCGGATCCGTCTATACCCCATGGTCCTTTTGGAGTCCCCAGCATCCTCTACGGACTAGGAGAAGAGGATTTACCGGTGGATATTAAAATCCCATTTTTTCCTTAATTAAGGGCCATTATTCAGCTATGAGCACATCTGAGATGCGTTTGCATATTTCAGTGTTTCTCCCATGTGTAGCCAAAAATAATACTAACAACTGACTTTTAGGACTATCCTAAGAGCAGGGTCTAATGTATGTTTGAAACCTATAGACAGCAATGGGCACCTAGGTCTTGGTATAACAAACACTGGATTCATGTTTATGTAATTAGTGTGGGCATCTGCCAATAAGATTGTGAAAATGGTATGCTTTTTAATGGGTGTAGTATGGTTTGCCGGCGGTCGGGATACCGGCGCCGGAATCCCGACCGCCGGCATACAGACAGCTGGGCGAGCGCAAATGAACCCCTTGTGGGCACGGTGTCAAAGTCGAAAAATATAGCGACCTATGATGCCTTGTACTAACCCCATGCGCTTGCCCGCTGCACGTGCACATTCTCTCCCGTGCGTGCGCATATTCGCAGTTGCGTGACGGCGCCTCCACGGTCGTGCGCTCAGGCGCGTGGTATGCGCATTTACGGTAGAGTTTGTGTGCGTCTGGCGGGCGACTCGATCGTTACATAGTTAATCTAAATAGTGTATTTTATAGGTTATGGTCCCCTTAATAATATCAGTAAGTATGATTAGTGTAACTGGTTCATGGACAGAGAGATCCCTCTTTACATGATACGAAGGGTCAGACAGGTTTTGAGCAGTGGTGTTTAGTATGCAACGGAAGAGTATATTATTAGTAACATTCCGGTGTTGGTTTGAAAGAGATTAATCGCTCCTGCGTATAGTTATGTTTATAAGACGTTTATGGACATTTACTGTATTTGCAGTTCATTATCCATGCGGCGGGAAACCTGAGATTCCCTCCCACCTGAGCAGTTTGAAATAGTCACAGCCCACCTGTTTGAATCAACCTATGACCTTTCGTTATAATGTGAAGACAGATTCCTGTGTCCAATGAACAATGAGATTGTAGGGCCCTTTGTAGTGTACTGTATGTTGTGTATATAAGAACAGCCAGCCTGGGCCAGCTCAGTCTTCTCTCCACAAAGGTTTTCATCATTGACTAGAGAGCTGGTTCCAGGACTGCGCTAGCGATCATTCCCCACGTGTGTAAGTTCTCTGTGACCAACTTATTCTCTGTCTGTATTTGCCATACTCTCTCTCTCTCTCACTGTTATTGTTTAGGATTAAGACGCTATTGTATATTTATGTCCAGTTATTCTGTTTAGGTGTTTTATGTTAGTGCTGTAGTGTATAAGCTGTTAACTGTTTTCCCCTTTTTACATAGCTAAACCTCGTTAGTAAAGGTGTTGGAACCTCAGCAAGGCGTCTGTGTTTCTCTAGCTAGTATAGAGGGTTTCTGAGCGTCTCAATCGCTCAATCAGCTTTTATATAATAGAGGTTAATCAGCGTTACATTGTGTTAACATTACTAGACCAAGGTTTACAGTATAGGCTTAGCCTTTCAGTGTGTTGCATACAAGGTTTTCATCCTGTGAGCGTCTGCGCCGCTCGTGTTCCTCTCGTGGACACAGCGTCCGCTACGCTAGTAGCGTAGCATTACGGTGCTCGGGCCGCCTATAGCGTGCTCAATACCCAGCGTAAGCCGTGAGCGAACGTGCCGCTCGTGCGTCTCGACCACGGCCTACGTCTGCTACGCTAAGTGCGTACCATTACGGTACCCCGTACGCCCATTGCGTACTGAGTCTCTTACCAATATATAGTGAATGTTATAAGATAAATAATTAGCTTTATCAACGGTGACGCGCCACGCTATATTTCTCTGACGTCCTAGTGGATGCTGGGGACTCCGAAAGGACAATGGGGAATAGCGGCTCCGCAGGAGACTGGGCACAAAAGTAAAAGCTTTAAGACTACCTGGTGTGCACTGGCTCCTCCCCCTATGACCCTCCTCCAAGCCCCAGTTAGATTTTTGTGCCCGAACGAGAAGGGTGCAGTCTAGGTGGCTCTCCTGAGCTGCTTAGAAAAAAGTTTAGTTTTAGGTTTTTTATTTTCAGTGAGACCTGCTGGCAACAGGCTCACTGCATCGAGGGACTAAGGGGAGAAGAAGCGAACTCACCTGCGTGCAGAGTGGATTGGGCTTCTTAGGCTACTGGACATTAGCTCCAGAGGGACGATCATAGGCCCAGCCATGGATGGGTCCCAGAGCCGCGCCGCCGTCCCCCTTACAGAGCCAGAAGAGCAGAAGAGGTCCGGAAAAATCGGCGGCAGAAGACGTCCTGTCTTCAATAAGGTAGCGCACAGCACCGCAGCTGTGCGCCATTGCTCTCAGCACACTTCACACTCCGGTCACTGAGGGTGCAGGGCGCTGGGTGGGGGCGCCCTGAGACGCAATATAAACACCTTAGGGGGCAAAAAATGCATCACATATAGCTCCTGGGCTATATGGATGCATTTAACTCATGCCTGTTTTTCCATAAAAAAGCGGGAGAACGGCCGCCGAGAAGGGGGCGGAGCCTATCTCCTCAGCACACTGGCGCCATTTTTCCTCACAGCTCCGTTGGAGGAAAGCTCCCTGACTCTCCCCTGCAGTCCTGCACTACAGAAACAGGGTAAAACAAGAGAGGGGGGGCACTAATTTGGCAGATAAATCTATACAGCAGCTATATAAGGGAAAAACACTTATATAAGGTTATCCCTGTATATATATATATATATATAGCGCTCTGGTGTGTGCTGGCAAACTCTCCCTCTGTCTCCCCAAAGGGCTAGTGGGGTCCTGTCCTCTATCAGAGCATTCCCTGTGTGTGTGCTGTGTGTCGGTACGTTGTGTCGACATGTATGAGGAGGAAAATGGTATGGAGGCGGAGCAATTGCCTGTATTAGTGATGTCACCCCCTAGGGAGTCGACACCTGACTGGATGGTCTTATGGAAGGAATTACGTGATAGTGTCAGCACTTTACAAAAGACTGTTGACGACATGAGACAGCCGGCAAATCAGTTAATACCTGTACAGGCGTCTCAAACACCGTCAGGGGCTCTAAAGCGCCCGTTACCTCAGGTGGTCGACACAGACCCAGACACGGACACTGACTCCAGTGTCGACGGTGAGGAAACAAACGTATTTTCCAGTAGGGCCACACGTTACATGATCACGGCAATGAAGGAGGTTTTGAACATTTCTGATACTACAAGTACCACAAAAAAGGGTATTATGTGGGGTGTGAAAAAACTACCCGTAGTTTTTCCTGAATCAGATGAATTAAATGAGGTGTGTGATGAAGCGTGGGTTTCCCCCGAAAAAAAACTGCTAATTTCTAAAAAATTATTGGCATTATACCCTTTCCCGCCAGAGGTTAGGGCGCGTTGTGAAACACCCCCTAGGGTAGATAAGGCGTTCACACGCTTATCAAAACAAGTGGCGTTACCGTCTCCTGATACGGCCGCCCTCAAGGAACCAGCTGATAGGAAGCTGGAAAATATCCTAAAAAGTATATACACACATACTGGTATTATACTGCGACCAGCAATCGCCTCAGCCTGGATGGGCAGTGCTGGGGTGGCTTGGTCGGATTCCCTGACTGAAAATATTGATACCCTGGACAGGGACAATATATTATTGACTATAAAGCATTTAAAGGATGCATTTCTATATATGAGAGATGCACAGAGGGATATTTGCACTCTGGCATCAAGAGTAAGTGCGCTGTCCATTTCTGCCAGAAGAGGGTTATGGAAGCGACAGTGGTCAGGTGATGCGGATTCCAAACGGCATATGGAAGTATTGCCGTATAAAGGGGAGGAGTTATTTGGGGTCGGTCTATCGGACCTGGTGGCCACGGCAACGGCTGGGAAATCCACCTTTTTTACCCCAGGTCACCTCTCAGCAGAAAAAGACACCGTCTTTTCAGGCTAAGTCCTTTCGTCCCCATAAGGGCAAGCGGGCAAAAGGCCACTCGTATCTGCCCTGGGGCAGAGGAAGGGGAAAAAGACTGCAGCAGACAGCCTCTTCCCAGGAACAGAAGCCCTCCCCCGCTTCTGCCAAGTCCTCAGCATGACGCTGGGGCCTTACAAGCGGACTCAGGCACGGTGGGGCCCCGTCTCAAGAATTTCAGCGCGCAGTGGGCTCACTCGCAAGTGGACCCCTGGATCCTGCAGGTAGTATCTCAGGGGTACAAATTGGAATTCGAGACGTCTCCCCCTCGCCGGTTCCTGAAGTCTGCTTTACCAACGTCTCCCTTCGACAGGGAGGCGGTATTGGAAGCCATTCACAAGCTGTATTCCCAGCAGGTGATAATCAAGGTACCCCTCCTACAACAGGGAAAGGGGTATTATTCCACGCTGTTTGTGGTACCGAAGCCGGATGGCTCGGTGAGACCTATTTTAAATCTGAAATCCTTGAACACTTACATACAAAGGTTCAAATTCAAGATGGAATCACTCAGAGCAGTGATAGCGAACCTGGAAGAAGGGGACTATATGGTGTCTCTGGACATCAAGGATGCTTACCTCCATGTCCCAATTTGCCCTTCTCACCAAGGGTACCTCAGGTTTGTGGTACAGAACTGTCACTATCAGTTTCAGACGCTGCCGTTTGGATTGTCCACGGCACCCCGGGTCTTTACCAAGGTAATGGCCGAAATGATGATTCTTCTTCGAAGAAAAGGCGTCTTAATTATCCCTTACTTGGACGATCTCCTGATAAGGGCAAGGTCCAGAGAACAGTTAGAGGTCGGAGTAGCACTATCTCAAGTAGTACTACGACAGCACGGATGGATTCTAAATATTCCAAAATCGCAGCTGATTCCGACGACACGTCTGCTGTTCCTAGGGATGATTCTGGACACAGTACAGAAAAAGGTGTTTCTCCCGGAGGAGAAAGCCAGGGAGTTATCCGACCTAGTCAGGAACCTCCTAAAACCAGGCCAAGTGTCAGTGCATCAATGCACAATGGTCCTGGGAAAAATGGTGGCTTCTTACGAAGCGATTCCATTCGGCAGATTCCACGCAAGAACTTTTCAGTGGGATCTGCTGGACAAATGGTCCGGATCGCATCTTCAAATGCATCAGCGGATAACCCTGTCTCCAAGGACAAGGGTGTCTCTCCTGTGGTGGTTGCAGAGTGCTCATCTTCTAGAGGGCCGCAGATTCGGCATTCAGGACTGGGTCCTGGTGACCACGGATGCCAGCCTGAGAGGCTGGGGAGCAGTCACACAGGGAAGAAATTTCCAGGGCTTGTGGTCAAGCATGGAAACGTCACTTCACATAAATATCCTGGAACTAAGGGCCATTTACAATGCCCTAAGTCAGGCAAGGCCTCTGCTTCAGGGTCAGCCGGTGCTGATCCAGTCGGACAACATCACGGCAGTCGCCCACGTAAACAGACAGGGCGGCACAAGAAGCAGGAGGGCAATGACGGAAGTTGCAAGGATTCTTCGCTGGGCGGAAAATCATGTGATAGCACTGTCAGCAGTGTTCATTCCGGGAGTGGACAACTGGGAAGCAGACTTCCTCAGCAGACACGATCTCCACCCGGGGGAGTGGGGACTTCACCCAGAAGTCTTCCACATGATTGTGAACCGTTGGGAAAAACCAAAGGTGGACATGATGGCGTCCCGCCTCAACAAAAAACTGGACAGATATTGCGCCAGGTCAAGGGACCCTCAGGCAATAGCTGTGGACGTTCTGGTAACACCGTGGGTGTACCAGTCAGTGTATGTGTTCCCTCCTCTGCCTCTCATACCCAAGGTACTGAGAATCATAAGAAGGAGAGGAGTAAGGACTATACTCGTGGCTCCGGATTGGCCAAGAAGGACTTGGTACCCGGAACTTCAAGAGATGCTCACGGAAGACCCGCGGCCTCTACCTCTAAGAAAGGACCTGCTCCAGCAGGGACCATGTCTGTTCCAAGACTTACCGCGGCTGCGTTTGACGGCATGGCGGTTGAACGCCGGATCCTGAAGGAAAAAGGCATTCCGGATGAAGTCATCCCTACCCTGATCAAAGCCAGGAAGGATGTAACTGTGCAACATTATCACCGTATTTGGCGTAAATATGTTGCGTGGTGTGAGGCCAGGAAGGCCCCTACAGAGGAATTTCAACTGGGTCGTTTCCTGCATTTCCTGCAAACAGGACTGTCTATGGGCCTAAAATTAGGGTCCATTAAGGTTCAAATTTCGGCCCTGTCAATATTCTTCCAAAAAGAACTAGCTTCAGTTCCTGAAGTTCAGACGTTTGTCAAGGGGGTACTGCATATACAGCCTCCTTTTGTGCCTCCAGTGGCACCTTGGGATCTCAATGTAGTTTTGGGGTTCCTAAAATCACATTGGTTTGAACCACTCACCACTGTGGACTTAAAATATCTCACATGGAAAGTGGTAATGCTGTTAGCCCTGGCCTCAGCCAGGCGTGTCTCAGAATTGGCGGCTTTATCCTATAAAAGCCCTTACCTAATTTTTCATACGGACAGGGCAGAATTGAGGACTCGTCCTCAATTTCTCCCTAAGGTGGTTTCAGCATTTCACTTAAACCAGCCTATTGTGGTGCCTGCGGCTACTAGGGACTTGGAGGATTCCAAGTTGCTGGACGTAGTCAGGGCCCTGAAAATATGTTTCCAGGACGGCTGGAGTCAGAAAATCTGACTCGCTGTTTATCCTGTATGCACCCAACAAGCTGGGTGCTCCTGCTTCTAAGCAGACTATTGCTCGTTGGATTTGTAGTACAATTCAGCTTGCACATTCTGTGGCAGGCCTGCCACATCCAAAATCTGTAAAAGCCCATTCCACACGGAAAGTGGGCTCATCTTGGGCGGCTGCCCGAGGGGCCTCGGCTTTACAACTTTGCCGAGCAGCTTCTTGGTCAGGGGCAAACACGTTTGCTTAATTCTACAAATTTGATACCCTGGCTGAGGAGGACCTGGAGTTCTCTCATTCGGTGCTGCAGAGTCATCCGCACTCTCCCGCCTGTTTGGGAGCTTTGGTATAATCCCCATGGTCCTTTCGGAGTCCCCAGCATCCACTAGGACGTCAGAGAAAATAAGAATTTACTTACCGATAATTCTATTTCTCATAGTCCATAGTGGATGCTGGGCGCCCATCCCAAGTGCGGATTGTCTGCAATACTTGTACATAGTTATTGTTACAAAAAATCGGGTTATTATTGTTGTGAGCCATCTTTTCAGAGGCTCCTCTGTTATCATGCTGTTAACTGGGTTCAGATCACAAGTTGTACGGTGTGATTGGTGTGGCTGGTATGAGTCTTACCCGGGATTCAAAATCCTTCCTTATTGTGTACGCTCGTCCGGGCACAGTATCCTAACTGAGGCTTGGAGGAGGGTCATAGGGGGAGGAGCCAGTGCACACCAGGTAGTCTTAAAGCTTTTACTTTTGTGCCCAGTCTCCTGCGGAGCCGCTATTCCCCATGGTCCTTTCGGAGTCCCCAGCATCCACTACGGACTATGAGAAATAGAATTATCGGTAAGTAAATTCTTATTTTTCTCCCTCCAGGGGGGTCGTGGACCCCCAAGAGGGAGAAAAGAGGTCGGTATGGTGGTCGCCGGCAACTTGAAGACCACCCCTTTTTAAGTACCATTATAACATGTACTCCCAGCACCACAAGAAAAATCCATAAAAGCAAGTATTTATTTTCATAATCAATGCACATATAGACTGAAATACCTTTATGGAACCCATGCATTGATTATTGTATGTACTATTGTTTTGAAATGTATTTTAAGTAAGATTTTACAGTAATATCATTCTTTGATAGCCCCACCCAGACATGATATATTATGATTGCAATAGTAATGTTAGTATAAAACGAAATGTTTAAACCTCAAAACAGTATGATATTCACAATGCTAACATTACTGTTGTAGTCCTAATATATATTCTGTTTATGTTCTTTAAGTTTTTTAAATTTTTTGTGTTATTGGTCTTCTCTTCTGCCCTTCCATAAGTCTGTATGTTAAGGTTTGTTCTGCACTGTGCTTACTTTCCATATCTGTATGAAATATACAGAAACACACAGGGCACGAACCAATTAGGTGCCAAAAAGTATTTCCTTTTAACTACAAATTAATTAAATGAAAAATGCCAAACAAAGGTGATTTCTGTGTAATTTTAGGCCATTGTTTAACCCCAATAATGACATGTAATTATTGTCCCAATTAAGCTAAACTTCCAAATGCCTAATTAGTCATTAGGGATGGGCTGTCCCAAGGGTTCTGAACCAAGTCCTGACATTTTTACCTTTTAAAATAAAGATCTTCCCTTCTAACACCCTCAGGAAAGTGTGCACTAAGAACCAAGAATGTCCTCTGATAAAGCAATGCAACTTTGGAATTGGATGGCAAGTGTAATTCGCTGTGGAAGTTCGCAGTGAAATCTGTTTGCACAAGCCGGCTCTCACCAAATTAGATTGACCCCACGATAGCAAACAGTCCGTTTTTTTTTTTTTTTTTTTCCGTTTTTTTTTTATTTGAGTAATGTTTTAGTATAGGCAGTTCGGAAAGTCCCTCCACATTGAGCGCAGTCTCTGGCTGCAGATCTCCTCTGCAGCTGTGGGAGACTAGAGAGGGATAACACACATAATATAGAGAAGTACGAAACAAATTCTGTATAATAAAAGGTTAATGCTGCTCCTCACCTCTATGGGGGGAATTCAAGTGTTTTGCACGCAAGTGTTGCTCCATTTGAGCATGCAAAGCCGACAGCGCTGACATTACTGTTATGTTATGTTCCATCATTTTAACGGGCTGGTAACTAGTTCTGTATAAAAGCAATTATGTTATCCTATTACTTAGCAAACATTCTCTGCAGGAAGACTCGCGTAGCTCACAGTCACTGCGTGGAGACTCGCGTAGCTCAGTCACTGCGGGGAGACTTGGTCTGCGGGGAGACTCGCGTAGCTCACAGTCTCTGCGGGGAGACTCGCGTAGCTCACAGTCACTGCGTGGAGACTCGCGTAGCTCACAGTCACTGCGTGGAGACTCGCGTAGCTTACAGTCACTGCGTGGAGACTCGCGTAGCTCACAGTCACTGCGGGGAGACTCGCGTAGCTCACAGTCTCTCTGCGGGGAGACTCGCGTAGCTCAGTCACTGCGTGGAGACTCGCGTAGCTCACAGTCTCTGCGTGGAGACTCGCTTAGCTCACAGTCTCTGCGTGGAGACTCGCTTAGCTCACAGTCTCTGCGTGGAGACTCGCGTAGCTCAGTCACTGCGTGGAGACTCGCGTAGCTCACAGTCACTGCGTGGAGACTCGCGTAGCTCAGTCACTGCGTGGAGACTCGCGTAGCTCAGTGTCTCTCTGCGGGGAGACTCGCGTAGCTCACAGTCACTGCGTGGAGACTCGCGTAGCTCACAGTCACTGCGTGGAGACTCGCGTAGCTCACAGTCTCTGCGTGGAGACTCACGTAGCTCACAGTCTCTGCGTGGAGACTCGCGTAGCTCAGTCACTGCGTGGAGACTCGCGTAGCTCACAGTCACTGCGTGGAGACTCGCGTAGCTCACAGTCACTGCTTGGAGACTCGCGTAGCTCACAGTCTCTGCAGGGAGACTCGCGTAGCTCACAGTCTCTGCAGGGAGACTCGCGTAGCTCACAGTCACTGCGTGGAGACTCTCTTAGCTCACAGTCTCTGCAGGGAGACTCACGTAGCTCACAGTCTCACTGCGTGGAGACTCGCTTAGCTCACAGTCTCACTGCGTGGAGACTCGCTTAGCTCACAGTCTCACTGCGTGGAGACTCGCGTAGCTAACAGTCTCACTGCGTGGAGACTCGCGTAGCTAACAGTATCACTGCGTGGAGACTCGCGTAGCTCGCAGTCTCTCTGCGGGGAGACTCGCGTAGCTCAGTCTCTCTGCGGGGAGACATTTTGACCTCCCTGTATTTGGCTGCCATGGATGGCAGCATCTCTTTATTGGACCTAAGTTATTATAAATATCCTAACTGTGTTATGAACAGTACAATTTTCTATGTTTTGGTGATATATATTGTGTTTTCCTTCATAAAAAGAACTTGGAGTATTTGGATGTAAAAGTAAGGAAACTAATTATGTTTGCAGGAAAATGCTCCAGATATGGTATATTTGGGATCACTAACCAACTCTGACCTTGCCTACGCTTGGACGCAAGATAAATGTGTGCCTCTTGTTCGGGAAATAACGTTTGAAAATGGAGAGGTACGAGTTCCAAGCTTTATATACATCCTTAGGAATGTGTACTGGTTTCTAAGCCTTTCCTCCTTATCCCTCTTTTTTCCCTAAATGCTTCATGCCATGTACTAAGGCTCTTGCATTACTTCATCTAATTTTGCTTCAGACTGCATACATAGTGAGAGAATTGTTGTTCCTCTTAGTAGGCTGTTATTACAAAATATGGAATAATCTACTCATGCCCATACTACCTCCAAACAACCTCCCATAAGAATCAGGCTGTGCACTTGAATTACACATAATTCATATGTTACCTTATACTGCACAGGACTGTGGTCTATTTTCTACAGTGCATTGGTGTTAACAATCGTGTACATTGCATGTTCTATCAGTATTTACTGTATATACTTATCAAGGGGTCCAGACCATGAACTTTCTACTGGTTATCCAAACCTCTGTGGAGACTGGCCACACCACTACACATGGGCCCTACCACTGCATTCCCCCAGTAGGCCCTTCATGCCCCAGTCCGACACTGCTGACGCTCCAACATAGCTAGCGATTCCTGTGTTTGAGTACTGTTTCCCAAATTTTGGGTCTTTATTTGTTAACGGTGTACGAAGTAGCTAATAATGGGGTCATTCCAACCTGATCACACGTTAGCTATTTTTTGCAGCGCTGCGATCAGATAGTCGCTGCCTATGGGGGAGTGTATTTTTGCTTCGCAAGTGCGCGAACGCTTGTGCAGCCGAGCGGTACAAAAATAGTTTGTGCAGTTTCTGAGTAGTTCTGAACTTACTCAGCCGCTGTGATCGCTTCAGCCTGTCTGGTCCCGGAATTGACGTCAGACACCCGCCCTGCAAACGCTTGGACACGCCTGCGTTTTTCCAACCACTCCCTGAAAACGGTCAGTTGACACCCATAAACGCCTTCTTCCTGTCAATCTTCTTGCGATCGGCTTTGCGAATGGATTCTTCGTTAAATCCGTTGCCCAGCACGATCCGCTTTGTACCCATACCACGCGCCTGCGCATTGCGGTGCATACGCATGCGCAGTTTTGACCTGATCGCAGCGCTGCAAAAAAAAGCTAGCGTGTGATCCGGTCAGAATGACCCCAATGTGCGAAGTACTGTACTTGGGATTAGCATTTTTGCTGCAAAGCACTGAATGAGTGACCCACGCATCATTATGCTTCATTTGCAACTTCATACCAATTCATTTGCAACAAAAATTGCTTATTCTAAATACAGTATTTAGTGTACTGTTAGGCCTTTAAAGTATGTAATCTGGGTATAAAGACAGAGGTCCTTTGCCTTCTTACCCAGATTACGGTACTTTCTCCAAAATTGTTCATCTTTCATCGCTTCTCATTTATTTAGGATTAGTGTAGCATGTTAAGGCATGTATTTTAAGGACAAAGTGGCATGGCACACGATTTGAGGATAGGAGTATGTGGACACATCTGCATTTCTGCCATAAGGATTTGTATGGCAGTTGGGGGAGTAAGCGGCGTACATGAGGAGGAGAAGACTGCACAGAAATCCATTATTTGTTCTTGTTTGCTTGATTTCTTTTACAGACTGCTGACTTGTTTTCTGCTCTTTTCCCCTCTGCTTGTTTGAGCTACAGTAGTTTGCATTAATAAACATTCCTAACCTTTTGTTTTTTGTATAGGTCATCTGAGCGTGTGTTTCTGTTTAGGCAATCATTAATATTTTATCATAGCCAGAATTTCCCCCCTTACTATATTTAATACTTTCCTGTTTAGGAGTTGACTGAAGAAGGACTTCCATTTCTTATACTTTTCCATATGAAAGATGATTCTGCAAGTCTAGAGAAATTCCAGCAAGAAGTTGCTAGACAGTTAATTACTGAAAAAGGTATGTTTTTTTCCATGGTGTCTTAATTTAAAACCTGTTTATCCAGTGTTTCTTTATAACTGATGAACGCTACAGCATGAGCTTGGCCATACAGTGAATAACCTAAATCCAACCCTATGGAAACATCCATGAAACCGCATTGAAACTGCCAATAGGAAACCCCCCATTTGGTTTAGAATTTATTTTGTTAAACACATATCCCAGATTTACAAACTTTAGAAAGTCTAGTTTACTTTATTGTCATATTACAATGTTTCATTGTATGTTCTACCTGCATAGATATATTCTAGTTGTGCCTATGGAAATATGATCTGAAGAGAATAGAGCTAATTTCTGAATTTAGAACATAGGTCTTCCTGTGGCCCTACAGCTGCTGTGGAACTACACATCCCAGCATGCCATCCCTCAGTTTTGCGCAAGTCTAACAGCATAACTGTGGCAGGGCATGCTGGGATGTGTAGTTCCACAGCAGCAGGAGGGCCGCAGGTTGAAGACCCTTGATTTAGAATATCCAGTGAGTCTAGCTTCCGGACAATAGTTTGTCTTCCACTAGCCATTATTCTTTCTAGACTACAAGTGTGATATGTACATACATGTGTTTGCTTGGATTACACAAATTTTATATAATTTCAGTGTGAAAATTATATTTGAAAACATCAAAAACCTATTTTTTAAGCCAATGCAAACCTAAAAATGTTATCCTTATGCCAATAGCTTAGGTTTTCTTTAAGAAATGAATTTGATGCACATCTGCATTATAGCACTGTATGCCCATATGACTTGCGTAAGTGTGCGCTGGAACTTGCTCTATGTACAGTGGTAGTTTCTTATTATAAGGATAAAGAAACCTAAAGTAATGCCCAGGTATCTTGTACTTTATATCATATGGAAGCTTTAGGCCGTGTAGTTCTTATTGCACTGTTCTTGTAGTGCAGAGGTTCTCAAACTCGGTCCTTGGGGGCCCACACAGTGCATGTTTTGTAGGTCTCCTCACAGAATCGCAAGTGAAATAGTTAGCTCCACCTGTGGACCTTTTAAAATGTGTCGGTGAGTAATTAATACACCTGTGCACCTGCTGGGTTACCTGCAAAACATGCACTGTGTGGGCTCCCGAGGACCGAGTTTGAGAACCTCTGTTGTAGTGAATGTTCTTTATTACTTCCTATTACTCTATTGCTGCTGTTATTCAGAGAGCCCTTGCTCTCACAAGACACTGTAAACCTGTAGACGTATACAAACAAAAATAAATGAACAGTGTGCCATATTACTGTACATACTGCTTCATAGGAAGATTGGCCTGCTATGAAATGCAATACACTGTCCTTCAGCAAACCATCCTTTCTTTGATTTTAAAATCAATTAATTTAAAATAAAATAGACTTGCAGAAATGTAAGTTAATTGCTGTGCAATTCATTATTTCTTTTATTGAGCAGAAAAAGCTATTATGCCAATCTTCTTTTATGTTTGCTTTATACAGGAACAATAAATTTCTTGCATGCGGACTGTGACAAGTTTAGGCATCCTCTCTTGCACATTCAGAAAAGTCCCGGAGACTGCCCTGTGATAGCGATTGATAGCTTTAGGCACATGTATGTCTTTTCAGATTTTAAAGATTTATCGTAAGTATTTTTATTTTCTTTACTCTTGTCACATTTATATTCTAAAACAATCTCATTTCATCTTAGACGTGATTTTGCCAGATATTAAGTGGCCACACTTGCAATAATTTACTCCTAATTTTTCCCATGTTGCTGCATGTGAACAACTGGTACAGTAATTCTAAGCCGTATCTGATTAGCTTTCTATAGTGACTGGCTGTACAGTATATCAGTGTTTGGATCACACTGCATTATCATAACAAATGATTCTCTGACCAGCTGTTGCTGGTACAAAGTTGTATTAGTCTAATATAATGTCCATGGTGAGACTGAATATGAATGCCTAATGAGGAGGCAAAATAATAAAGATAAAAACAATTAATACATTTGTTGAAAAGTATTCATTATATTTAAGTGTTATGCCTGTTTACCCATTTTTTAGCTACCTTTGTTGACTACAAAATGAAAGAAATCTAATTTTTTGTTTTTAATATGGGATTTTTTGTTTAATTATCACCACCTACCTTTCTCAAGCTTAATTATTTTTAAAACCATATATGCAACTGCTGTATTATCTTTTATTTATCTAATCTATCTGAGACATGTTCACTTAATGACCTGATAGTACAGATGGACCCTCCCATTATATTTGCTGGCTGAGGTGTTAGTTGCAATCACGGATACGCAGCGTGCCTGGGCGCAAGGACGCTTGCCTAGTCGTAGGGAGGTGCACAGAGCGTTTGGCGTTACCTTTGAGTGTAATACCTGCGATCATCCACCAGATATCGCTTTTTAAAATCACCATTGCGCATGTGTGTGGTCACCATTAAAATACAATACTGAACTACAGCGCAATAGCTATTTTACTGGAGTGTCTCATTACGCTACACTATGCTACAGTATATAGTACTGTATTTAGTACAGTATATACAGATGCAAACAAATGTGATAAAGCTACAGTATAGTGCATTGATGATAGGGATATGCGAGTGTCCAAGTCCCGCAAATAAAACAACAAATAAAATTAGTAGTGTATACAGACGCAAACGAACGTGTTGCAGGTATGGTCCATTGATGTTAGGGATATGTGAGCGTCCAAATCCCGTAGCCATTACTGCATAATCTAAACCAATGGGAAGAGACCAGCTTACATTTACACATCGGCTTATGTATCTGTCATGCGGCAACGTGTCCGAGTGGTGAAGTGTGCCGCTTCCCATGCTTAGAGTCCCAGGTTTGATCCCCAAAGTGCAAATGCATGTTTATTTTTTCCTGACACTTTATTCATTTTTTTTTTTTTTAATCTATAGTAATATACCTTCACATTCAATAGAAGTGTGCACACAGGTTTTACATAAATCGGGACAAAGATGCAGGAGCATCTCATTACGCTAGTAGACAGCTTATCTTATGAAGATAAGCGAGCTCTATGCATGCTGTACAGTACTGTAGCAGGCCAGACTCAGTTGCACGGTGGTTTTACAAAATGGATGCCGCTCGTAACTGAGCGTCTCACGGAAGCCCACAGCTGTGGAGCGAGCGACGGCATAGGTTTTGCAAGTAACAGGGCAATGCCGAATGAGCATCTCAATACCCTAGTTAAAATACATGGGCGATAGGGATAAGAGCGCTCTATGCACCGTGCGATACACCGGACTTGACCGCATAGCAAACTGACAAAATGGCTGCCGCCCGTGACCCCCCTGCCTAATGGAAGCCCTCAGCTATGGAGCGAGCGATGGCATAGGTTTTGCAAGTATCAGGGCAATGCTGAAGGAGCTTCTCAATACCATAGTAAAATACACAGGGGCGATAGGGATAAGTGACCCTGCGCCTCATGGAAGCCCACAGCTATGGAGCTTGCAACTCGGACACGACGTTTCATGATAGATACACGCGCTCATGTGTAAATGTACTGTAAGCAATGATTACTTCCCATTGGTTTCTGTGTATGCCGTTACGGGACTTGGACACTCATACTGTACAATACAGCATATGCCTAATGTCAATGGACCATAGTTTGTAACACGTTCTATAGCTGTGGCTCTAACATGATTTGCGTCTGTATACACGATTTATATTAATCGCTCATTCTACGGGATTTATAAACTCACAAAACCCTAACGTCATAAGAACCTTTGTTTTACACTTTTGCTTGCGTCTGTATACACTGTTTTAATTGATTTATTTATTTGTTCATTTTTTGCCGGTGAATTAATAATTTCTGCAGAACAGAGACTGAATAATTTCTGCAGAACACTGTATTTAGCCACCACCTCCCCCCATCCCCTTCTCCTTCCCCTGTGAGCCTGCTCATTTCACAGACAGGGAGGGAGGTCAGGTTACAATAAATTGACAACACAGTACTGTACAGTATGTATTTGAAGTGCTGATAAGTGCAGTCGCTTTGATAGAGACACGAGCTCTTGTGTAAATGTTAGCAGTGATTCCTTCTCATACAGTACAGCACAGATTCTCTAACTGCAATGAACTACAGTTTTGCTCGAACAGTTAGTTGCATCTGTATAGACTATTTATATTTATTGATTCGTCTACGGGACCTCATTGCCGCTGTTTTAGATAGCGTAATGAGACACTCCTGCCGCTTTGTCCTGATATATGTAAAACCTGTGTGCAGACTTCTATGGAATGTGAAGGTATATTACTATAGGTTAAAACAAAAAAATTAATAAAGCGTCCGGAAAAAATAAACATGGAAACACTTTGGGAATTGAACCCCGGACTCTAAGCATGAGAAGCGGCACACTTCACCACTCTGACACGACGCCGCATGATAGATACGCATGCTCATGTGTAAATGTACTGTAAGCAGTGATCCCTTCCCATTGGTTTTTGTGTATGCCGTTACGGGACTTGGACGCTCTTACTGTACAATACATATACATATATCGTCCATGAACTACAGTATTGCTTTAACACATTAGTTGCGACAGTATACACTTTTTATTTATTAATTTGTCAACGTCGGTGAACTACAGTATTGCTTTAACACATTAGTTGCCTCTGTATACACTGTTTTTTTTATATGTTTTGCCTACGGGACTTGGACGCTCACATACAGTAACACGGCAATGGACAAGTGTTTCAACACGTTCGTATACAGTAACATTACAGTCGTCACTGACCATTTGCCAGTGCTTGTAGATCAATCCGCCGCTATTCGCTCTAAAGTACTGGATTAGTGGCGTATTAGCCACCCAGTGGTGTTGTGTATTGCATACGGAGTATGTAGTCGTGCCTCAACGCCCCTGTCCGTGCATAAACTCAACAACCTAAGCTATCGCTTACGTGCGATTAAACCTCCGTTTAGGCGGAGAAACTGCAAAGATGAGGGAGGCTAAAATCTGTACATACATAAGGTTATAGTTCATTAGGTTGAAAAATAAATTGGTCCATTAAGTCTACCTTCCATAAATTCTAATGGTGGTGATCCAGAAAAAAGCAAAGCAAAACCTTACTTGGGACATTTGTAAATGTAACCTCACAGAGACAATCTATTAAATCCACAGTTGTATAATTTTAAAAAATAAACAAGCATTGCTTTTTTCCCTTCTCTTTAAGAATTAATCCCTTCCATTCTCTTTACTCATGATGTTGTCCACATTTGAACCTTCTTGCCTTTATAAAACTAATCTGTATTCATAATGAGGTCTAACTATTGACTTATGAAATGGTGCTGGTATGTTTGCTTCTTGTGCCTTTATTCCCCTCTTTATGCCTTGCAGGACTTACTGACTTACTTGCTGCTACTTGGCTTTCTGTTGAACTCTTACGCCTAATTATTTTCCATCATATTCCATTTTTGTAATTACGATTGATATTACCACAACCTAGAGGCATAGCCCTTATATTTACCTTTAGCAACTTACACGTGCCAAGACCAGTGTGCCATTTTGCGTAAATCATTTAGGTATATGCAATTGCGGTCGAATTCCAGAAAAAGTCGAATTCCGGAACGAATTCGCCTCAAAAAAACAATTCGCCTATGCAGTACAGTACTTTATCGCAAAAAAACGGACATTCAAAATTCGACTTTTGGCAATTCGACTTTTTTCGCATTCGACTTTTCTGCAATGGTATAGATGCTGCAATTCGCCCAAAGCATATTCAATTCAAGTTTGGAAATTCGCCTGCAGTGCTTTTCGACCGCAAATTCGCCTATTTTAGTCCGCCTCAGTTGACTGGCGGGATCTAAAAAAAAAATTTTAGTACATGTTTTTTTTGGATATTTGAGGATTGCTAGTAGCATATCTATTTATATTTGAAAGGATTATCTACTTGGTTTGTCTTTTTTTGCTTCACAAGTATTATTTAATTGATTTTTCAAAGGAATATTTTTTTCTTCAATCTCCTGAGGGAAATTTACCCATGATTCCACAGTTTTTCCCAGGATACACTTCTGCAAAGCCCCTCCTATCTCCTCACTCCCAGGTTTGAGACTACAGGGAGAAGGAGCCATTTTACAGTCAGCTCTGTGGAATCGTTTTTTTAGGAAAATTCCTGCGTTTTAAAACACATTCCTATTTTTGTACTGACTACAATGATGGAGCCTTTTTCTGACCAGATTGTGATGTTCATGCTGGCTGCAAGCATGATGGAGGAAGAAAGTGCTGATGAACATCAGGATCCAGGTCAGCAAATGTCTGCATTGGGTGAGCCAGTATTGCGGGTTTCATTTCCACGTCCACGCCAGTATCGCACTAGGCGTGAACTGGAGGATCTCAGCGAGTTCGAGGTGATACAAAATTATCGCTTATCGACTCGCGACATATATTCGCTGTACGCTCTGTTGGAGGCCGACTTGGAACCTCGGGCACGGACAAATCGTGCAATCAGCGGTTTTCAGAAACTGCTGGGGACGTTACATTTTTTGGCGTCCGGCACATTCCAGCCTACACTGTCTCAAACATGCGGTTTTTCACAGTCGACACTGTCGCGCTGTATAACCCAGGTCATTAGGGCTTTCCGCAAATTGACGATCCAGTACATCACATTTCCAGAGACGGACAGCGAATGTCGTGAGATCAAATTAGGCTTTTTCAACAAATACAAATTTCCCAATGTGCTGGGCGCGATTGACTGTACCCACGTGCAGATCAGACCGCCACGGAATTCAGAGGAATGTTTTCGGAACTGAAAACAGTTCCATTCCCTGAACGTGCAGGCGGTCTGTGATGTAAACATGAGATTTTTGAACATTTTTGTGGGATTTCCTGGATCATCTCACGACTCCTTCATCCTAAGCCAGTCATCGCTGTTTGACAAGTTTGAAACTGGAAACATGCCTGGTGGCTGGCTGTTAGGTATGTATTTTCATTTTTTTATTTTTTTATTATTTTATTATTATTTTTTTTTATTATTTTTTACAAGTACCTAACATTTTTTTTATATTTTCTATAGGCGATGCGGGTTATCCAAACAAACCGTGGCTGTTGACCCCATTGTCTAATCCTGTTGGTAGAGCAGAAAAACGTTACCAAGAGACACACATTGCATCGAGGGGAGTAATTGAGCGTGCCTTCGGTGTACTTAAAAGCCGGTTTCGATGTTTAGACACTTCCGGCGGTGCTCTTTTGTACTCACCGTCGAAGGTTTGCGGCATGGTAAATGCATGTTGTATTTTACACAACATATGTGTCGCAAACCGTTTGCCGGTGACTCTTCGTCGCAGTGCTTTCCGACGCGGGAACCGGTCTTCTGCTCTACCGGTGGGTATGGACGAAGGAGAGGATTCCCGGCGGACATTGATCCAAAATTATTTTGCAGTTGCCTGTGAGTATACTGACATTTGTATTATCGTGTAAACTGACATTGGAATATTTTTAAAAAAACCTCTTCATTTATGTATTTCAGAGTTTTACATCCTGTTGATGTATATCCCCAGGCCATGTTTGTACAGTTCGTTACCCCGTTTTATCCTGTTGTTGGGTTCCCGCAAATATTTGATCCTTTTATCCAACTCTACCATGGGTGAACCTACTGGTGATGTGGACCTGACCCTCCGCCATGTAGCAGACAAACCCCCCCTCAGGTGAGATGTATTGCCCAAAACTCCCTTGTCCAAAATCACCCCGGCATGTCCAAAGTGCAGCCCTCCGGCATTTGCAAGACTGCACATCCAAGCATTCCCTGAAACAGCAATGCTAGGGAATGTTTGGATGTGTAGTGATGCAAGTGCAGGAGGGTTGCATTTGGGCCGCTGCAACCCGCTTGTGTTGTGTGGACTGTTGTATGTACCTCTTTTTCCAGCCCCAGGGTGACACTATCACCCATATCTGGATGCTCAAACTTTTCTCTTCCACAGGTCCTGCGATGTATCTTCCCAAGTGGCGTGGATGTGAGGAGACACGACATTTCACCTGATGTTCCATGGGTGACCCTACTGGTGATGTGGACCTGACCCTCCGCCATGTAGCAGACAACCCCCCCTCAGGTGAGATGTATTGCCCAAAACTCCCTTGTCCAAAATCACCCCGGCATGTCCAAAGTGCAGCCCTCCGGCATTTGCAAGACTGCACATCCAAACATTCCCTGAAACAGCAATGCTAGGGAATGTTTGGATGTGTAGTGATGCAAGTGCAGGAGGGTTGCATTTGGGCCGCTGCAACCCGCTTGTGTTGTGTGGACTGTTGTATGTACCTCTTTTTCCAGCCCCAGGGTGACACTATCACCCATATCTGGAAGCTCATACTGTTCTCTTCCACAGGTCTTCCGGTGTATCCTTCCTAAGTGGTGTGGATGTGAAGAGACGGTTCCCTTGATGTTCCCTGGGCAATCTACTTACGTACAATTCAAATGCATTACAAATTTTAATAAAAACCACAGGAAACTTCTATTTTTAAAAGTTTATTGAAGAAAAATTTTTAATAAAGTTTGAAAGTTAATTAAAACAAAAAAGTAGTTTGTTCTTCTTTACATTCTTTTCTTGTGTATATAGATATCTGTGGGGAAAAGAAAAAAAAGTATATTAAAGTAAAGACACACTAAACTCATGTTCATTTATTTTCACTAAAAATTGGTGGAACAACACAGCCCAGCATGACCCATTGCTGGACTGTGTGGTTCTACAGAGGCATGCGGTTCAAAGTGAAAGAGTGGCGTCAGTGGTCAGCACTTTGACACGCTAACATTTGTGGAACAACACAGCCCAGCATGACCCATTGCTGGACTGTGTGGTTCTACAGAGGCATGCGGTTCAAAGTGAAAGAGTGGCGTCAGTGGTCAGCACTTTGACACGCTAACATTTGTGGAACAACACAGCCCAGCATGACCCATTGCTGGACTGTGTGGTTCTACAGAGGCATGCGGTTCAAATTTTCTTGAATGAAACATGGTTCTACTCACCTTGGTACGCACAACACAAACTTATGCCGTCCACTTCATTTTTCCCCACCAATCCTATGAAGAAGACAAAAACACAGACTAGTGAATAGTAAATTCACACAATTAAAGCCTACTGTACACCATTACAAAAAGGATTTTTGGAAGAAAAAAGTGGTATCAGAATAGCTCTTTGGCCCATCATACACGTAGCCACAAGGAGCTTTCATCCGTTACCACACGCGCCCGCATACATGCCCGCGCATGTATGCCTACACAAAGCTCCTTGGTAGTACCCGGTCACGGGTGGGGAAGCCCAACACAGAAAACAATAGTAAGAAAAAAAACAAACTAATGGGAGGGGAAGAAAGGGATACACGAAAAACATTTGTAAATAAATAAAACAATACGACCGGGTTTATGGTGGAAGTCTGTCCGGATCCTCTTCTTCCCCCTGATAGGGCGTGGATGTCCTGGGAGGCTGGGAAGTATGTTGACTGGTCCTCTGTGCCCATGCTGCTGAAGATTGTGTGGCCGGTGGTGGAGGCATCTGGGGGGTGGGGTACATCCCTGTATATCCCTGGTACATCTGTGACTGTCTGTACTGGGATGGGACTTGAGGAAGGGTACGAGGCGTCCTTGTGGCTTGCGACGGCGGATATGGTGGATCACCAGCGTGTTGATTAGCTGTTCCTGGGAGCTTATCATAGATCATCTGCAGTGTGGTTGCGATGACCTGTTGGCTGGATGAGGAGTGTCGATGACTCTCCGACATGTTTTTATTGCTTGCTGCCAGACATGCAGTGTTGTCCACGAGCCGGGTCATGGATTCGGCCAGAATGTTAAGTACGGTCATACTCTCCCTATGATCTTGCATTCTGACCTGTAGTATTGTGGCCGTGCTGTCGGAAAGAGTCTTTTGCAGTTCAAGCAGACTGTTTGCCATTTTCTCCATTGTCCTCTCAATGTTGTCCAGTCTGCTTCCCACGACATTTGTGTATGTATCCTGGCGTGTCCCAATCTCTGATGCCAGGGTGTGAACCCTCTGAACAGTTGAGGGATTCTGCCCTTCCTGGATGTCTGCCACAACTTGGATTTGGGCAGCTGAAAAGAAAATTAGACAATATTATACACATTCATCATACATTTTTTTGAAGGCTCACAATTCAATTTACTCACGCAGGGATGTAGTAACTGGAGCCTCCTGCACTTCCACCTCGTCA
This sequence comes from Pseudophryne corroboree, assembly GCF_028390025.1. Lineage (NCBI taxonomy): Eukaryota > Metazoa > Chordata > Amphibia > Anura > Myobatrachidae > Pseudophryne > Pseudophryne corroboree. The sequence continues at coordinate 360,766,807 of NC_086448.1, forward strand.
TCCTCTGACGACTCCTGTAGGAGATCCGGCCTGAAGTAGGAACCAATCCCCGAAGCTAGTCCGCTGCTGGTTCGTGGCACCACTGTTTGCAAAATAATTTTTTTGGGAAAGTTAATAAACTTTACACAACTGCTGACCCCCCCCCCCTCCACCCTCCCACACACACAAAATAAATACAAACCTCCATCCTGTGATGCCGCTGCTCCAGGAGCTCCACTTGTCCTCGTTTCGGAAGACTTTTCAAGGGTCTGGCTGGATACGTCTGCACGGCTGTCCTCAAACCCAAGAAAAGTTTCGTCTGTTAACCCTGTAGACTCAAACAGATCGGGTGATGGGTCCACAAGGGTTGTGTCTGGAGGCTCTTCAGTCACAGTCCCAGAGCTCCTGGAGAGACGACGATCTGGTGATGGCCTGCGCGCAGGAGCTGTAGTTTGGCGCCCATCTTGTGGTGTGGTCGCCGACGGTGTCTGGCGCACAGGTGAGAGTCTGTGCGCCGACGTCGTCTGGTGCACAGGTGACAAACTGCGCGATGACGAACTGTGGCGCACAGGTGACGATCTGTGTGCTCGCGATGCTTGCGGCGCAGTTGATGGTCCGCGCGCTGCTGCCGATGCCTGCTGCACAGGTGACGGTCCGTGCGCTGGCGATGTCCTGTGCGCAGGTGATGTCCTCTAGGCAGGCCTGTCTGAAAAAAAAATTAAAAAAAAAACACATTTAGCACATACAAACATTTTAAAGGGAAGTACAGCTCATGTGAATGTATTCTTACCATCAGATCTCCTTTTGGACGGCTTATCTCCCGCCTTCTTCCGTCTTCTGGGCGGTTCTTCCTCCTCGGGAAAGCCAGCAGGACGGCTAGAGTCCACACCTCCGCGAACTCCTTCGACCATGGCAGGGTTCATGCGCCTTCTAATAACATCCTCCCAGGGTAGCCACTTCAGGTTGAGAGCCGGGCCACCTCCCGTAGCTGTCTCATGTCGGCGCTGAATCCCCATCTTCTTCTTGGTCTGTCTGCGGCAATCACTGTACCGCTTCAAGCAATTTCTGGTGCTCCGGCGGTTTCCAGATATTGCAGTGACTTGACTCGCAATGGATTCCCAGATGCTTCGCTTTGTCCTAGCTGCTGTTGTCTGTGCCCTTGGTCCATACAAAACGTCGTAGGACCTGTCGACGCAATCCACTAGGGTACAGTTTTCCGCCTCAGTGTATCTGGGTCCACGCACCTTTTTCTGTCCTGCATCTTCACCAGAGGCTTCCTCCTCCGACTGCTCCTCTGGCTGGCTTCTTGCCTTTAGGGATTAAAAAAAATAAAAAAAAATAATAATAAGATCGGTATGTACCTGTGAGTGTCAGTATCCCTGGCATTGCGCACATATTCCAGTAGGTGTGCATGGCATTGCGCAAACTACAGTAAAGAAAGTTTGATGCTATTTGTGTCTGCAGGTGTGGTTAGTACCTTTCTACTAGGCTTTTTCTTGGACTTCTCATGGGCCCTTGACCGCGGCTGGTCACTACATGCCTGGGCGGTCGTATCCGCCTCCTGGGTTGGCTCCCACTCCTCGTTGCTATGAAGGGATAGATCCGAGGGGGTGGGGGAAGGGGCGGATCGGGTCTGCTTGTCCTTTGACATCTCTGTTATAAAATAAAAATAAAATAAACATACATACATACATACATACATACATACATACATACATACATACATGTATAAATGGCTGACCCACACAAAATGGCTGACCCACACTGTCGACTAAACTTGCTCCAAATCACCCCAAAATGGCCAGAAAGCATCCCAACACACTCAGGAGGTACACCACAGCAAAATTAGGCGGGAAAACACGTTTGCCAAACTGCCGACAACACAGGTCGACCAGGCTGTCGACTAAACTTGCTCCAAATCACCCCAAAATGGCCAGAAAGCATCCCAACACACTCAGGAGGTACACCACAGCAAAATTAGGCGGGAAAACACATGTTTGCCAAACAGTCTACAGCACAGGTCGACCAGGCTGTCGACTAAACTTGCTCCAAATCACCCCAAAATGGCCAGAAAGCATCCCAGCACACTCAGGAGGAACACCACAGCAAAATTAGGCGGGAAAACACATGTTTGCCAAACAGTCTACAGCACAGGTCGACCAGGCTGTCGACTAAACTTGCTCCAAATCACCCCAAAATGGCCAGAAAGCATCCCAGCACACTCAGGAGGAACACCACAGCAAAATTAGGCGGGAAAACACATGTTTGCCAAACAGTCTACAGCACAGGTCGACCAGGCTGTCGACTAAACTTGCTCCAAATCACCCCAAAATGGCCAGAAAGCATCCCAACACACTCAGGAGGTACACCACAGCAAAATTAGGCGGGAAAACACGTTTGCCAAACAGTCTACAGCACAGGTCGACCAGGCTGTCGACTAAACTTGCTCCAAATCACCCCAAAATGGCCAGAAAGCATCCCAGCACACTCAGGAGGAACACCACAGCAAAATTAGGCGGGAAAACACATGTTTGCCAAACAGTCTACAGCACAGGTCGACCAGGCTGTCGACTAAACTTGCTCCAAATCACCCCAAAATGGCCAGAAAGCATCCCAGCACACTCAGGAGGAACACCACAGCAAAATTAGGCGGGAAAACACATGTTTGCCAAACTGCCGACAGCACAGGTCGACCAGGCTGTCGACTAAACTTGCTCCAAATCACCCCAAAATGGCCAGAAAGCATCCCAACACACTCAGGAGGTACACCACAGCAAAATTAGGCGGGAAAACACATGTTTGCCAAACAGTCTACAGCACAGGTCGACCAGGCTGTCGACTAAACTTGCTCCAAATCACCCCAAAATGGCCAGAAAGCATCCCAGCACACTCAGGAGGAACACCACAGCAAAATTAGGCGGGAAAACACATGTTTGCCAAACAGTCTACAGCACAGGTCGACCAGGCTGTCGACTAAACTTGCTCCAAATCACCCCAAAATGGCCAGAAAGCATCCCAGCACACTCAGGAGGAACACCACAGCAAAATTAGGCGGGAAAACCACATGTTTGCCAAACAGTCTACAGCACAGGTCGACCAGGCTGTCGACTAAACTTGCTCCAAATCACCCCAAAATGGCCAGAAAGCATCCCAACACACTCAGGAGGTACACCAATGCTAATAGAAGACCCAAAAAAGTCAATTTAAGAATAAAAAAAAAACGTGAAAAACTACCCCAAAACACAAGTCTCCCCCAAAAAATGCAGCAACACAAGCAAGGGGCTATACACATACCTGCACACATACACAAACACCCCATGTACACCTCATGGCAACCCCCACTACACAAACACATACATGCAACACCAGACACACATGTGGTACTTACCTACAAATGTAGTAAAAGCTCCTAAAATGGCTCTCCTCCGGGTAACAGGAATCCTCCTGACTGTCCTGGAATAAAGCCTGCTGGGGTGTCCAAACGATATCCACAGCAAACAACCAAATTGCTAGCTCTGCACCTCCTCACACCTCTCTGCAGGTTCACAAAATGGCTGCAGAGCACGCAGCAAACAAGCCCTAATAAAGGGCTGCTTTCGGCGGGAAGGCGAATTCAGTACTCCCACTACTCGCCGATTGGCCGTAATCCGCCTGGGGGTGGGTCGAATCAGTTATACATTGAATATGGTGAATTCAGGGTCCCGGCGACAGGGCTGCGGCTGGCGATAGCGGGCGAATTATACAGGGGCGGATTAAATGACGCGATTCGCCCGCTATTGCATATACCCCATTGTGTAGCAAATGATTGTCCTGCCCTGTTATAATAACCCTGCACAGCTTGGCGTTACTAATAGTTTCATTCAATGATCATTATTTCTTTAAAATAAAATTTATTAGGTTGTGATTTATTTTTTTGAATTTGTGAAGCTCCTAATGTTTTAGTAATTGTATCTTCAGTAAGCATTGCTTTGTGATTAAAAAAAAAAAACCACATACACTGGGCCCATGGATAGTAAGTTAATGCATGGAATGTACAGAGCAATAATAATAAAAAAAAAAACCCTGTGAATGCAAGAATGAAAAATGTAAAGAAATGTATTTTAGCACTGTGATATAACTGGGGGTGGTGTATGACATCATTGTAGACGTGGCACTTAACAAATATGCCCGAAAAGGCACAGGGTTGGGAGACTATGCTTGTGCACAGGTGCAGTGAAATTAAAATGTGGTGTTCCTTTTAATGAGGTAGGTGTGTAAGCAGAAGTCCTCTGCTCACACACACACGCCCCATTTCTTACCACTATTCCCCTACTTATGATCTACAGTACCTAAGGCCCGTCCTCCGCAACTACATCAGTACCCTTCTCTTATGACTTACCTGCTAGTCTGTAGCCACCACCCATCCTTACTTTCTCATCACCATACAGTATCATCATGCTGCACCTGTTACAGTCCTGCAGCATAGTAAGAGAAGGATCGTCTCACTTGTCTCAGATTCTACACTGCCGGAAACACCAGAATGCTTTGGTAGCCTGCATGTTTAAACCAATTCACTTAGATAAATGATATGGCAGAAATAAGTGGAAAAAATAAAGCAATGATTTCAGATGAAGCAACATCCTGCCATAGAAAGGTAATGATGACTTTAATGAACAGTTAAAAAAAAATATATATACTCATTTTTTTTTTTTTTTTTTGTCCCCCCCCCCTCCAGAATTCCCGGCAAACTAAGGCAATTTGTTTTAGATTTACACTCTGGAAAATTGCATAGAGAATTCCACCATGGACCTGACCCAACTGATGTCGCTCCAGGACAGGTATTTTTTCTTTCTTTTTATATATATATATTCTAGCACGAGACTTATGGTAAACAATGTCAGGATTGACTGTTAACAAATGGAAACCCTATGCCTTTCATGTAGCTTGATTATTGGACTTGTCATGTGATGGTGAAGCAACATCTCTTGATGTTGGAAAGGTAATGGAGATAAGAAAGCCTTGTACTCCTGAACGTCTGACAGGCCCGTAGGCATACCCAGGAACTATGCAATATGAACATGTCAAAGCAGTCAAGAGCCAAATCACAATCAAAGCTTAACGTTGTTTGTATAATATGAAAGCGTCTTTAGTTCCTTCCATATTATGGTGGGTAGTCCTTAGTGACATCACTAGGGCGTTTGGTAGCCATGTCAGGGTCCTTTATAAAAGGGACTGTAACATAAGGAAATTATTTTCTTTCTGTTCCCCAGCATAGGCAAATGCACCAGACACAGTTTTGATAACAGCAAGCTTAGATGGTTGCTCTTTACTTTCTCTGTAGTTCCTTTCGGTTCTTTATGCACGCCCACATAAAGGCCATTCAGAATGCCCAGTGTCATTACACACACCTGAATGGTTAAAGTATTCACACCACAGTAAGAATGTTAGGAGGCTAGGGTTAAGGGAAAGGGTTTATGGGGAATAATAGACAACTACAGTAATGAATTTTGAGGCATGCTAGTTAACCAGCTAGCACCATGACAGAATACGGTTTACAGAGCTGCAATATGGGAAACAATCCTGTTTCTCCCAGATAACTTCCTCAGACCTTGAGTTGACGTACAGTACGATTTGAAAAATCTGTGATGAGGAAGTGCTTGAAATACCAGCCGGTATCCCTGGGAAATGAGGTCCTTCACCCAAGGATCCCGGCAAGACTTCGCCCACACATGGGCGAAGTGTTGAAGGCGAGCACCTATCTGAAATCGCCTTGCTGCTGGGGCCAACCGTTACGCGGAAGGCTTAGCGGCAGGGGATCCGGTGGTCTAGTTCAGGGATGCAACAGTTGCAGGTTTACGGGACTTACCACGAAATCCTCTGAGTAGTGGAGAATCCCCGGCCCCTGCCTCTGAACCTTGCCGCACGAAAGGACTGCAAGGAGGGTCCTGTGTAAGAGCGTCTAGCAGGCGCCGCCGACGGCAGATAGGTAGACTTATCCACCGTTGACTGGGAGATCCATTTATTTAATTCGTCCCCAAACAAGGCATCACCTGTAAAGGGAAGATTTTCGACACCCTTTTTGGAATCGGCGTCCGCTGACCATTGACGTAACCACAGAGCTCTGCATGCCGAAACTGCCATAGCAGTAGTGCGGTCATTTATCTTACACAATTCCTGTATAGCCTCGCTCATAAAATTAGCATCCTGTATGTGTTACAGCAGAGTAATGACCTCATCCTGGGTCAGTGTGTCTAATCCATTAATAATATCGGACCACTTGACTACTGCCGTGGAAATTCACCCACAAACTATTGTGGGGCACTGTGCTACGCCCGCTGCTACATATATTGCCTTTAGAGTGGTCTCAATTTTACGGTCAGCGGAGTCTTTAAGGGATATAGCCCCTGGCACCAGCAGTACCAATTTCTTAATCTGGACAAGAACGTATCAAATGACTAGGGTTTTTCCCATACCTTCCTGTCCTCAGCTGGGAGGGGAAAAGTAGATAAAAACCTGAGGAGTTTTACATTTCTTGTCAGGGTTTACCCATGCCTCCCTGGCCAGGGAGTTTAATACCTTAGACAGGAAACGTGGCTGAGGTCTTGGGTTTAACATTAAAGTACAGCTCCTCATCTGGTTCTGCTTCCTGATCTGGTATGTGAAGAACCTCTTACAGCATAAATAAGGCCCTCCACCCCGGGGGACAGAGTGCTGTCCTTATCCACATCAGGCTGATCAGAATCAGACAGGAGCACCTGTGGCAGTGAGTGTTTGTGAAACCAACAGACGGCTGAGAAGCCTTTCTGGTATCTGCTGCTTTGGCCATACAATCCATAGACTGTTTTAACACCTGTCTCTCCTTTTTTTGCTGCAGCTAATTCTGAATTCACATTCTGAATCATGCTTTTAAATGTATCTAGCCAGTCAGGTGCCTGTGAACTGTCCCTGTGGAGATGAGGAGCATTGTTCACACATGAGGGACTCTTCTGAAGAAGGGGTTGACAAGTTAAACAATAGTTTATTAGGAGATGATTTGCGCAGTTAAATCAATGGTACAGCTATAACCTAAATCTAATAGTGCATCCCCACTGCACTAAAATAACAGATAGCACTATCAAAGATATATTACAAGTGCTCTACAGATAGCCCACTTCACCAACCAATTTCACCACGCATACCCCTTTTCCACTAGCTAGCACGGGTCGCAGCCAGGAGCCTGACACGGCTGTGACCCGTGCTAGAGCCCCCTTCTACCCTGTGCTCACCAACACGGCATATTGCCGGGTTAGTTGCGCGGCAGGGGCGGCCCTGGGAGATCACATGATCTCCCAGCACGCCCTTCAATACAGTGTAAACGGGAGCCGTTTTGCATCGACACGGCTTCCTCCGTTTACACTACAATCCTACCCGGATCATTCCCGTGTCCTACCCAGGTAGCTACCCTGGTAGGATTCACGGGTCACTTGATTCTGGTTTTTGCGGGGGGGGGGGGGGGGGGGGGGGGGGAACCTTTTCCACTAGCAAAAAACACTGGTAAATGCGCGCCCCCGTGCATTTACCCTTGTTTTTTGAGCTAGTGGAAAAGGGGTATAAGTAATGAATAAAAAAGGAAAAATACTGTTTTCAAGTATCTCCCATTCACAGATAGCAGATGGTATTTCAATAATTCCTTTTGATCGGATTTGTAACAAACTGTGCCCCTTCATATATAGAAGAGCTAATTTAGCTCATAAAGGGGTACACAAGGGAATATACTATAGTGCAAATTTATCTTTTTAAAATTCATAGATTAAAGAATACTTCACACTTACAAACAGAGTAGATCAAAGCGCATACAGGGGGTAATTCCAAGTTGATCGCAGCAGGAAACTTTTTAGCAGTTGGGCATAACCATGTGCACTGCAGGGGCGGCAGGGGCAGATATAACATTTGCAGAGAGAGTTAGATTTGAGTGGGTTATTTTGTTTCTGTGCAGGGTAAATACTGGCTGCTTTATTTTTACACTGCAATTTAGATTTCAGTTTGAATACACCCTACCCAAATCTAACTCTCTGCACATGTTATATCTACCCCTGTGGGTAGGTAATCCTTTTCAGATGTTATAAATATGTTCCGCTGCTCTCACTTTTAAACTCCTTGTGGTTTTACCATCATAGAAGTAACCACACGAACATTCAATAACATATGTAACATTTCTCGAATGGCAAGAAATAAACTTTTATTTCAACTGACCTTTCGTTAATAGATTATTGATTTTTCTATCTTTAGATCTAACGGTTTTGCACATTAAGCAATCACCGCAATGGTGGAACCCCTTAGTTCTAATACTTTGTCTGGGGTTAGTCTCAACATTGCTCCTTACTAGATGGTTTTGTAATGACGGTGCTCTTTTAGAAATAGATTTAGGCCTATCAGGTATGACCTTCCCCAGCAAATGGTCTTGTTTTAGCAATTTCCAGTTGGACTTGAAGATTTTCTCCTATTTCTTTATATTTAGTATTAAACTGGCTAATAAATGCCCACTGGAACTTATTCTCATTATTCTTTTCAACCATTGGGGGTTTGACTTTTAACAAGTCAGCTCTTTCCATTGTATTAACTCTTTCTCTAGTTTTATTTAATAAATCAGTCGAGTATCCTTTGGCTATAAGTCTTTCCGATAGATCATTTTGTTGTCTATTGCAAACTGTACTGTCAATACAGTTTTGCTCAATCCTTCTGTATTGACTGAAGGGAATAGATTCCAGCCAAATGGAATGATGGCTAGATGTATCTATAAAACTATTTGAATCTGTTGTTTTCCTGAATGTCCGAGTTTTTAAGATTCCCACATCTATATAGATTTTAAGGTCCAAAAAGATTATATCAGTTTGGCTCGTATTAAAGGTCAATTTGATGGACATATCATTCAAATTCAATGTACCACAAAAATGGTCCAGGTCTTGCGTTCTTCCTCTCCATATAAAAATGTCTATAAAATGTTGCAAGAGCACCAGGTTCGACCCAGCTGGCCACCACTGAATATTACTTGTTCCTACCAGTGCGCCATAAATTTGCATAGCTGGGGGTGAACCTGGTGCCCATGGCAGTGCCCGCCTGTTGTAGATAAAAGGTGCCTTCAAATATAAAATAATTATTAGTTAGAATAAATGTGATGCTGTCTAAAATTAATTTTTTCAAATCTGATCCTAAAGTGCTTGAATTCAGAAAATAAGATACAGCAGCTATGCCTTTTTCTTTCACTATAATGGTGTACAAGGTCCCTACATCGGCGCTACACAAGTAGTCGCCCTCACACCACTCATACGTAATTACTTTTTATGTTTGCACTCCTTTATATATTAATGGAATTGAAGCGTTAACTTTGTTGGTTACCGTCTAGAATCTGTGCCTATTATTGATCATGTTTTTATTTTGAGGTACCGCGCTGTATTTTAACTAAATGTGGACACTATTATAAACTGAGTGAATCCTCGTTTGGAACGCAAATATTAGAGACTTTTCTGGTTTATGGAACGCAGCAGCAGCAGGAAATGGTGCCTTCCCGCCTCTTGTCCCGCTCTCCGGGATGCCTCACCCCTGTAATGGCGCACGGTCCCACCAATGTTTATACTAGCTGATGTAACATAGTACACACAACACCTAATGACCGTGAGCACTGTGGAGCATGAACCTGCTGAGCCAGTGTAGTCCGCGGCAGGCACCGCAACTCGTGGCCCGTGACCGCTGCGTGACATGCCGCCAAAGCCGCACCGGAGACCCGCTAACCGCCCCAGTGTTAACACTCACCGCACCTGCCGATCTTCAGCATCTGTTAGAGGGTGGCAGCTAGCTGCTGGCGTTGGCACACAGTGTGTTGTGTGAAACAGCACCTCAGGAGCTCCGTGTCCTGGCAGCTGGGATTATGAACCATTAACCCTCAGGAGGTTGTTTCTGTCCCCCCTCTAAATCCCACGAAGCAGGTAGACTGGTTGCCAACCAGTACTACCTGAAAATAAATAAAATAAAAAATAAAGGAAACTCTTTGGAGCTACAGAGAAGTGCACCCGGCTCCTTGGGCATGTTTTTCTAAACTGAGTCTGGTAGGAGGGGCATAGAGGGGAGGAGTCAGAACACGCATACACACCCTAAAAGTTTTTAAAGTGCCAGGCTTCAGTGGATCCGATCTATACCCCATGGTACTAAAGTACAGATCCCCAGTATCCACTAGGACGTAAGAGAAATAAATAATATCCCAATGTTATCCTGTGGATAAACTGTGGACCCTGCAGGAGAAACCTGCATTTGCATGTTTTTTCAGATCCCTATCGTACAGGATGCAGCAGCAACGAGCATTGCATCCACCTCTGAATCCGGCCCAGAATAACAGAAAGGATCATAAAAAGTATATGCCTTTATCCCCACCCCCACCTGTATAATGCCCAAAATGTGTAGATATACAGTATCCTCAACTCTTTTTCCAAAAGTAATGCCCTATCTGTCCTGCAAAGCTAATACAGTATATAGTATGTTTTACAAGAGAGAGAAAATAAATTGAAGAAATGAAGGGGTAACCTCAAGAGAAGAGTCTTACTTTGGAGGAAAGGTTAATTGGGTATATGCACATGGTAGACCAATACTAAATATTTATATGTAAAGCCAATGGAATTGTGTCCCTATTTATTGAGCACACATTTATATTCCATGTTTCTGTATTATTATGGATTTATACCTTCTGTTAATTTTAAATGTAGTAAAAACTCCAGTCTTATAGTGTCTTGCTAATGATGATTAAAGCATTTTATTTGTATAGTTATGTGACTGCCACTCACTCTTATCTCTTACTACAGCAAACTCAAGATGTGGCAAGCAGTCCCCCAGAGAGCTCTTTCCAGAAATTAGCCCCAAGCGAATATAGGTACACCATACTGAATAGGGATCGCGACGAGCTTTAATCAGATCTGCATTGGAAGCCTTAAAAACATACTATGATGAAGTTCAGTACGATCTAAAAAAAATAAAAATAAAAGTTAGCCTATATTTTCATAATTGTATTTTTTATTTGGGATTAACAAACAGTAATGAATGGTTTATTTTTATTTGCTCCCACTGTTTGTAAATATGTATGTTTAGTGATTTCTGTACAATCTTTTAAAAGAAAAGTAAGAAAATGTACTTCTCTGAAACGACCTGTCCTGTTTCTTAGTTCATACAAAAGTGTCATGACAATACGCATAAGCTGTTATATTGCACTTCCCTCATTAAATTGGATTTTTGGATGTTTTCTGTGACGTTGATGCCTTTATTTCAATTCAGCATAAAATGGAAATCCGATGTGTAAAATGCATACTGAGAGAATTGCTTTGTGTACTGAGAGGTCTGTATTGTCTTTTCGGGATACTTACTAAAATAGATTGCTGGAAAAATGTGCTATTTCTATCAAAAAATAAATGAAGATTAATTTATTTACCAACCAATTAAAATAGATCAACCCTTTACATAACCTTACCACAGTGCTAAATATATAGCTATATATGTATGTGTTAAAAGTACACCTGTGACGTGGACATGGATTTAGGGAATTTAACACTATAGTATTAATTAAACAAATAAATGTACAATGTATGCCTTAGCCACTCCTTCCAGTTACTTACAGAGGTTGCATGACAATTATAAAAGTGTTCCTTCTGTCATCTTGGTTCTAAGCAATGAACTTCAGATATTTCAACATGTTATCTGGGCAGTGACTCACACCACGCCCAAACTCTCATGTTTTCTCACACACCCCAGCATCACTGCCACGATTCCTTATCCAACACAAGAATACAAGTTTAGACATAAACTATCACACTGACAAATTCACTGGCTTCTAGCTGTTGCCAAGTGCACATTTGACATCCTGAAGTAGCTTATGCTTGTGGAAGAAAATTGTGGCTACTGTAGAAAATATTCTAAGACTGTGAGGGCTTCAGTAAACTTTATTGTGAGAAATCACCAGCTAAATACCAAACCCTTTTAGCCAGTGGGGGGAAAAAACTGAATTAAAGTTGCAAGACTCATTTATACCCCTTTTTCACTTGTAGCACAGGTCGAAGCCGGGACCCTGACACAGCTGCGACCCGTACTACAGCCCCCTTCTACACTAGCTCCACCAAACCGGCATATTGCCGGGTTGGTGATGCTGCTGCTTACACGGCAGATCACATGATCTCCCAGCGCTGCCCTTTCATTCACTGTGAACGCCGTTTACACTACACAGCATACCGAGTTGAACATATGTTCAACTCGGCAAGCTACCCGGGTAGGATTACCGGATCACTTGATCCGGGAATTTGCAGGGGGGGGGGGGCGTATCCACTAGGAAAAAACTCTGGTAAATGCGCGCCCCCGCGCATTTACCCGTGTTTTAAGAGCTAGTGGAAAAGGGATATTAGACCTCAGATTACGCCCTTATTTTAGAAATAAAGCTAGCACCTTCCAGATTCACTGACACGGAGGATATTTCTCAGGAATTTCTTAATTACTATCAATCTCTATGCGTAGCCACGCCTGATAAACCTGCATTAATCATGACTATTTTGAGGGAGGCAGGAATACCAACTCTTACAGAGGAGGGCCTTTTTGGTTGCTCTTTGATTAAGTCCTTCAGTAAGGGTAAATACTCTGGGGCTGAATATTACTAAATTCTGGCTCCGCATAGTTCTCATTTATTTTTCATTTTAAATTCTATATTGGAAGGTAATGCTCCACCTTCAGATTTTTTTTTTTTGTATAATCCGTTTTTATTAAGGATTTTAAAAGACATGAACAAAGAAAGACACAAATACAATTACAAATATAGAAACACCTACACAAGTAAAGCTACTACACACAAATCTGATTGTACAAATGCCTGATGAAGAGATAGCAAACCAGCAGAATAGAATGAAACCATCAAAGGCAATATATACCAAGTGGGTAGGCAGTTAGAGTTTAACATCCGAGGAGCAAGAGATACTCTGATGAAATATCGCAGAGAAATCTTGGTACGCCTGTGTAAGGGCTGCAATGCACATCAGCAATAAAGGGTGTTTTCAAACATAAGAAACTTAAAGACTAAAAGAAAAGCAGAACAGTAAAGCTGGTAGGCATCAGGGACAGGAGCTAGAAGCAGTAGGAAGGAAGAAAAAGATAAAAAAAAGGAAGGGGTGGAGAGTAGGAGAAGTACCCACTTAGCAAGCTATGTGAAACAGAAATAGGGATACTAACCACTATCCAAGGGAGTGGCTATGTAGGCCTGGGAAGCTTTGTATTCTAGCCAAGGGGACCATGTGGAATCAAATTCACGAGACTTGCCTATCGAGGAGAGGAACAGGTCTTCCATTCTCATGAACTAATCTAGTTTAGTGAACCATGTACGACTCGTGGGAGGGAGGTGGGATCTCCACATGGCCGGGATCACAGCACGCGCTGCGTTACTTAAATGTCGCAGCAAGGAATGTTTGTGTTGGGACACTGGAATATTGGAGTGATTATTAAGCCAGAATGCTGGATCCTGTGGGATGTGGATCTTAAGAATAACCTGAGAGATGTGCATAACCTCCCGCCAAAAGGGTTGGATCGGGGGACATGTCCACCAAATATGTAGGAGGGTGCCAGATGGGGAGGAGCAGCGCTAGCAGTGGGCTGATGAGGAGGGATACATAGCATGGAGGAGAGAGGGATGCCTGTACCACCTTGTCACAACTTTATATTGAGTCTCCCTGGTCTAGGTTTTCAATAAAAAAAATTCCCAGTCCCTAGGCGACAAGGAAATGCCCAAGTCCCTCTCCCAAGCCACAGCAAAGGATGGAGTGACGAAGGTTGGTAATGGCACACAATTTTGTACAGTGTGGATATGGCGTGGGTCGGGTCAAGGACAGCAACACAGAGTTTCTCAAATAGTCAATTCTCTAGCGGCGCACCGAAGTCTAGAGCCAGTCACCAAGAAGTGTATTTGTAGGAATTTCCAAAAGTCCTGCTGGGGGATGTCCCACTTCGCCCTCAAGTCTGAGAATTGTTTGACTCCAGTCGGTGATACTATCTGACCAACCCTGAACAGTCCCGTTACAGCCAAACGTGAGAAGTGGGCGGGGTTAACACCCGGAGCAAAATCAAGGTTGGCCAGAAAGGAGGTCAAGGGGCCAAATTTGGAAGAGATATAAGGAAGTTCCCGTACTGATTTCCAGGCGGCTAGCGTGGGAGTTATAGTAGGATGGGGGAGGAGCAATTTAGGGGAGGAGGGGAGCCAGGGGAATATCTACGGGAATTGCTGTACGTACAGGCCATCCAGCTCCACTCATTGTTTATGTTCGCGGTTTCTCGTCCAGTCTATAATTCTACTCAAAAGAATGGCATGGTAATAATATTTTATATCCGGAAGATGGAGGCCGCCATTCTTGATCGATTTAGTTAATTGGGAACGTTTTAAGCCTAGGTCTCCTCCTCTGCTAGACAAACTGCTGGATCAAAAGTGAAATAGATCGGAACCAGGACTCTGGGATGCGGATTGGGAGGGCCTGCATTACATACAATAATTTAGGGAGGGTATTCATCTTAACTATATTTATCCTCCCAAACCAAGATAGATATTTCATATTCCATCTAGAGTAGTCATTCCGAATCGTTTGTAAAAGAGGTAAATAATTCAACAGGAACAAGTGGGACTCGTTAGCGGACAACTTAACACCGAGATAAGTTATGTGAGAAGATTGCCATGAGAAAGGGAAAGAACGTTTAAGGTCCGTAACGGATTCTGCAGGGGTGGAAATATTAAGAGCGCTGGATTTAGAATAATTAATTTTGAAATTAGAAAGCTGTCCAAAGAGGTCAAGTTCCTTCATTGGGTGTGGTAAGGAGTCAGTGGGATGAGATACTATGGCTAAGAGGTCGTCTGCAAATAGGGCTAACTTATACTCACCCTCTCCTACGGTAAAGCCCCTGATGTCGTGATTAGCTCGTATAGCTCTAGCCAGCGCCTCAATACATAGCACAAAGATCAATGGAGATAATGGGCAGCCTTGCCTAGTGCCGTTGCTTATGGTGAATGGGTCAGATAAGGTGCCATTTACGCGAACCTTTGCCGTTGGAGAGTTATAGAGGGCTAGTATCCAAGTAAGTGCATTGGGACCTAAGCCTATATATGCTCCAAAATCGATTTCATAAATTTACAACTGACCCTATCAAATGCCTTTTCGGCGTCTGTAGAAAGTAGCATAGTAGGGGTAGAACTGTGGGATGCTAAATGGATGAGGTTGAGGATTTTGGTTTTGTTGTCTTTAGCCTCTTGGCCAACAACAAAACCTACCTGATTTCGGAGGGAAATGGGTCTGCAGCTGGAGCAGACCGAAGGGTCTTTGCCCTGCTTCGGTATCACTGAAACATGGGCCTCCAGAGAATCACGGGAGAAATGAGAACCAGATGTAATTGAGTTAAATGCTCGAAGGAGTAGGGGGATCAACTTATCCTTAAACACCTTGTAGTATGCGATAGTGGATCCGTCAGGGCCAGGGCTTTTTCCCGACGGCATAGAGGAGATGGCCTGATCTAGCTCTTGGGCAGTGAAAGGGGTTTCTAGCAAGCCAAGCTTGGAGAGCGGGATAATCTATGAACTTCAGATATTCCCTTATTTTTTGGAGTGAAAGGTGGGGGTCTGTATCTGAGGGGGCATTCTCTAGGTTGTATAGCAAGGTATAAAATCGTGCAAAGCAAGTCCCAATCTCAGGTGATTTGAATTTGGGGATTCCTCTGGCGTCCTTCACTGAACTGATAAACGAAGCCGAGTGTTGGGCACGTAAAGCTTGAGCCAGGACTCGGCCAGGTTTATTGCCCCATTGATAATATTTCCGTTTACATTTATGGATGGAATGGATTATATTATCAGAGGAGTTTGTTCATCTGTGAGCTGGCTTCCGACAACTCCACAAGGGTCTCATCCGACAATGATACCTTGTGAGAGGTCTCGAGGGCGTGGATCTTAAGTAGAAGACCTGAGATCAGGGATTGCCTTTGTTTCTTTTTATATGTGCCTAGTTGTATCAGTTTGCCGCGGAGTACACATTTATGTGCTTCCCACACAGTTAGGTGGGAGACATCATCTGTAACATTCGTGGCAATATAATCATCTAGAGCCTTATCTAAGGCATCCTTACAAAGCGCATCGTAGAGAAGAGACTCGTTGAGTCTACAGGTCCATTGTTTATGGGGACCGTGAGGGAGGTCTAAAGTCAAAGTCACTGGGGTGTGGTCCGACCAGGTGATAGAGCCTATAGTGGCATCTATGAGAAGTGGGAGGTGTCTATGGCTAAGGAACAAGTAGTCAATATGGGAGTAAACCCCGTGAGGGTGCGAATAAAAGTAGTAGTCACGGCCTGAGGGGTTAAGGGTCCTCCAGGAGTCGGCTAACTGTTGTGTGTGGAGTAGGCGTTTGACACTGCGATATTTGGATGCAACAAATCTAGAGGTTTGGGATGACGTGTCAGTGCTGGGGTCCAATGTTCAGTTGAAGTCCCCACCTAAAACAGTGACACCCTGGAATAGAGAACAAAATCGAATCCCCATAGAGAGGGGAAAGGACAGAGAAACTAGGTACAATTTGAGGTGCACTCAACCCAACTAACAAGATTTAGTGTATTTATTATCAGAAATGTGTATAGAGAGTCTAACCTCGGGAGATGGGAATTGAAGAAAGACAATTGGGCCTGGTTCTGGGCATAAATCACTGCAAAAGTGAACATTTGCTCAAAGATTGTACAAGTCAAGAGGAGGAGCCTACCCGGTACCACCCTGTGTACGGAAACGTCAGAAACACGCAAATCCCTGGAGAAAACAATAGCCACTCCCTTGGATTTGCTACCTGGGGTGTTACAGTAGTATGCTGTAGGGAAGTAGCGACTCGTAAGAGAAGGGTTACAAATTCCAACCTTAAAATGGGTCTCCTGCACTAATGCAACATCCGCTCTCTCAGATCTCAGTAGACGTAGAAGGCCAGATCTCTTCTCTGGCGTGATGAGACCACGCGCGTTGAGGGACAGCACTTTATTCTTCCCGGGGTACTCATGGTGGACTGAAATAGATAGCGAATTCCTATAAATCTGAAAGTGGAGGGAAAGAAAAGGGGGAGAAGGAAGAGCAAGCATGGAAAAAGAGACAAAGAAGAAAGAAATACAAGAACAATGTAATAACATCAGCAAAAGACCCGCAGGAGAGAGTCTGAACCGTAACACCATCAGCCTCCCTTCCGGCATATAGTCAAAGGCGGGTTTAATGGGGGGGGAACGGGAGTGAACCGCAACAGGAACCATGGTGAAAAAACATGTTTGGAATGGACACAAAAAGAAAGGAAAAATCCTGCAATAAGAGGAATAGCCGGTGGGTGACAGGGGCAGCAGAAAATCCACAACCCCTACCACCCACCCACCGGCATAAGCAAACAATTTAACCAGTTAGCAAAAACATCCGTTAACAGCTAGGAATATAACACAAGGCATATGTGAGAAGTCTATGAAAAGGAAAAAATACCCCCCAACACTGCGGTAGCAGTATGAAAACAGGAACAACAAAGCCATACAGACGGGTCCTTCACAGCAAGTCGGTCTTGGAGGGATAAGCGGTCGACTGGGCTCTTTTCTTGGCGCCCCGAACCTCGTGTCATGGCTGTGAGCTAGGAGCCCGTTTAGGGAGAGGAACATCAGGGGGAGGGAACTCTCAATCCGGAATGACCAATGGAGGTAGACCCAGTGAAGAGCAGAACGAGGAGAGGTCTGCGTGGGAAGACAGGGTGTACCATTTTCCAGAGGAACAAGCTTGGAGGTCAAAAGGGAAACCCCAACGATAACGTAGCTGACACTTTCGTAATTCGTCCGTAAGGGGTTTCAAGGATTTCCGTTGCTGGAGCGTGTACCAGGAAAGATCTTGATAGAGGCTTATTTCAGAGCCATTGAAGTAGATACCGTCCAGTTGACGGGCTTTGGACATAATTTCCTCTTTCTGGGCGAAATAATGGAGCCGGCAAATGACGTCACGGGGCCGGTCAGTGGAGAGGCTTCTCGGCCTGAGGGCTCTGTGGGCTCTGTCAAAAGTGATAACGTCTGAGTCCTTATTCAAGAGTTCGTTAAATATCTTGGTCAGAGCGTCCACTTATCCGGACTGGGGAACTTCCTCCGGGAGGCCACGGATGCGGATGTTATTCCGTCTGCCTCTGTTATCGATATCCGTCATTCTGGACTGTAAGGCACGGATTTCTTTGGATTGAGCAAGGATGGAGTCTGTCAACAAGGACATACAGGAAACATTAGCCTCTTGGTCTTCCTCCAGATTCACCAAGCGATCAGACAGATGTTAGATATCGCTTTTAATGGAGGCAAGCTCAGACCTGATAGTGTCTTGGAGGTCTTGCTTAGTAGGAAGGGACCTCATGAAGGTCAGGATTTCCCGGAGATCACGGCCGCCCGCTGATGCAGGGTCAGCCATATCGTCAGTCGGATTTGAGATCGAGGAAGCAGAGGGAGATGTCGGGGGGTGGGGAGAGGAACGGTTCTCCATCTGTGGGGAGGTCGTAGGATGAAGGAAAGGTCTCGGGTCCGCTTGAGACCTCGTGACTTTTTGAGGTTGATTGATGTTGCTCCGTCTAGAGGATTTCGAGGTATGCTTCATACTCCGGGGGGACAGCACAGCAAGGAGGATGTTTGCAATTAGCTCAGGATGTGTCAGGATCAGTAAGATACATACAACAGCATAGCTCCTGAGGAGCGGTCACTCCCCGTGGCCTGGTTTCAGTTGGCCATCAGGTGGCTCCAAGTAGAGTAGTAGAGAACAAGCGCTCAGAGCGGTGCATTACAGTACGGAGCAGTAACGCTGGCAGCTTGTGGCAAATCTGCAGGGAGCCCTGAGAGGGGGCAGCATGTCAAACAGTGGAGAGGGGGAAATGCAGTAGGCCTCTGTAAATGAGAAGGGACCCGGCAGCTGGGAGCCAGGATGGGCGACAGGCAAATCCTGCCTGCGCAGTCCCAGGTGGGGCCTTATCAGTGCCCGGGGAAGTAGGATGCTGCGCTACAGTCAAACGAGGGCCGCAGCTGGAAGGCCTTTGGCCAGACGGATCTCGCCACAGAGAGCAGGGAGAGGCTGTGCGGGGTGTGATGGGAGTAAGGGGGTGTCAGGGGGAGCTCCCAGGAGCATGGGAGCGTAATCCCAGAGGACCGCTAAACTTGTCCGGGGTGGGGGGGGGTGCGGCTGGCCCGGCGGTCTGCCCGCAGTAGGAGAGAGCGCACACCAGTAATAAGGTCAGGAGGGGGTCAGAGCACCCCGAGCAGGCTGGGGCGGCGGGAGAGGGTCACCTGAATGCAGAGGGCCACCTCCGCCGGGCTTCCGCGGTTTGTCTCTCCGTTTCCTGCAAACAAAGATGGCCGCCGCAGGGACTCCGGAGCTCCCGGCTCCGGCCACGTCCCGAGTCGCCTCTGCCGTCCGTCAGTGTCAGCGGTGCAGGATGGAGTGAGCTCAAGGCGGGGGTAAGGTCCGGAGTTCTATATCAAGCATCCCGGGGGAGCTCGCAACACAGCAGGGGAACGTCCACTAATTGAGGCCCCGGCTTAGAGGCAGTGAGTAGGCCGCAGGAAACCGGCTCCCCGACTCCGCAGCACTGGCTCACCACAATCCCAGCAGATTAGTGTAGCAGGACAGGGCAGGTAGCACTGGTAACAAGCGTTAGGAGGCTATTTAAAGCAAAAAGAACTCCCAAGTCCCTGGGAGCTCATGTGAAATGCTGCCTGCCAGATCAGCATCCAGGCCACGCCCACCCACCTTCAGATTTTAATGCTGTCCGTATTATTGTGCTGCCCAAGTCCAAGAGGGATCCTCATTTAGTAGAGTCCTATCGGCCAATCTCTTCATTAAAATAGGATTTAAAACTGTTCACCACACCTGTTGCCATATGCCTACAAACACTCCTACCTTCACTCTTACACCCATGCCAAACTTGTTTTGTAATGGGTCGCACCTCCGTGCACAATATGCGACTTTTGGTAGCTGCTATGACCAAAGTTCTGCCGCGGGGTGATAATTCTAGCATGGTGGTGAGTTGTGATGCCGATAAGGCATTTGATCGTGTTTCCTAATCCTAAAGTAAAATAAAGCTGTAATGATTTCTACTTCTGTTTTCAATAAATCATGAGATAGCAAAATTGTAATGAGAGCCCAAAACAGACAGACCTTGGTGTCCAATAGGGAAGTACCAGTGGGATACGGTCGTTAAGTCAACAATCATTAGGTCGACATGGTCAATAGGTCAACGTGGTCATTAGGCCGACATGTACTAGGTCGACAGGTCAAAAGGTCGACATGAGTTTTTCACCTTTTTTTTTTCTTTGACATTTTTTGGACTTTTTCATACTTGATCCACGTGGACTACAATTGGGAATGGTAACCTGTGCCGAGCGCAGCAAGGCACCTTGCCTAAAGCTCGCTTGCCATGCGAGGGGACACTGTGCACTAATTGGGGTACCCCGTCACTTTACGAAAATGACACCAAAAAAAAGTCCAAAAACCATGTTGAGCTTTTGACCTAGTACATGTCGACCTAATGACCATCTTGACCTTCCATGGTCGACCTAATGACTTGTCGACCTAAGTTGAGTCGATCCATACTCGTACCAGCGGGTTAAATAGAATACACTTCTAAACCTGCTCCCAGAACTTAGACACAACAGAACATTCCCAAACAAATTGCAAAATGCACACTGCGAAGTGATATATTTAGGGCAGTAGGAATCTGACCTTTCCATTATTTGGCACATACCCTCAAGCGTATAAACACTATGCACAGTGTACATATGTTTTTGTTGAAAGCGAACACAGAGCATATAATCAGGACTATTCACTAGCATATATAATACCAGTGTTCATCAGAAGGGATGCCCAGGTCAACCTCCCTTCGTTTCCCCCATCCTGCAGGAGAGGCAGGTCCATGTAGGTAATCATGGGGTTAAGAAAATTTGAAACTAATTTACACTGTCCCATACTTAATATCTGATGTATGATCTCGCATCATAAATGAGGTATCCAGGATCTGGGCAGCAAGAGCATTTTGTAATTGTAAAAAATATATAAAATGCAGAACTAGAAAGGATAATTCAAATTTGAATTTATCAAAACTACTCAAGGTATCCAAAAAAAAAAAAAAAATCCCGAGTGAGTACAGTTGGCACTCAGTTACCCAGCTCAGTGAGTCTAGTAGTATTATGCCAAAGCAGAGTGTCAGAGTCAAACCTGGTTCCTCTCAAAAGAATGTGGCTCATGGGTCAGAGTCCAGGCACAAAGCACCTACTTTAGGATCAGGCAAGAGCTCTGAAACTTTCAAATTAAAATATTCTGTTACTGGCTCTAACTTCGTATATCCAGCAGACACCAATATCTCCAAATGCTAAAACTACAAGGTCCACTGCAATGGGAGCCCAGGAGGCAGCAACCTGGAGTCGGCTGGATTTGGTCCAAATTGTTTGGAGAAATTATACACAGAATAAACAACTTGCCAAAGGTATTCCTCCAAGTCTGGCAAAAATAAAAGCATGTCATTGCGCAGAGCACCAAACCTGACAGCAGGCCATGAAATGCAAATGAGCATGCAGCAAACACACCAAGGACTCTTATCGCAAGCACAAAAGGCAGGTGAAAAGTGGCATCCTTATTTTGTTCTCCTCCCCCAACCCAAGCGGGAATGAAGTAGAACCATTGTTGCAAAGTGAAAATATAACGGCTGACTCCAGTGGACCAACAACAAAGCAGCAAAGTACCTTGCACAAATAGCCCCATTCATATCAAGTCAAAAGCTTGTGTGTGTATGTATGTATGTATATACTCGCACACACACAGTATGTGTGTATATGTGTGTGTGTGTGTATATATATATATATATATATATATATATATATATAGGTATGCATATACACTGCTCAAAAAAATAAAGGGAACACTTAAACATCACAATGTAACTCCAAGTCAGTCACACTTCTGTGCAATCAAACTGTCCACTTAGGAAGCAACACTGATTGACAATCAATTTCACATGCTGTTGTGCAAATGGAATAAACAACAGGTGGAAATTATAGGCAATTAGCAAGACACCCCCAATAAAGGAGTTGTTCTGCAGGTGGTGACCACAGACCACTTCTCAGCTCCTATGCTTTCTGGCTGATGTTTTGGTCACTTTTGAAAGCTGACGGTGCTTTCACTCTAGTGGTAGCTTGAGACGGAGTCTACAACCCACACAAGTGGCTCAGGTAGTGCAGCTCATCCAGGATGGCACATCAATGTGAGCTGTGGCAAGAAGGTTTGCTGTGTCTGTCAGCGTAGTGTCCAGAGCATGGAGGCGCTACCAGGAGACAGGCCAGTACATCAGGAGACGTGGAGGAAGCCGTAGGAGGGCAACAACCCAGCAGCAGGACCGCTACCTCCGCCTTTGTGCAAGAAAGAACAGGAGGAGCACTGCCAGAGCCCTGCAAAATGAGCTCCAGCAAGCCACAAATGTTCTTTTTTTCTACTCAAACAATCAGAAACAGAGTCCATGAGGGTGGTATGAGGGCCCCACGTCCACAGGTGGGGGTTATGCTTACAGCCGAACACTGTGCAGGACATTTGGCATTTGCCAGAGAACACCAAGATTGGCAAATTCACTACTGGCGCCCTGTGCTCTTCACAGATGAAAGCAGGTTCTCACTGAGCACATGTGACAGACGTGACAGAGTCTGGAGACGCCAAGGAGAATGTTCTGCTGCCTGTAACATCCTCCAGCATGACCGGTTTGGCAGTGGGTCAGTAATGGTGTGGGGTGACATTTCTTTGGGGGGCCGCACAGCCCTCCATGTGCTCGCCAGAGGTAGCCTGACTGCCATTAGGTACCGAGATGAGATCCTCAGACCCCTTGTGAGACCATATGCTGGTGCGGTTGGCCCTGGGTTCCTCCTAATGCAAAACAATGCTAGACCTCATGTGGATGGAGTGCGTCAGCAGTTCCTGCAAGACGAAGGCATTGATGCTATGGACTGGCCCGCCCGTTCCCCAGACCTGAATCCAATTGAGCACATCTGGGACATGTCTCGCTCCATCCACCAACGTCACGTTGCACCACAGACTGTCCAGGAGTTGGCGGATGCTTTAGTCCAGGTCTGGGAGGAGATCCCTTAGGAGACCATCCGTCACCTCATCAGAAGCATGCCCAGGCGTTGTAGGGAGATCATACTGGCACGTGGAGGCCACACACACTACTGAGCCTCATTTTGACTTGTTTTAAGGACATTACATCAAAGTTGAATCAGCCTGTAGTGTGTTTTTCCACTTTAATTTTGAGTGTGACTCCAAATCCAGACCTCCATGGGTTAATAAATTTGATTTCCATTGATAATTTTTGCATGATTTTGTTGCCAGCACATTCAACTATGTAAAGAACAAAGTATTTAATAAGAATATTTAATTCATTCAGATCTAGGATGTGTTATTTTAGTGTTCTCTTTATTTTTTTGAGCAGTGTATATCGCAGGCTCTGCACTCAACTAACAATAATAAACAGTGGCATTTTAGTTCATGCATTGATCAATTAATTTATTTATTAATTTATTATTTATTAAGTTTCTTATAGGCTTTACAGTTGGAAACAATTATAAAACAAGACTTGGTAATAACAAATAGTCATAGAGGTAGGAAGAGCCTGCTTGAAAGCTTACAATCTGTTGGGAAATAAGCATTGATACACAAGGATATCTATCTATTGCATAATTGTCCACCAGATTGCAAAGGTTCTTGGTGGGCTGTATGATAAGATCACAAAGTGATGTTGGGCTGTGGTCAGAAGGATGGGAAAGTGACGAAAAAGAAAGTATGTGAGGATAGATCTGGACTGTACAGAGAGGATGTAACTGGATAGGAAGGCTTATGAAGGTTGAATGAGCGGTTCTGGAATGTGATAAGCTATCTTGAAGGTTTAGAGACTAGGGCATTGTCTTATTGTGCATGGTAAGGTATTCCACAGAGTGAGTGCTGCCTGAAGAAAGTCCTGCAATCGTAAATGGGAGCAAATAATGAGTATAGATGAGAGACGTAGAGCTTGTGAAGAGCGGAGAGTTCGGGGTGGGAGATGTTTTGAGATAAGCAAAGATATGTACATAGTTTGGTAATGACCTTGTGTGTGAGTAAAAGTATTTTATATTGAATACGGTAAAATACAGGTAAACAATGAAGGGACTGACAGAGTGGATCTGCAGCCGATGAACATCTGGCGAGGAAGATTAGCACTGCAGCTGCATTCAGAATGGATTGAAGGGGTGAGAGTCTTTTTGGTAAGACCAGTTAGAAGATTATTGTAATTATTAGTGCGGAAGATAATGAATGCATGAATTATAGTTTTTGCGGTATCTTGTGTAAGGTATGGTCGTATTTTGGATATATTTTTTAGATGCATGTAACATGATTTTGAGACAGATTGAATGTGGGGAACAAGGGACGGTTCTGAGTCAAGTATGACATCTAGGCAGCGAGCTTGTGGGGTTGGATTGAGTGTTTAATTCTCAACAGTGATAGAGATATCAGGTTGGAAACTACTATTAGCCAGTGGAAATATAATTAACTCTGTTTTGGAAATATTAAGTATGAGTTGGCAAGATGAAATCCATGATAAAACTGCAGAAAGGCATTCAGTGACACAGACCAATACAGATGGTGACAAATCTGGGGTGGATAGGTAGAGTTGAGTATCATCTGCGTACAGATGATACTGAAATCCAAAAGAACTGATTAGTTGAGCAAGAGATGTGGCATAGATTGAGAAAAGCAGAGGACCTAAGACTCGGTACTCCAACTGAAAGAGGTAGCGAAGAGTAGGTGTATTCAGAGAAGCGGACACTGAAGGAGCGATTAGATAGGTAGGATAGGAACCAAGAGGGGGCTGTGTCTTGAAGACCTAGGGATTGTAGTGTTTGTATGAGAAGAGAATGGTCAACAGTGTCAAAAGCAGCAGAGAGATCTAGAAGAATAAGAAGGTGTATAATGGCCTTTGGATTTTGCAGTGAATAGATCAGGCCTGTTTAATCTGTGGCCCTCCAGCTGTTGTGAAACTACACATTTCAACATTCCCTGCCACAGTTTTAGCATTTCCTGACAGCAAAACTGTGGCAGGGCATGCTGGGAATTGTAGTTTCACAACAGCTGCAGGGCCGCAGGTTGGACAGGCCTGGACTAGATTATTCACTACTTTAGTCAGCGCTGTCTCTGTGGAGTGTTGGGAACGAAAGCCTGACTGGCGTGGGTTCAATTAGTTGTGTGACTTAAGAAAGTATGTAAGGCGAGTTAGGCAAGACTCATGTAACTTGGAGAGGCATGGAAGCTGATAGATGGGATGGTAGTTTGAGAGAGAGTTGGGGTCAGAATTTTGTTTCTTCAGAATAGTAATAATCACTGCATGCTTGAACAGCGAAGGAAAGATGCCAGTAGAGAGAGAGAGATTACAGATGTTAGTTACGGTTGGTAGGAGCACAGGAGTCAAAGATTTACTTACTTGTGACAGTATAGGCAAACGAGGAGCGGTGGTAGAGTAGAATGATGAGAAGAGTGTTGACACCTCATCTTCTTTGTGGGATCAAATGAAGAGAGGGTGCCAGAGGGTTTAGGTAGAGAATTGAGCAGGTACTGACTGAGGAAGATCATAGATTTTAATCTCAGATTTTATCAATCTTGTCCTTGAAGTAGGAATACATGGGTTATTAACCCCTGGTATCCCCAGCATACCAAGTTGTACCTGTACTAGGACATGAAGGACTATATATATAGAAATCCAGAGGTCTTAGTTACATACATTTGCAATTAAATGATAAAGCCACCAGGACCCGACAAAGCTCCTCTGATGCTGGTGGTCCCTAACTCTAGGTCTGAGCATGTGGTGCAGAAACCCACAAACCAGCAAAGGCCAGCTACCCCAGGCCAGCACAATGCAAGAAGGCAAAGTGTTTAGTAAGTGTTAATAAAAGGAAAGCTAAATCTATATAAAAAAAAATGATATACACTAATGAAGGTGTAATTAAAAGACCAAAAGGATTAATAAATGTGTTAAGGGGGTGCTAAATAAGATCTCGCAGTGTGCTAACCTAAAGCAGCCAAGCCCCACCAATCCAGGGGGAACCACAACCCAGACCCGCCCCAGGTAATAATAATATTAACAACAACAACCCTTCTGGGTTATATAACATAGTGCCACATGATAATGGCATCTGAGCAAATGTATCCGAATTAAGCACCAACTTACCTCCTGGGATCTCAAAATAGCACTACAGAGACCAGCATGCCCTCCAAACACTGGTCCCATTCATACCCCTCATAATAACAGAACAGAATGCTGCATGGGAGGCTGTGTCTGATTATGTGAGCCATGTTTACTTTATAGACAGCAGATTGAAGTTGTTCCATATGAATAGGTGTATGGATGTTCATTTGTTACAAACAGAGCATGCAATCCATAAGGCACATTTTAGTGATTTTGAGGGTGCAGGGAGACATGTAATGTTTGAGGTTGGCTGAATTTCTATATTGCTGCGAACCAGGTGGATGTGAGTGGAGCAAGTGGTTGGGTCCCAGATTCAGTGAAATGTCAGCAGCTAATAGAAGCAGGAGAGAGATAAATTCAGTTGTAGGATGTTGGTGAATGTTTTTTATGGTAACCGGTTGTGGATGTTCTTGTCAAGGTAGAAAGATAAGTAAAAATCTCATGAGTGTTAATAAGAGGGGAGTGGAGAATTGAGGCGGCAATGTCTGCAGAGGGATGAGTTGCAGAGAGATTGAAGGATGTTACTGTTTTCAGAAAAAACTTTGGAGTGTAATGAAGAAAATCGATTTCTGGTGCATGGTTTATTGGAGATAAAAGTACAGTTCTTTAGGCTTAGAGTGTAAAGATGTTGCAATATTTAAATTTAAATGTTCAAATACCTGTTTACTGGTGGTGTTCCACTATTCATTTACAAACACTTAGTATTATGAACAATTTGCTTATGTGAGTACACATTGATCAGCACAACTGACCCTAGATTGCATCTAAAGGAATAATTGGCAAATAAAAAAAAGGTTACCAGTGAGACAAATGTTTAGGTGGTGAAAGGTGAAAAATTACACTGTATATTACTATGCAAACACCAGGCCAGCATGCCTTCATTAACTATGCAAGCTAAGGATGAGTACCTATTCCTCCATGACTGAAAGGGCCTTCTATCACCTGATGCCAAGGGCTTGTAGTAGCATTTGATGGTCTGTGAAGCAACCCTATCAACCCACACTCCAGCAATTTGAAATAGCCTGTACCCCATCATAGTCTCCCTTACTGCAACTGGATTAGAGAGCCTCTATCTGCTATCCACTTTGCCCATAACAATGTTTCTTGAGCACTAGGTGTGCCCAAGATGGCTGCTTCATTTTCTTTGTTTTATGTGGTCTTTTATGGTATATTATATGTGGCTATGTCTCAGATATATTATGTCACAGATCTTGGTGCATTACACTTCTATAAATTGGCTATCCTGCCCACTGTGTCCTATGCAGTGTGGCCTACATTAACTGGAACTCTTGTAGGTAAGATGAACAGTCCATGGATCTCTGATGGCTTAGGGTTCCTTTTAATTCATAGCTCACCCCCAGCATTCTGTATTTCACCATGGTCTACCACAACTCCAGGTATTGTTTTTCATCTTAATGTCTAAGTAGTTTGTTGAAGATGGGGGTCTCTTCTAGCAACTTTGTGATCAGGATGAATAATATGTTAAACTATGAATTCATTGAGTATCTTGTATTCCAGATATGTGCAACTGATAATCTACATACATCAAAGGACATAGGTATCTGATGTTTTTTTTATCTGTATATCCATACTGTGTATCAAATTTTTAAGTATTGCTTATTTTGCTGCTTGAACTATACAGTGTGTCCAAGTTGTCGGTCTTATCGGTTGTGGAAAGAATGATTGATGCTTGGAACTGTATTATCCATCATATGTGATAGGAGAATTAGCTCTGGTAGTAGCCTTTGTTGAATTAAAAGGAGTCTCCAAAAACCAAGAATAAGCTTTTAATTTGCAATAAAAAGGTCACTATCACATAAAATAATAAACCTAGTACCACAGGGGACATCATAAAAGAGCTGCTAGGGGGTTCATCGTTTGAAAGGGGATTTGCCTCTTTCAAATCTCTGTGCTCTGATACAATATATGAGCCCAAGGGTTCAAGTAGGCATTATACAAATATGCAGCAGTATATATTTGTGGAAATTTGATCAGAGATGTGCGGACAAGGTAGGCAGGTGAGGCAGTGCCTCACCTGCTATACTTTTTACTCCAGAGTTTTGACTATAAAAATTAGAATAACACAAAGAAGATATGTCTTATATATTCTTTGTATTTTTCATATACGTTATATAGTCAAAACTCTGGTGTATACAGGCCCGACGCTACCGGCTCAGCAGAGTCTGCAAAGCAGGTAGGCGCCGGGCTTGAGAGGCGCTTTCCCTGCTCTCTCTGTGACCCTACTGCTGCCGACTGCCACTGCACCTGTCAGACTGTATGACAGGCAGCGGTGTTGGACGGCAGCATAAAGCTCCAGTTCATCTACTGATCTCCCCACCCCTTCCTCCCTCCGAGAGTAGCACACACAGGAAGAGTTTCACTAAGTCTAAAACTTCGTCTGTCCGTCCGCACAGGCTGTCGGAAATATCCCCTCTGATGCTTTCTGTCCCTTCTGGTGATAAGAGCAAGAAACCTTTCTCCCTGCAGTGCACTTGGGTTTTTGGACCATCCCCCTCTACACGCTGAAGCACAGGAGCTGTCTGTGTTCAGGGCAGCCTGACACAACAGTGAGTTTAACTCTTTGAAAACCTTGTTTTCTACAGTGATTGCCAGTCACTGCCTCCTAAATGGCAGCTGCGGCTCCCATACTAGTAGATCAGGGGGTAGGTGGCACTAGACTTTGACAGACTCCCTTAGCCCACCTTCCCTAGTCCACATCCAATGGCGCTAGGCTGCGCCGTGAATGAGACTATGTGAAGAGGAGCCAGCAACACACCTAGGAGACAGGACCCGCGCAGACGCTGATAGGAAACACCAGTGACACACGAGGCAAGTGGAGGTTGGCATTTATTATGTGTAAAAGTGCCACTGTGACCATGGGCATGTGTATAAGTGGCACTGATACTTTGGCAATTTGAATAAGCAGCACTGATACCATGGGCATGTGTACAAGCGGCACTGATACCGTGGGCATGTGTACAAGTGGCACTGATACCGTGGGCATGTATACAAGTGGCACTGATACCGTGGGCTTGTGTATAAGCGGCACTGCTATCATGGGCATTATGTGTATAAGCAGCATTGATACCGTGGGCATGTGTATATGTGGCACTGCTATCATGGACTTGATTATGTGTATAAGCGGCACTGCTACCCTGGGCATTATGTGTATAAATGGCACTGCCACCGTGGGTATGTGTATAAGCGGCACTGATATTGTCTGGCCATGCCCCTTCCTTGTGATACCACATCTGTTTTTTGCAGCGAGTGCCTTCAGCGTGCAAATGTTCCTTTAGTCAATATGGGGGTTAGGGCACTGTAGTTTGCAGAGGGCGCCGCACACCCTACTATCTGCCCTGGCACGATTAATGGGAAGGGAGTAGGTGGCGAGGGAAATTAGTTCCACTACCTCTCCAGGACCACTTTAAGCCCTGAAGAAGGGGCTCTACTGTGTGTTGTAAAGTAGTGTAATATGAATCAAGAGCACTGTATGCGGTGTAATGTGAACTAGATTATGCTACTGTGTGGCGTAACGTAAATTAGGGGTACAATTGTGTGGGAACACCCCTTCCTTGGGAAACCACAACCCTTTTTGCTGCATGCACCTTCAGTGGCGTGCTGTCCCTCTCTTAAGTATGGGAGAGAGGGTGCAAATTTACAGTTTGCAGGGAGGCGCCAAACACCCTAGCTGCGGCCCTGGGCGTATACAATAGATTATTTCTGTAATTAATTGTGGGCTGTGCGTTTTTTTGGGGGGTTTTTGTGGCTCAAAAAATGGAAATGTAAGTTTAGCTTTGCCTTCAATAGATTAGGTGAAATGGAAATAGCCTTGTAAATCACTGAAAAAAAAAGACTTGATTAAAATCAACCTTTGAGGGATTTTCCCATATCTATCAGTGCATTTCATGGAGTTCATGAAGGGTACATATAATCACTGAGTTACATCACAAAGGCTTTCTCCGGCAGGGTCCACAGGTTATACACAGGATAACATTGGGATATGATGGAGCGACAGCGGATTGGCACCAAACGATCACAAGCTTTCTGGCCTCCCAGAATGCATCGGGCTCGTTCATATATTCCCGCCCACTGACTCAGTCAAATAATTTTTTTGTTTGGTGCGGCAGGAGCCCGACCATGGTCACAGGGCTGCTGTGTTTGGCAGCCCTAAGCTTTATTTGATTTATTTTTATAGTCTTACTGTTTTTTGAGTGATCTTTCCTAACAGCGCCTTACACGCATATTGGAAAGAGTCGCTCCAACAACTCTCGGCCGGGATGCAACAACGCTTACCCACGATACAACTGCTGTCTCAATGGGCGTCTGTGTCGGATGTTACTAGCAGGTCCAGCAGACGTTACCAGGCTGTGGCCGAAGCACGGGGAGAAGGTAAGGCATCGGTTCTGCTTAGAAGGGGAATACGGACACAGACGCACTGTTTTGGGAGGAGACTACCAAACAGTAGCTAGCGCGACACCACCACGGGTGCTCTAGCGCTAGGCCTTAGGGATCATAATGCGCGAGGATTAGTTTGAGGCTGCGATCCCTAGGGTTGATGTCAGCAGTGGAGAGTCAGACGCTCTCCTGGTTGCCCCTCCCCCCAGTTCATGACCAGTTACCGTGCGTCTCCCGCCATGAACTGATTGCCTCCCTTCCGTCTCAGACGCTACGAGGGGACTCGGTCGCAGCATAGGCGCTGCGTCTGTATACACTAAGGTTTACCGCTAAGAGACTGGGTCGCAGACTTGAGCGTCTGCATGCACTAATGTTCACTGAGCGTCTGTATCCACTAAAAATTATGGGAGCGGCAGTGTACACTAGTGGCGTCTGGATCCACTCAGCGTTCGCTAATGTATTGATTGATCCTGGAAGTGGGGTGAGTCTCCCTGTATCCCACTCTACTGAGTACGGGTAATACAGCACTAAATTTCTATCTACTTTTCTTAGTATGAATAGTTAAGTTTAGTGCCTATTGCATATGAGTTTTATGTACATTACTGTGGTTTTCTTCGCAATGCGTCTGAATACTTTAAAAAATCTGTATAGAACAAAATTCAGTAATATGTACTCCTACATGCTTTGAGATGTGTTCGTAGTTGATCTGCTCATATGATGGGTGTATATATATATATATATATATATATATATATATATATATATATATATATACTGCTCAAAAAAATAAAGGGAACACTAAAATAACACATCCTAGATCTGAATGAATTACATATTCTTATTAAATACTTTGTTTCTTACATAGTTGAATGTGCTGACAACAAAATCACACAAAAATTATCAATGGAAATCAAATTTATTAACCCATAGAGGTCTGGATTTGGAGTCACACTCAAAATTAAAGTGGATCCAACTTTGATGTAATGTACTTAAAACAAGTCAAAATGAGGCTCAGTAGTGTGTGTGGCCTCCACGTGCCTGTATGACCTCCCTACAACATCTGGGCATGCTCCTGATGAGGTGACGGATGGTCTCCTAAGGGATCTCCTCCCAGACCTGGACTAAATCCGCCAACTCCTGGACAGTCTGTGATGCCACGTGGCGTTGGTGGATTGAGCGAGACATGATGTCCCAGATGTGCTCAATTGGATTCAGGTCTGGGGAACGGGCGGGCCAGTCCATAGCATCAATGCCTTCGTCTTGCAGGAACTGCTGACACACTCCAGCCACATGAGGTCTAGCATTGTCTTGCATTAGGAGGAACCCAGGGCCAATCGCACCAGCATATGGTCTCACAAGGGGTCTGAGGATCTCATCTAGGTACCTAATGGCAGTCAGGCTACCTTTGGCGAGCACATGGAGGGCTGTGCAGCCCCCCAAATAAATGCCACCCCACACCATTACTGACCCACTGCCAAACCGGTCATGCTGGAGGATGTTGCAGGCAGCAGAACATTCTCCTTGGCGTCTCCAGACTCTGTCACATGTGCTCAGTGAGAACCTGCTTTCATCTGTGAAGAGCACAGGGCGCCAGTGGCGAATTTGCCAATCTTGGTGTTCTCTGGCAAATGCCAAACGTCCTGCACGATGTTGGACTGTAAGCACAACCCCCACCTGTGGACGTCGGGCCCTCATACCACCCTCATGGAGTCTGATTCTGATCGTTTGAGTAGACACATGCACATTTGTGGCTTGCTGGAGGTCATTTTGCAGGGCTCTGGCAGTGCTCCTCCTGTTCCTCCTTGCACAAAGGCGGAGGTAGCGGTCCTGCTGCTGGGTTGTTGCCCTCCTACGGCCTCCTCCACATCTCCTGATGTACTGGGCTATCTCCTGGTAGCACCTCCATGCTCTGGACACTACGCTGACAGACACAGCAAACCTTCTTGCCGCAGCTCGCATTGATGTGCCATCCTGGATGAGCTGCACTACCTGAGCCACTTGTGTGGGTTGTAGACTTCGTCTCATGCTACCACTAGAGTGAAAGCACCACCAGCTTTCAAAAGTGACCAAAACATCAGCCAGAAAGCATAGGAGCTGAGAAGTGGTCTGTGGTCACCACCTGCAGAACAAATCCTTTATTGGGGGTGTCTTGCTAATTGCCTATAATTTCCACCTGTTGTCTATTCCATTTGCGCAACAGCATGTGAAATTGATTGTCAATCAGTGTTGCTTCCTAAGTGGACAGTTTGATTTCACAGATTTCACAGTGTGATTGACTTGGAGTTACATTGTGTTGTTTAAGTGTTCCCTTTATTTTTTTGAGCAGTGTATATGTATATATATATATATATATATATATATATATATATATATATATATACACACACACACACACACACACACATGTATAATATGTGACTGCTAGTGTGATGCTGACTTAATAATAATTGTCGGTTGATATTTCTGATCCTTAATGCAGGTGCATGGGAAGGGTCACACATATCACTTTAGAGAAAAGTGATTACAGTAACAAATTGTGTAGTACACCGTGAAAGTGCTGAGTATTTATCATGTCTAAGGGCGGCATACACTGACAAAAATTCTCATATGTTGTTGTTTGGCACAAACTGTAATATCCTCTATGATCTGGTACAGGATGGTTATGAGTAAAAATGATTTGGTGTTTAGCATAATACATTCCTGATTTACATCAGGTATAGATAGACCTATTGAGGGTGATGTTTGCACAGACCTTGTACAGTTTAGCTGAAATGTTAATTCTTACATTATTAACACAGGCTGCTCACTGATTGTGGTATATCCCCAACAGCGTCTCCAATAAGACAAGCTGATGAACCGAATGTGAATAAATCATCGATTTCACAGGCTACACATGATAATCATCAGATGATGCAAGCTCTATATACTCTACTTCGACATACGAAGAACAGGTAAAAGATATCCGCTAGATAAATAAGCTGAATAAATGAGAGCAAAAACAGGCTAGTCTGTCAATAGAGGCAGCAGAGCCTCGGGTAAAAAATAAGGCACTTCTGTTTAAACATCCCAAAAGGGCCTCTGCACAAGGGCAGAATTCAGGAAAAAGGTTTGGGTTACACTCAATAAAGTAGAATGCCCAGTAAAAGGGATTCCAATATCTTTTTCAACCTAGGGACTGTTAAAATAGGGAAGTGCCTCCCAAAATAGATATGCATGTCATTGATAATGCAAAACTCTATAGGGCCTCTGCCGTCATAAAAGAATAAGACCATATTGGACTTCACCTTGCAATCTACAGCTACACCACACTGGATAGGCCCAATCTCACTAGATTTTGGGAGCTAAGCAGTGTTCAGCCTGGTTAGTTCTTGGAGGGGAGACCACCTTGAAATACCAGGTGCTGTAGGTACATTGGGCTGAGGTACTGGAAGACAGGTTTTCAGCGCCGGCAAGGGAGTAAGAATCCCATATAGCTCATATGGACACTAATGCTCTAGGGCATCGGCATAACAATCGCTGTTCAAGAACAGCTTGGTTCACATACTTGGAAAACTTATTCAGAATCTAATAAGGTTCTGGAAATTTTTGCCTTGGCTGGAAGTTTCTGTTTGAGTTAACAGTTATTCCGGAGTCAGAAACAGACTCCAAGCAGGTCACGTTTCCTTCCACATATAACCCCAAATCTAGGGGTCTGGTTCGGCCTTGTCGGTCATAAAGGAACGTAACAGCCCCAATATAATAAGTTTGGTAAGGCAAAGAAGCAAAGGCAACCAGAGGCCATCTTACAAACCAGAGCCCATCAGCATGATGGTGCGGATCTCCTTCTGGTTGATTCCAGAAGAATAAGGGGCCGACGTCTTCAGTTTGCACAGATTTGATAGCAATCTACAGATGGATGCCTGGGTGCAAGAAGCGGTATTTCTAAGGTTATACTTTCCCTTCTGGAACCATTCTCCTAAAAGGTTTCGGTCGCAGCCCATCTCGGGTAGAGGCGTAGGCGAGGGATTGGCATGAAGCAATTCAGAAAATATTTTGTCAGGAATAGTCATTCCAGTAACCCATGCACAATAAAGGGGTTTATTCCCACCTGGGTCCAAAACAATCCCTCGCCCCCTTATCAATTTCAAAAACAGAGAAATTTGGGTAACATGGTTTACGTGGAGGCAACTCCATAGTTGGGTGGGGAGCCAATATATTATATGGTATTCCTGGATAAGTCATTAATCTTACCTTCAGGCTCCTATAACACTGCCCATCAGTGTTATCTCAAGATTTACCATCCTTCAGCAAAATTTCAGTTAGGCCTTACCCTTTGGGTTAGCCACAGCTCCAGAGTATTTACCAAAATGATTATGGCAATTTATCTCCATTAGTAGAGGTTAAGAAAATTGCCATACCTTGACCACCTTCCTATCCTGACACAAATACAGGAAAGGTTCTGTTTTATCTACAACATACAAATAACTTGTCTGCAGAGGCCCGGGTGGTTCGTAAATGGGATCATCTCTGGTTCCGTAACATAACTCAGAGTGGGGCTATACTGAATTCGAGTTTGCAGAAAGTAGTTACCTCGGAACAAGATGTCCAAGGCAAAGCTAGGAGAGTGGTTACAATATCAAACAATATCAATTCACGCAGCAATGCGAATGATGGGTTTGATGGTGTTAACAATACACATGGTGGAGTGGGCATAATTCCACTCAAGACTTTTTCAGTATCTCCTCCATCTAAGGCCGCATCGCACTGGATATGTCCAATCTCAATTGATGTTGGAAGTTAAGCAGTGTTTACCTGGTTAAATTCTCTGAGAGCAAGACCATCTGTGAATACCAGGTGGTGTAGATGGGCCAGATGGACAGTACACAAACAATAACGTGGTACTGGCAAAAAAAAGGTAAGAAGTAGCCTGGGGGCTACAGACATTACATCTAGATCAAAGGATACCTTTTTCTTTTTGGATATCAGGTGGGGAAATCCTGACAACAAATACAAGTCTTCACGGCTATGGAGGCCATTATCCGGAAAAATATGATTCCAGGGATTATGGACTACAGAAGAAAGGTGCCTGCTAATAACTCTGTTAGCACTTCAGGCCATATACTGGGTCCCGATTCAGGCACGGGACATTCCTAAAGGAGGATCGGTCCAGAACGCAAGGACAAGGAAATGGCAGTAGTGTACCTCAACTTTCAGAGAGGAACATGCAGATAAATAGCAAGAAAGGAGGTAAATCACATACTAAAGTGTGTAGAACTCCATCTTCCAGCCTTGTCCTCAGGGTTTGCTCCGGGAGTCCTAAACTGAAGAGCTGATTTCTAAGTTGACACGTCATTCAGGTAAATGAATGGGCTTTACACCCTAAAGTCGTGTCAGACTCTGGTAGACAAATGGGCTTGGCCAGAGATAATTCTCATGGTGTCCCATGGTGATCTTTGTGGATGTCTTTTTAATGGGAATATTATTTCTCTTATGTGTTTCTCAAATCATCCTGCTACTCAGGATAGTGAGGAAAATACAACAAAGATGCCGGGATTCTAATAAGTCCCGCCTTGGCCTAGAAGGCGTTGGTACACGGATCTGCAGAAAATGTTGAATACCTTTTCTGTTTCCTCTACGCCCAGACTAAGACAGAGTCCTTGATCTTCACAGATATCTGGATCAACAGTTTCAATGGCGTGGCTCTTGAAATCTATATACTGAGGTCCAGAGGATTCTCACAAATGCTCAGAGCAAGGAAAAACTTCCTTGACTCGTATTTATCACCAAATATGGCAAGCTTATATGCATTGGTGCAATGAAGGAGGTATGGACCCGAAATCTTGCAGAGTTTCCAGGGTTTTAGCATTCCTTCAAACAGGAATAGATAAAGGTTTAGGAGTGGCTTCCTTGGAAATACAAGTGTCAGCATTGACTGTATGGTTCCGAAAGAAAAAGGCCAAACTGCAGGATGTGCGCACTTTTTCCCAGGGAATGCTGCGCATTCAATCTTCCCTTTTTTCCTAACTACAGGGTCAGGGAATCGAAATCTAGTCCTCAAAGCCTGTCACGTTACTCTGTTTAAACCACTAAGTGAAGTGGATTTTAAATGGTTGACAGCTAAAGTTCTCTTCGGCTGACTATGGCATCAGCTAGAAGTGTGTCGAATTTAGGAGTACTGTCATGTTAATCTCCTTTTCTGATGTTATCCAGATAAAGTAGTTCTCAGAACTAGGTCTGGGTATCTTCCTAAGGGGTGATCTATATTCCACCTTAATGAAGATATTACAGTCCCGGGTTTTTCAGGAATCTGAATTTTCTGCGGGAGATGCGTTGCTGGACGTAGTCCGGGCATTAAGTATCTACATGGATCGTACCAGTGCCATTAGAAAGACAAATTCTCTTTTCATCTTCTACGGTTTTCACAAGAGGAGATGGCCTGCTACTAAACAGACGCTAGCAAGATGGCTTCGAAAGACGATTTCAGAAGCAGATTCTTAAGCTGATCTCACTGTCCCGGCTAATGTCTCTGCTCACTCTACATGTAAGGAAGGTCTTTCATGGGCAGCACAATATTGTGCTTGAGCAGAACAGATATGCAAGGCAGCCACATGGCTTCCAATAAACACATTCAATCAGACATTATGCCTGGGATATCTTTGCCTCTCATGATGCGCAATTCGGGCGTAAGTTTCTCCTATTAATCAGGAGCATCCCCACCACTAAAAATTGCTTTGGGAAGTCCCAATGTTATCCTGTGGATAACCTGTGGACCCTGCCGGAGAATATACACTTCGTCAGAAAGTCCTGACGAAGTGATTACGAAACGCGCTGAGACGGGGCTTGCCAGACGCACGCTGTTCCACTCGGTCTGCATTTCCCTGACTCACCTGGTGCAGGTATCCTGACGAATCGGCCTCTACAGGCGGCGCGGTATATGGTCCCGGATCCAGGTGCAGTGGCTTGCAGTTTTGCCTTGTGGATTGAATCTATCATGCGGTACACAGCCCACAGAGTGGGCTACTAGGGTACGAGTCCTGTGTTATCATTTGACTTGTCCTGATTTTACATGTTTTTATGAATTAAATTGATTTGCACTATGAGGGCACACTCCTTTGTTATTTCTAGAAACTTGCGCTCAAGAGAGTCCCGAGCTTTATGGGGAGAAGTGCTGCGGTGTTACCATACACCTGTGCCATAGCCCAGAGTTGCGATTTACCTGTGGACTGAGAACCTTAATTAACTAATTACCAGCGCACCTGTACATTTTTTTGTATATATATATATATATATATATATATATATATAGTGATTACATGATTAGGAGATGTACAGTATTATGTTTCACATAATGGGGTTTCCTATCTATACGATATTTTCATCAAATTCTATTCTTGTTCCAGATTTAAAGCTATTTATCATTCTTACAGTTTCACTTACAGATGTGTCTACAGCCATTATTTTCCACCACATAGAGCGATATACAGCTTATATGCATGCCATGGTGTGCTAGGACACATTATATTGTCCTACATACAGTAGCAAGAATGTGTAATATCACTTTACAGGCAGCAGGTGGCGATCTTCCGAAAATATGCAGGATAAGTCCTTTATAGAGGAAAGCTGTACATTTTCAGAACAGGATTGTTCAGTTGTACTGAAGTCAACCTAAATCAGGAGAAATTGAGAAGTCACCAAGAAAAATAATTTTTGATAAAGTGAATGTTATAATAAAGCATATTAGTCTCTAGAAATCTATGTTGTAACAAACATTTTCCGTGAACAGGAATCATTGTTGAGAGGCTGAAGCACATATATCTGTTGAAAGGTACGGACATTCCAAAATACATACATAGTAAGATAGTATCTAAGGTTGAAAAAAGACAATTTGTCCATCGAGTTCAACCTATTTGTGGTCTCCTATGCAGTATTATTTTTGGACTAATTTAGTCTGATTGTGATACCAGCCATTGTGTTTTATTCCTCTTTTTGAATAGCTATAATGTGTGACTATGCACCATAGCCCTGGATACCCTTATCAATTAGGAATTTAACCCATTCTTAAATGTGTTGACTGAGTCCGCCATTACTACTCTCTCAGGCAGGGAATTCCAAACACGTATTGTCTTTACCGTGAAAAAAACCTTTTCGCCGCTTTGTGCGGAATCTCCTCTCCTCTGTAAAAGTCAAATTACTTTCTAACAAATATTTAAAATGCCAGCTCTAATACTCCATTATGTAATTTAAAACCTCATGATGTCTGGTGCTTGGTATGTTCAATTTATGTGCTGTATGAAATATGTGTTGAATATATCTTTGTGGCATGTCTGTGTAAATGCGTATGTTACTATGTATTGCGGTGCGCGCTGTGCGTATTCGCAAGTGTAGCGACTAATAATGTGTGGAGTCTGTATGTTCTCTCTATGTAATATTTTTGACTTCGACAGTCCACCCTTTGGCAGTAAACAATAACTGCCATAAATTATTAACATAAGAAAAATATTTCAGACAATAATCGGTGACCTAGACACACGTATGTATTCATTTTGCAAATCAGACATTTGACTATATTTGGGGAAGACAGGGAGGAGGATGAGACATCCTCTATATGCACTCAGCGGTCACGGGACCACTGGTTGGGTGTGGGACAACATTCAACCTATAGAGTATGCTGGGACAGTGCTAGTCTGATTTGAATGAACATTTCTTTTTCTTTTTTTTAAACACATTTTATTGGGTGGATCACAAAGTTGTTACAGAAAACAAAACATACCAAGCAAATTAGGTAGGCTAAGTACAGGTGTAACTGCAATGAATAAAACAGGTTGGATCCAATTTTGAAATTTAAGGTAATTTAAAGGGTTACTCTCAGCAACGGAGTGGCAGTCCGTCAAAGAGAGCTGGTAGTAGAGATTAGAAGCAAGAGTAGTAATCAAAGAGAAAATAGAAGGAGGCAAGGAAACGGGAGAAAGAACAAGTCAAGTCAGAATAATAGAAAAGGAAGAGAAAGAAGTGGGAAGTGGAGGGGTGGCCTCCAAAGGCAAGAGGTTAGGGGAGCAGCAATGTAGGGTATCAAGTTATAAATGGGGAGGAAGCCTGTTGGGTGGCTAGCCAGGGAGACCATATTTTATCAAATTGTTTAGAGAAGTTACGAATAATAGCAGTCATGTATTCCATTTTATGTACATACCAAATTCAAGAGAATATCACCGGCATAGGGGAAGGAGTCGGGCTCTTCCAGTCCGTTGCTATTTGGCAAGTCATAGCCAAAACTATATGTCGAAACAGCTTGTTTTGGTGTCGATCAAGAGTAGAGAGAGTCATAGGGAGCAGAAAGTATTGGGGGTCAGGAGAAATAGAGGTTTCGAATAGGCATGAAAGCAGGACAATAAGCTCATTTCAGATTTTAAACAGTTTTGGGCAGGTCCACCAGATGTGTATAAACGAGCCTACATCTGCACAACCCCTCCAGCATCTATCCGAGGTGTCGGAGAACATAGTATGTAAGCGGGAAGGGACATAATACCAGCGGTAGAGCAATTTATAAATATTTTCCTTAATTTTAACACATATGGAACTGGAAGTTGCATTATCCCAGATATCTACCCAGTCTTCATTGTCTATTGTAATTCCCAGCTCCTTTTCCCACGCCAGTTCGTGAGGAGCCTGGGCTGAAGTAGATTTGTCGCTAAGCAAAGCATAGATATCGGAAATGAGGCCCTTAGTGTTGGTGTGTTTCCAGCTAATGTACTCGAAGGGGGATAGTTTTCTATAGAGAAGGGTAGTGGTAATGGTGGAGTAGAAGTGTCTAATTTGCAGATAGCGAAAGAAGTCCGAAGCAGGAATTACTGTTCCATCCCGGATATCTGCAAGTTGAGGGAAGGAAGCGTCAAGAGTAATGTCATTAATATACAATATGTTGCTCGAGCGCCAGGTTGTGTACGAGGATCTACACGTGCCCGGGGAGGAAGGCTGGGTTATGGAACAATGGAATCAGGGGAGACGGGTGTGGGGCCAAAGTAAACCGTCTATTTGCCAAGTCCCACGTCGCTAATGAACGACATACTACAGGATGTGAAAGGACCGCATGGGGTCGCTGGTTCCGGCGAAGCCATAATAGGGAGGATAGGGTGGCCAGACCCATCTCCTCCGCCTTAATACTCACCCAAACCTTCTTCGCTCCGCCCTCATTGCACCATTTTGCACATTGAGAGAGCTGCGCAGCATAAAAGTATTTTCTAAAGTCTGGGATACCCAGCCCTCCCTCTCTGGAAGGGCGCTGGAGTAGTTTAAGTCTGATGCGAGGGCGTTTACAGTTCCAGACAAAAAAAGGACGTTTGCCATTGCAAGGTCTTAAAAACATAGGGAGGAATATAAATCGGGAGAGTCTGAAACAAATATAAAAGTCGGGGGAGCACACTCATCTTGACAGAGTTTATTCTGCCTATCCAGGAGATTAAGTAATTGGACCATTCCAACAAATCATCTTGGATTTTCTGCAATAAGCGGGGCTAATTTGCCTGGAAAAGTTGTTGGTGGTGGGGGGTCAAGTACGTACCGAGGTACTTGATTTTCTTTTTATGCCAATTACAAGGCAGCATAGTTTTCAATTCATGTTTGAGTGCTGCCAGGATATGAAAATCAAGGACCTCCGTTTTATCAACGTTAATTTTATTACCGGAGAATTGAGAATACGAATGGATCTCGGATAAAAGAGAGGGAAGGGATCGGGCTGGGTCCGTAAGAGAAATCAGGACATCATCAGCGTATAACGCAATCTTGTGTTCTGTTGAGCCCGTAGACATCCCGTGGATAGTAGTGTTATGACGAATCTTTGCTGCCAGAGGCTCCATGACTAGTGCAAAAATCAAAGGAGATAGTGGGCAACCCTGCCTGGTGCCATTGACAATCCCAAAACTAGTGGATGAAGCACCGTTAACCAAAACTTGGGCCGATGGGGAGCGATAAAGTGCTTTGATCCCCTCTAAAAATTTACCAGAGAATCCCATTTTGCCAAGGACTGCAAAGGCAAATGACCACGAAATGCGGTCGAAGGCCTTCTCCGCATCGAGAGCTAGAATAATGGTAGGAGACTTCCGCTTTTGGATGGAGTAGATTAGGTCTACGGCCCGTCTAGTGTTGTCTGACTCCTGACGTCCAGGGATGAACCCGACCTGATCCGGGTGGATCAGACCAGGCAGCAGAGGAGCCAGACGGTTGGCTAATATTTTTGCATATATCTTCAGGTCTACATTCAGTAGCGAAATTGGTCTATAATTTGAGCATCTAGTCGGGTCTTTGTCAGGTTTTTGGATTACCATGATATCGGCCTGGGTCGTCTCCAGCAGAAAGGAGGCTCCCTCAAGAATATCATTAAATAAAGAGGAGAGGTGCGGGGCTAGCTCTTTCGCAAACAATTTATAATATTTGGCCGTGAAACCATCCGGTCCCGGGGCGGCAGACGTACACATAGAGTGTATAGCAGCTATTGTCTCCTCATCCGAAATCCGACTATTAAGGGTATCCAACTGGGTGTCAGATAGGGCTGGAAGGGGGGTATCAGACAAGTATGAGTGCACTCCCCCAACTCCGTCAGGGGACAGAGGGGGCGAATCAGACAGGTTATAGAGGGAACTATAAAACTTTCGGAAATCTTCGGTCATCCCCTCAGGGTCATATGTATAGGTTCCCCTCTGTGGTGAGTACAACTTATCTATTGCTCTTAGCGCCTGTTTACGGCGTAGTTTATTGGCCAGCAGGGAGTCTATTTTATCGTAAAAACGTTGCCGGAATTTCTGGAGAATTAGCGCTGCGCGGTTAGAAAGAAGGGTATTAAGTTGGCCCTGGGGAGAGTCAATTTGAGAGAGCAGAGAAGCATCGGGAGATGTTTTATGTCGAGTTAGTAAAGTGGCTATTTCTGATTTGAGTGATCGGATCTCCAGCGCAGCTTTTCTCCTAAGTGCCGACGATTTCGCCATCAGAGCACCACGTATTGTGGCCTTGTGAGCCTCCCAAAGGACACTAAGCGAGATGTCGGGAGACACATTTTCGGAGAAATAGTGGGTTATTGCTAACCGAATTTCCTCCAAAGCAGAAGGATGTTGCAAAAGCGAGTCGTCAAGACACCATTTATATTTTCTAAGAGGTGTACGGTATATATCTATAAGGAGAAAGACCCCAGCATGGTCTGTCCATGTCAGTGGCGTGATGCCCGCATCAGTAATCAGTGATACAAGGGCAGAGGAGATATGAATCATATCGATCCTAGAGTAGTGTTGGTGTGGAGCCGAGAAATGGGTAAAGTCTTTAGCATGGGGGTGTTGGGATCGCCAGGTATCACAGAGGCCGTGGTGTTTTAAGGAAGCAATGAGAGTGCGGGAGGCCCGAGGGAGGGTCGTCATGGAAGCGTGAGGCGCAGGGCCGGTTCTATCCAACAGCGGGTCGATGATGGTATTAAAATCCTCACCCATAATAATACTACCCTGCGCTTCTTTGGACAGGCGTTTAGACAGACTGTCAAAAAACAGAGATTGGTCATGGTTGGGAGCATATATGGAGACCAAAGTGAGAGTCACAGAGTGGAGGGTACCCATTACCATGATAAACCGTCCGTCTGGGTCCATCACAGTCTTAGAGTGGATAAACGGGATATTACAGTGAATTAAAATGGCCACACCACATTTTTTACAGTCTGCCGAGGCAAAGTAAAGACTGGGAAAACCATTTACCCCTAAGCCGGGTATGGGAACCAGTGAGATGTGTTTCTTGGAGAAAGGCTATGTCGGCTTTTTCTCGCCTGCAGGCACTCAGAAACAGTATGCTTCCTAGGAGAGTTCAAGCCATGAACATTGACCGAAAGTATTTTAAGGGACATGGCTATTCATATAAGGGAGTGTGACATATTGCAGATAATGACCGGGTGAGGTACAATATGAGCCAGGCGGGGGCCACCCCTCGAAAAGGAGAGAAGGAGAGAGCAATAGGATCAGAATAAAGCCACAAGAAAGAAGAGGAAGAGAAAAACGTAAGAGAAGAAAGAACCCAAACGGGAAGAATTCCCTGAAATCGTGGGTCCCATTCAAGGGCCGCAGGAGAAGAGTACTGCATAAACAACAATGTATACAACAAAAGGGAGTGTTGGGGGATAACTGAGGTACCATGCAACATAGGCAAGACTGCCTGGACCATAATAATTGAATGTGGCCGTGGCCACTTTACAGCTTTAGAGAACTCAATACATAAAATATAGGACTGTGTCCAAACAAAAGAGGGGGGGAAATGAAAAAGGGGGGGGGAGAGGAAGACCAGGAAGGGGGGTAGCGATGGGCAAAGGAGGGAGAAAGACCGACATAGAAAAGCATAATCATTTACAGAGCTTATATGAAAAAACTAGAGTCCAAACTAACATAAAAGTAGCAACAAAAACAATTACGGTAAAGGATTGTGGATGGAGGTCAGAGTCTCCATCAGCCATCGGACAATACAGGGCCTGGAGTCATGGCTCCGATACAGTGAGGGCCAATAGCAGCGGGGCATCCCCACAGTTCAAGGAGGGTCACTGTCCACAGTGCGCTGGCGAGTCACCCTTGTCCAGTCAGGCAGGGGAGGCTGAGGGTGTGGCGATTTAGAAGATGAGGCCGTAGCGTCAACTGCAGATGATGCTGGGAGGAGATCAAGCTTAGCCAGCAATTCCTGCCCTTGGGTCAAAGTTTTAACAGAGTGGACAGAGTTGTTGACTGAAACATAGAGTTGAAAGGGAAACCCCCATCTGTATCTTATCTGGTGCTGTCGCAAGACCCGAATGACCGGTTGAAGATCCCGTCGTTTTTGGATAGTGGAGGGAGCTAGATCCTGGAAGACTTGTAACTGCATACCTTTGAACAGGATCTCTGGGGAGTCTCGTATGGAGGACAGGACTTTCTATTTTGAACAGAAATAATGGAAACGGACAATAACATCCCTGGGCGGTTGAGTGGGAGAAGGT
Source organism: Pseudophryne corroboree (assembly GCF_028390025.1). Lineage (NCBI taxonomy): Eukaryota > Metazoa > Chordata > Amphibia > Anura > Myobatrachidae > Pseudophryne > Pseudophryne corroboree. Next base: position 360,811,416 of record NC_086448.1, read on the forward strand.
TTTGCACGAAGTGCTCTATGAGCCCTATCACAGAGACACTCTTCGTCTGTGAGGTCTGGTACGAGGAGTTTGAAGAATTCTCTCAGGAATGACGGCAGCGAGGGGCCGAGGACAGATTCCGCAACATTGCGTATTCGTAAGTTGTTTCTACGAGAGCGATTTTCTTGGTCCTCTTGCCTTTCTTTAAGTGTCTCCATTTCCTCGTGCAGTCTAATGAGCTCTCTGTCAAGACGATGTTGGGATCGGCAGAGATCATCGGCCTTTGATTCCAGTGCATCCGTTCGGTTACCAAGAGCTGTCAAGTCCGATTTGAATTCTGCAATAGCGTTAGAGAGTTCTTGTTTAAACGCAGATTGAACTCCCTCTAGTAGGCTCGTCATTACCGCTTGAAACTGCGGGTCAATACCCGCCTCCGACGAACATGGAGATGGAGGGGAGTTGGGTGGTGCTTGCGTAACTTTCTTGTTTTTGGACATAATGATTAAAAAAGAAAACAAACACCGTAGGGAAGTGGGAAATCAGAAAAAAAGGGGGGGTGGCACAGACTGTAAATAGAATATCAGGCGAGCGGTCCAGGCAGGTCAAATAGCGGGCTTAGGGCTCCATCCTGGGCTCCTTTGGGGGTGAGAAGGCAAGTCCTGCAAGCTCTAAAGAACTCGAAGGGCGGAGGGGAGAGCAGCAGCGGTTTCGTAGAGAAGAACAGAGGTCCAAATTGTGAAATAAACCAAGCTTGAAGTAATGTAAATTAAGCAGATAACATCAGCGGCCACCAGAGGGGGGCAAAGTGTCAGCTTTAATTACACTAATGAAGAAGCCGGGACAGGGGTGCCAAAGACAATTATATATAATGTCCAGCGACATGTATATGGCACGTATAACATTGTATTATATTGTATTATATTATAATATATTCTAATAACAATGCGGGATCCAGGTATTACAGTAATGGAGCCGCAGAGAAGCACAACTCCTCCAGAAGCTATCCCTGCAGCTGGGGCTGAGTGCAGCAGGGAGGGGGGAGCAGGAGGAAGGAGTCCGTGCAGGGTTCAATGGTGGCAGAATAATGTAGTACCGGGCAGCCATCAGTAGTAAAGGGGGAGAAGTAGAAGGGCTCACCTCTCCTCAAGTTGTTCTGGAAGTCGTGGAGATTCTTCAGCAGGAGCTGTGCCACATCGCCTGTATCTCCCTGCTCCCTGCAGACCAGCCTGCGGCGCTCCCCGGGGCCCGCCTCAGCAGGATCCGCCGCCGGCCAAACAGACACTGGAGAAGTGCGCCGCAGTCAGAAGGGGGAGCGCTCTACCCATACAGCTCCAGCGGGCGGGAGGGTCCGGGATCCGGCTCCCGCTCACCAGGCACGCAAGCTGTCCGCCACTGACAGGACTCAGGGCAGCCCGCTCAGCCAGCTGCAGCAAGACCCCCCACCACCAGGCCAGGGAGGAAAGTGGGGGCGTCTCTTCCCAGCTACTTAAGGCGCACCACTGCAGGGAGGAAGCGGGAAGCGGGATGTCCGGGCGCACCGGAAGTCCGTCCGGCAGTCTCTGCACCCGAGGTCCCGGCTCTGTGAAACCGGGGAGGCCGCAACCTGCAAGGGCAGTTAACTCTGTGCCCTCCGGCTCTGCAGCTCACCCCCGTCCACCTAGGCAGAAGTCAGCAGGAACAGGGCTAAATTGGAGTCACCAGGTGGGTTGCCGCTGGGGATGGGAAGCTTATTAGAGAGGGATGAAGCAGGAGCTGAGCTGAGGTACGTCTGCTCAGTTAGTCGGCCAAGCCACGCCCCTTGAATGAACATTTCACAAATACATGTACCTAAGTCTTTGTACACTGATGTTCGGATTCGATTGAGGTTCTGCTGGGTAGAGGGAGAAAACACAAACAAATCGTGAAAGTGACATATAAAATTTTCATGATATATATATTCCTATCATTTTCTGAACATTGTTTCCATTTCTGGAACGTATGCTGGGTCTGTTTCATCATTGAACAAGGGTGATAAGTAGTGTCCTTCCTAGATAGCATAAACCTTCGGAGTTCGGAGAGAGCCACTCAAAAACCTTTCTTCCACATATATTAATGAGCTCTTTATCTGCTATGTGTGAATAGCCATTGTCTGATTGTTCCCGATTACCTCCCAATTTCCTGATTTCCTAAAATTGGTGTTATTTAAACATACCAAGGATTTATCCTATGGTACTGGTGGATCTTAAGACTAGTGGGTCTAGTTATATTATACTCTTTGTCCCCTCCTCCTTCCGTGTAATTCAAGTACCTCAGCTAACTCTAAAAAAAAAATATGGCACTAATCCTGCATCATTTCGTTTTAGAGGTACCTGTGAGCACATCCAACATTCCGTTTGGTTTAAGACCTTACCCACTAGTGAGTGGTAATCACTCAAGGGATGTCTGTAAAATGCTGCCTTATTGCTAGACTGACATCTCTGGATGCACTCATCTTCAAATATGGTGTCACAATAGCTACAAAATACAGTATTCCTCAGACAATAGCCCATCACGTTACCCCGGAACTCCATAACTACTAGACCTTTGATTTTTCTCTGGCTTCAACAAACTGATAGGCTAAACCTGGGATCCTATAAGGAAATCAAACCTTCCTCCAGAACCAGTTCCAGTCCCACACTCGACTCCTCATGAAAAACCTCGCAAAAATAGAATGTCCTGAAAAAAAATATTTGTCAGCGGGAAAAATAGAAAAAAAAAATAGAACAAAACAAATCTTGTCCATAGCAAATCAATTACAACGACAGGTCTTTCTGTAATCCTTTAGCACGCTCAGGCAGTGTTCAACAGTGCCGCCTCTCAGTCTTCACAGAACAGACTCTCTGGTGATTCTTTTGTGATCTCACTCCATTTACGAGTTCCTTCTGGACTACCGACTTTCCTGCAATGGGAATCGTGGACCCAAGTCTCTCTCTCGGCTACTTTCACTGGGATAGTGCTGTCAACAAAACTTGGTATGGTCCTTCCCACCTGTCTATTAGGCAACCTGAGCGTAAGAACAATCACACAGTCTCTTGGTTCACAATCAAGACAGTATTTGGCATACCAGGAATCAAAAGTTTCAAGTTCTTTTGTCAAGTTATCAAATGCTGGCTCATCTCGATAAGGTACTGTACTGTCACCTCATTGGTGTATTTCCGATCATTGGCCCTCATTCCGAGTTGATCGCTCGCAAGGCGATTTTAGCAGAGTTACACACGCTAAGCCGCCGCCTACTGGGAGTGAATCTTAGCTTCTTAAAATTGCGACCGATGTATTCGCAATATTGCGATTACTAACTACTTAGCAGTTTCAGAGTAGCTTCAGACTTACTCGGCATCTGCGATCAGTTCAGTGCTTGTCGTTCCTGGTTTGACGTCACAAACACACCCAGCGTTCGCTCAGACACTCCCCCGTTTCCCCGGCCACTCCTGCGTTTTTTCCGGAAACGGTAGCGTTTTTTCCCGCACGCCCATAAAACGGCCTGTTTCCGCCCAGTAACACCCATTTCCTGTCAATCACATTACGATCGCCGGAGCGATGAAAAAGCCGTGAGTAAAAATACTATCTCCATTGTAAAATTACTTGGCGCAGTCGCAGTGCGAATATTGCGCATGCGTACTAAGCGGAATTTCACTGCGATGCGATGAAAAATACCGAGCGATCAACTCGGAATGAGGGCCATTGTGCGGATCAATCATGACATGAGGTTGTCTTCCAAAAACAAAAAAACAAAAATTCGAAAAGGGTGATTCGTTAAGTAAAGATCTGGGAGTGGTTCCGATGCTACATAATACTAGTGGCAGTGTCTATGACCACAATAGTCCAGTATCACTTTGCTCCTACTTCTAGGGGTACCATATCTACACACAAATTTCTGCACAATTTTTCTTTGTGGTAAACACAGCAGCATCCGTGGCGGCAGGAAATGCCTCTACCCAGTTTGAGAAAACACCAGTGCACACCAATACATAACAATAATTCCTAAAGGGTGTTAACTGTACGAAGTCGATTTGTATTACCTGAAAAGGTCCATCTGCAGGAGGGATATGGGATGGCTCTGTTAGTACTACCTTACCAAATGTTCTTCCTCATGCAAGTAAGACAGGTCATTGCTTTCCTGCTTGCCTGAGAAGAGAACCCTAGTACACACCAGTAAGCTCTTACCAATTTGCACATACCTTCCTTACCCTAGAAGAGTCAGACCATATGCCGCCTCCGCTAAGCTGGGGAGATACATCCTGGGGGCCACTGGCTTACCTTGCCCATCTCTCCAGAGTCCTGGGGACTCCTAACCATACCCCTTCAACTTCCAGACCTCCTTTTCCTGTGGGGAACACAAATTTGTATCTTAATTTAACTGTTGTGTGTTTGCAATGTAGAGTACCATGAGCATAACTAAAAAAAAAAAAAAAAAATCTCTAGAGGAGAGAAAGAAGAAGAAAATATCAGGTCTGCGTTCACCAACGGGCATATCAGTGTCTATACAAAATTTCCCTTCACCAGTATTCTCATCCTTCCTCCACCCTTTGTGCATGACAAGGCACACTGCAGTAATACTGGTGTCATCGTGCTGGTGAGATCTACTGGGTTCGGGCAGAACTCTGAAGGACCAATTAGGCATGTAGTGTTTGAAATGTAATCGGGTCCATGTATTGTACCACCCTGTGTGAACACAAAAGGTGAAGAGGAAACTGTGGAGAAACAGAATAGAGGTTGTTGACAGATAAGTTTGTAGAGGTGGAGAGGATTTTATTAAAATGACAACTGGATTGGGCACTACGGGGAATTGATTCCCTAATTTGTCTACCCTCCCTTAAAGCTTGTGCATTGTTAGGATCTCCTGCCCTGTGCTGCCACGTCGTCATGGCAACCGGGAGACAAGTGCTAGCGGAGTAACCTGAGTGCAGCTGATACTCCGGTTCGGGTCTTTTGCTGTGCAGTGGTTACAGGCTCTGTGCACGGCAGGGGATCCGGTGCTGGTTTTTGTGCTCACAGTCTGTGAGGTCTGAGTGGGGCGTGGACAGCACCTGCTTTATAAGGCCTCTTCTCAGGTTAAGCAGATGCTGCTGAATTTTTGTTGGTTAGTCAGTTCCTGAAAGTTAGCCAGTACTGTGTAGCTTTGTATTTGTTGTTGCTTACTGCAAATAGGCCTGGGGATTTGGTACTACACTCTGCCAATCCAGACCTAGCAGTAAGACTGGAGTCAGTCGTTTAACTTGCTGGGGTTCTTTTACTACTCTGTGAACTTAGCAAGTTTGCGGCTGTATTCTAAGACTTGCCTGCCTAAATCCTGTCTCACTGTGCAAGGTGTCAGGTGTCAGTTTAGTGGCAGTAAACTGATCCTGTGCACTGCAAGTGAGAATTAGGATTGTGGAGACTCTCCTTGTGTCTATCATTCCATCTCTGACCAAGGAGTTTACTGCCACACCCGTTGGTAACCCTTTAGGGTTTTGCTGTTGCCCTTAGCAACAGCATTTCGGGTTCTCTACGTATTAAAACACAACATCTTGCTTTTCCCATCTGAGCATTACTAATACTAGGGAGACACCCAGTTCCTTAGCCTCTGGGCTTCTCTGTTCACTTTGTGTGTATTTTGTTACCCTATCACCTTCTGTGTACGTAATGTCATATTCCCCAGTCTGTCTGTGAGTTCATTTGTTTTGCATACCTATCCGTTCAGACACCAGTACATTCTTGCAGGCACTGGTGTGCATAACAGTTCAAACACCAGTACATTCCTGCAGGCACTGGAGTGCATAACAGTTCTGACACCAGTACATTCCTGCAGGCACTGGTGTGCATAACATGCATGCTGTGTCACTACTGGGACTACTTCAGCCATCAATCCAGTGTCCTGTCCATCCTAAATTCATAGGGAACCCGGTATCTGTGAGATAATTTCCTCTACCTTTGATAGACATGAATCTAGAACAGTGTAATGCAACATTAGTCTTTGAGGGTATCTAACATACCTTGTACTTCCTGAGCGGGAGTACAATATATGTATTTCATATTTAACAAAGTTTCTGTTACGTTAGTCAGGGCCATTTCTGTTAGGAAAAAGAAGGAAAGGAAAGGGTTTAGCAAGGGCCCAATCGTAACTTCAGCAGGTTTTTGTCAAAGGGTAATGTTGCACTTCTTTTGTTCCTCCCATTTGCCGAATTAGTGTTTACCAGTGATCTTATCCAGATGGAGAATTTTCTAGTACTGCAAAAGACAAAAAAAAATTAACAAGCTTCTAAGTCATGCAAAGTATTCATTCAATCCTTCTCATCCCGTATTAAGGGTCTGTACATGGTCCAACAAACATTTCCGAGCTCATCTTGAATAGGGGCATTACTAGAAATGAATACTTCTTATATGGTAACTAAAAGAAATACCCGAGGGTTACCCTATTTCTGTCCGCTTTCCTACTGGCAAATACTAATGTGCGGACGAGATTTTCTCCATTTCTGACGTTACTTTCTTGGTTTTTATTTTATTTTTGGGTTTTACTATATATGTACACGAATGACTCCATACTTACCAGTTCCACTGGTCTCAGCCACTTCCCCCACAGGCTACTGCTCTTCTTTTACTGGTTGGATACTCCCTTGAGTGCATGAGAAATGGCTGAAACCAGTCAGGTCGCCTTCTCCTCCTAAATAAAACTTTGACATTCATTAGTACATATATAGGTTTGTATGCTGGCCGTGACTGCTTCCACATCTACATATGGTGGTGTACTTGCTTTCTCTTTTTCTTCCTACTTGTTTATTGTTGCTACAAGTTCAAACAGTTCTTATATTTCCGTTCTTGTCTTGTATGACTTCAGTTAGACATACCACCTGCAATACCTCAGGATCAAACTCACCAACCCTAGGAAATGATGCCCTATCATCAGCAGTCATACGTACCCATTCATTGCAAAATGCCTCCATGTGTGGACCATATTTCTCACACATTATAAACCTCACTGACCCCCTGGGCCGCGGCTCTCCAGCCTGAACCCTGGCTACCAAACGCTTGTGCAATTGGATCTCATCGTGGACTTTTTGCTTGCTAAAGCAATCCCCAATGCACAATACGAATAGACGGTGAAAGTTCTCCGAGCGCTTTCACCCACTCCTTCTCCACTGACGTACCACGACTCACTCCAATAGTGACCACCGTGTACCCAGTGAGGACCCTACCTGGCTTCTATTCACTGGAAGTTTTAGGAATAACTTACTTTTTCCAGTGAATATCTACCGTTGAAGATTTTCCTGAGAGAGACCAGCGAAAACTTCCCTTTTTGCTATACATAAATCATGCCTGTGTATGCTCTACACAGCGCTAATGATACCACGGTTTACGCAAAAGCTCACAAAGGGGTATCAAGTTGTGCCACGTATCGTACACACAAATGCGTGGTCCAATCGCACAGCATATAGGTACTTGTTACCTATCCGCCCTACGACCACTGGAGTCGAATACACAAGCTGCGCTCCTCAGCCGGAGCGTAACACAAAACCTTTACTTCAATTCACAATTCTAAACTTCTCAATGCACAATTCTATATCACGCTCTTCTGCAAATCTCCTCATGATTTGCGTATTTCTCTATGTATTAACGCAAGTCAGCTGCCTCACGCCACCAAGCCTCCGCTTACTTAGTGTCACCTACGGGATCCCGAATTCCACGGTTCGACAACTGTTCACTCCTACTTTCACTCACTCAAATACACAATTGTTTTTCTTTTCTGTACAGAAAATATCACTCCCTTTGATTGATGATTTTAATCCAGAGGCAGTACCATTTAAACAAAGTCTTACACTAATCTGCTTTTGAAATCGGATAGTTATGTGCTATAGAATTAAATGTATACTATCCCGCCTTTAATTGAACAACTATCGTGTGGTTTTACTTTGCGTTCGCAATCCTACGCAACCTTGCGTAAACACATGACTGTGCGTGCCTTTACGCCACGTGTGCGACCCTGCGCCACGTGCAAACTCCTGTACTTTGTCCGTACCACGTGTACAAACGTGCGTTCGCAACTCAATAAACCACACAATCTCTATAAATGTGAGCAATAAAACTACTATCGCTCACAAACACAACACACAGTTGTTTCCGTATAAACCTAAGCGACCAGGCCGGAACTGCATTTTGTGTTTTACAATTACACCCTTAACACACTATTTCAAATATCTATATAGCAAACAAATATATCAGATTTCACACAGATCTATAATGACTGTTAACCTATAATTTAAATGCTATGATTCAGATTGGATAGTTATCTTGCAGAACATATAATTAAAATAATATTATATATATATATATATATATATATATATATATATATATACCATTTACTGCACTCCTATGAGACACCTCACCCCTTCACTGCCTCTAATTTGCATATCAAAGATATTTGCCTTGCCTGTACAAAAAAGTAGTTACACAGGTTAATTTGCATTTCAATGCCTATCCTACTCTAGTAGAGGGTTAACAAATCCTGGGAAAGAAGAAAAAAACACTTTTTTTATATATCTGTGTGTAATTCCCTTACATCAAGTATTCACTTATCTCACCATTTACTCTCACTAGGCCCAATTGAAACTATTTGTAATTGATTATGGCATGGGTTAAATAAATTAATTGGTAACCTATAAATGGTGCTGGATTTGTAGATATGTGGAAACTTTGTGACAAAGGAAACTGATTGTTCTAACCAGACTGAAAGCCAGCTATTTAGAAAGTGACCTTCCTAAAATGGCCACTGCTCCTCTCCCTTACACATCCATGAGGCTTGCCCAAGATGGTGGACAGGCCATGTGGCTAGGCCAAAATGGAGGACAGACCATGCGGCACTTTTGTCACAAAGAAATCACACTATACAGGCACCAAAAGTTACTTTAGGACTGTGTTTAAAAATATACGAATTTGCCTCAGCCTGCTAACACAGCTTTATTATGGCTATGCACCAACTTTTAAATGTACTTTAAATCTACTTAACAATCCAATCTGAATCAAACACAATATGACTTATTTGAACTTTGTTTTGCAACAATAAAAATACGCTGTAGCATTTTAAATATTGTGAGAAACACATTGTCCCTTGAATTTCATATCAGCGCCTTACTGATAACACAAAAAAACAAATGGCATGTGATTCGGCAGCATCAAAATGTGTCCATCTTTAGCTGGTAGACCACAGCCGCATCTGTACAGTGAAATCATTAAGAACGTGATATCGCAGTTCCGAGCCCCCATCTGTAAAAGTCAAATTACTTTCTAACAAATATTTAAAATGCCAGCTCTAATATATACTGTGGACGCCTGCGCATCTTATTACCATGTGCTATGACTGTGCGCTATACATCGCAAAAACACTGCATCCCATAAGAGAAAACAATACACCCACACATTATTTGAGTTCCAAAGCTCATTGATGTATATATTTGTTATTAAAAGGATATGTATTCAGTATATCACAATGGGGGTAATTCCGAGTTGATCGCAGCAGGAATTTTGTTAGCATTTGGGCAAAACCATGTGCACTGCAGGGGAGGCAGATTTAACATGTGCAGAGAGAGTTAGAGTTGGGTGTGGTGTGTTCAATCTGCAATCTAAATTGCAGTGTAAAAATAAAGCAGCTAGTATTTACCCTGCACAGAAACAAAATAACCCACCCAAATCTAACTCTTTCTGCACATGTTATATCTGCCTCCCCAGCAGTGCACATGGTTTTGCCCAACTGCTAACAAAATTCCTGCTGCGATCAACTCAGAATTACCCCCAATGTACAGTATATATATAGTTACATGGTTACAATTTACACAGGAAGCAGTTATTACAAACTAATTCAAATACAGACACGGCCAGCAATACCTCACCATCTCCCTCAACGCACTTTATAATCGCTCCAGTTTTTCTATCTTTAGCTGTGCCTCAACACCAGCTAACATCAGCAAAATATTACCAACACTCCATCTCGCTCAGGACCCAGGGGAAAACAAGAGCCTTCTGTGTGTCTCCTCAGCTATACACTCAGGCTGTTGGGGGTATACAGATCTCTTGCTATTGGTCTAGGGGAGGGAACTTTCTCATTCATGATGAGTCATTGGTCAGTTCATATGCAAACAACGTCCAGCCTTGATGGTGTAATTACAGGAGATAGCCACTGGTACCAAGCTGGAGGCATGTTGTCTTCCAGGAAATTCATTGTTCTAACAAGAGTGACTTTAGTTTTCATTCATTTCATCATATCTACTAATGGCAATGTGCTACAACTTAATAAAAGGCATCAAATTGATACACACATTAATCTGGTTACTTTGACACCAAGCACGACATGTCCATCTTGCTCAACTCCAATAATACACATACATGACATTACTCCATTATATAATTTAAAACCTTATGATGTCTGGTGCTTGGTATGTTCAATTTATGTGCTGTATGAAATATGTGTTGAATATATCTTTGTGGCATGTCTGTGTAAATGCGTATGTTACCATATATTGCGGTGCGTGCTGTGCATATTCGCAAGTATAGTGACTCATAATGTGTGGAGTCTGTATGTTCTCTCTATGTAATATTTTTGGCTTCGACAGTCCACACTTTGGCAGTAAACAATAACTGCCATAAATTATTAACATAAGAAAAATATTTCAGACAATGGGGGTCATTCCGAGTTGTTCGCTCGTTATTTTTTTCTCGCAACGGAGCGATTAGTCGCTAATGCACAATGTCCGCAGTGCGACTGCGCCAAGTAAATTTGCTATGCAGTTAGGTATTTTACTCACGGCATTACGAGGTTTTTTCTTCGTTCTGGTGATCGTAATGTGATTGACAGGAAGTGGGTGTTTCTGGGTGGAAACAGGCCGTTTTATGGGTGTGTGTGAAAAAACGCTACCGTTTCTGGGAAAAACGCGGGAGTGGCTGGAGAAACGGAGGAGTGTCTGGGCGAACGCTGGGTGTGTTTGTGACGTCAAACCAGGAACGAAACTGACTGAACTGATCGCAGATGCCGAGTAAGTCTGGAGCTACTCAGAAACTGCTAAGAAGTGTCTATTCGCAATTCTGTTAGTCTTTTGTTCGCAATTTTGATAAGCTAAGATTCACTCCCAGTAGGCGGCGGCTTAGCGTGTGCAAAGCTGCTAAAAGCAGCTTGCGAGCGAACAACTCGGAATGACCTCCAATAATCGGTGACCTAGACACATGTATGCATTCATTTCGCAAATCAGACATTTGACTATATTTGGGGAAGACAGGGAGGAGGACGAGACATCGTCTATATGCACTCGGCGGTCACGGGACAACTGGTTGGGTGTGGGACGACATTCAACCTATAGAGTATGTTGGGACAGTGCTATGGCCTATGATGTCTGATTTGAACAAACATTTCACACATACATGTACCTAAGTCTTTGTACACTGATGTTCGGATTCGATTGAGGTTCTGCTGGGCAGAGGGAGAAAACACAAACAAATCGTGAAAGTGACATATCAAATTTTCATGATATATATATTCCTATCATTTTCTGAACATTGTTTCCATTTCTGGAACGTATGCTGGGTCTGTTTCATCATTGAACAAGGGTGATAAGTAGTGTCCTTCCTAGATAACATAAACCTTCGGAGTTCGGAGAGAGCCACTCATAAACCTTTCTTCCACATATATTAATGAGCTCTTTTTCTGCTATGTGTGAATAGCCATTGTCTGATTGTTCCTGATTACCTCCCAATTTCCTGACTTGGTATGTTCAATTTATGTGCTGTATGAAATATGTGTTGAATATATCTTTGTGGCATGTCTGTGTAAATGCGTATGTTACCATATATTGCGGTGCGCGCTGTGCATATTCGCAAGTATAGTGACTCATAATGAGTGGAGTGTGTATGTTCTCTCTATGTAATATTTTTGACTTCGACACCTCTAACCTAAGCGAGTGTCCACGTATCCTCTGTGCTGATCTTACCAAAAACAGGTCCCGCGCAAGCTCTGTGTATTGTCCCCTTATATATTTGTAAATGTTGATCATGTCCCCTCTTAGTCTCCTCTATTCCAGTGTAAACATGCCTGGCCTTGCAAGCCTTTCCTCATATTCCAGCATCTCCATGCCCTTAATTAGTTTGGTCGCCCGCCTCTGAACCTTTTCTAGCTCCAGGATATCCTTTTTGTAGTATGGTGCCCAAAATTGTACACAGTATTCAAGATGTGGCCTCACTAGTGATTTATAGAATGGGAGTATAACACTCTGGTCCCTTGTGTCAATTCCCCGTTTTATGCATGCTAATATCTTATTAGCCTTCTTTGCTGCAATCCTACTTTGGGTACTGCTGCTTAGTTTGCTATCTATGTGAACACCTAAGTCTTTTTCTAGTACAGAATCCCCTAATATTACCCCATTTAGTATGTAGGTGTTATTTTTGTTCTTGCTACCACAGTGCATTACCTTACAATTGTCTATATTGAAGCTTATTCTCCATTTTGCTGCCCATGCTTCCAGTTTAACTAAGTCATTCTGAATAGACTCAGCATCCGCCTCCGTATTTATAACCTTACACAATTTGGTATCGTCTGCAAAAATTGACACCATGCTCTCTAGACCTACAGTTAGGTCGTTAATGAAAATGTTGAACAATAGTGGTCCAAGTACAGACCCTTGTGGCACACCACCTAGCACTTCAGTCCAATTTGAAGATGATCCATTAATCACAACACGCTGCTCCATGTAATCTAACCAATTTCTGACCCAAGTGTATATAGTGCTCCCTTGCCCTATTTCTTGTAGCTTATAGATAAGTTGCATATGTGGTACTGTGTTGAATACTTTGGCAAAGTCTAAAAAGATTACATCCACCTCCTTACCCTGATCAAGGTTCGCACTAACTGTTTCATAAAAGCCAAGTAAGTTGGTTTGACATGATCTGTCCTTTACAAATCATGTTGGTTCCTATTAATGACCTTATTGGCTTCAAGGAACTTCTGAAAACTATCCCTTAGAATACCTTCAAATACTTTCCCCACTATAGATGTAAGACTAACTGGTCTATAATTACCTGGTTCAGCTATACTTCCCTTTTTGAATATTGGCACTACTTCCGTTATACGCCTGTCTTTGGGAACCATATTTGATATAACTGAATCTTTGAAGATCAAAAACAGCGGTCTTGCTAGTTCAGAATTAAGCTCCATGAGAACCCTTGGGTGAATTCCATCGGGACCAGGTGACTTATTAAGCTTTACATTTTTTAATCGGTCACAGACTACCTCCTCACTTAAATAAGCACTTAGCAGTGGGACATTATCTTCGTTGAGATTGTGTTAGTCCTTGCATTTGGTCCTCTCTTGTATATACCGTTGAAAAAAACTCATTTAGTTTGTCCACTATGTCATTATTATTTTTGATTAAGACTCCCAACTTGTCTTTTAAAGGGCCTATACGCTCCTTTTTTAATCTCTTGCTGTTGATGTATTTAAAAAAAATTGGGGACTTGCTTTGCTACTAGTTTTTCAGTTTCTACTCTAGCAGCTCTTATTTACTTTTTGCATATTTTGTTACAATCGTTATAGTGCTGAAATTACTGCATTCCCGTCAGATTTGTATTTTTGAATACTCGCCTTTATTTGCCCATTAGTTCCTTAATCTTTTTGTCAAGCCACATTGGATTGGGATTTTTATTCCTTTTTTTGCTACTCGTAAAGTATTTGCGAGTATTTTTAACTAGCAGTGCTTTTAATACATCCCATTTCTCCATAGTATTTTTTTCTCAAAAGAAAATTTCCCATTCAATGTCCCTAAAGGCTTCCCTCATCATGTCAAAGTTGGCTTTGCTAAAGTTTAGAGTCCTAGTTGAGCCAGTATAGGACTGCTTATGAAAACTGATATTGAATGTGACCATATTGTGGTCGCTGTTTCCCATGGGTTCCCCTACTATCATATTTGATATCAGTTCCCCATTGTTAGTTAATACCAGGTCTAAGATTGCATCATACCTAGTTGGTTCCTCAATTAATTGAACTAAGTAGTTATCATTTAGTGTGTTTAAAAACATATTACCCCTAGCAGTATCACATGAATCGTTTTTCCTATTTATATCTGGATAGTTAAAATCTCCCATCACTGCTATGTCTCCTACTCCTGCTGCTCTTTCAATTTGCTTCAGCAACAATTCCTCATCAGACACATTAATTCCAGGTGGCCTGTAGCATAACCCCAGTACTAACTTTTTTATCCTTTACCCCCGCATGCAATTTCTACCCATAACGTCTCAACAGTATTTACAGTCCCCTCTTGAATATCTTCCCATATATTGGGTATTAAAAATGTCTTTACGTAAAGACATACCCCTCCACCCTGTTTATTTAATCTGTCTCTCCTGAACAGCGTATAACCCTCTAGATTGACTGTACAATCATGAGATTCTTCCCACCAAGTTTCAGTAATGCCTATAATATCATACTGTTTGCTTACTGCAAGGATTTCTACTTCCCCTTTTTACCTGTAAGGCTTCTAGCGTTTACATACATACAATTAAGATAAGTATTTCCCCTTGTGCTAGGGATATCTTTCTCTTTATGCAGCAATGATGACCCGTGATCGTCCTTAGTTAATGTTTTGGTAATACCTTTTTTTAATACCCATGTTAATACCCTTGCTGGCTGCTCTTTCCCTCCCCCCTACTCCTCCCCAATTTCGTTCACTGCCGCCATCCCCACTATTCTCACTGCATGACCCGTAGTTTCTAGCTAAACCCTCCCCACAGGCACCTAGTTTAAAAACTCTTCCAGCCTTCTAATCATCCTTCCCCCCAGAACTGCTGCCCCCTCCTCCTTCAGGTACAATCCATCGCAACAAAAAAGATGGCGCCTGATTGAGAAGTCCACCCAGTGTTCCAGGAACATAATCCCCTCCTTTCTACACCAGTCTCTCAGCCACACATTTACCTCCCTAATTTCCCTCTGCCTCCCTGGGCTAGCGTGTGGCACAGGTAATATTTCAGAGAATATTAAATTCGATGTCCTTGCCTTTAGTTTCTGGCCTAAGTCCCTATAATCTTTCATAAGGACATCCCACCTACCACTAACTTTGTCGTTGGTGCCAACGTGCACCAAGACCACCAGGTCTTTCCCAGCCCCTCCCAACAATTTCTCTACCCGCTCCGCAATGTGCCGTACCCGGGAGACAACAGACCGTACGGCAATCACAGTCCCAGTAGCAGATTGCCCTATCTGTCTTCCTGATAATAGGAAGACAGATAGGTACAATCTGACTAGATACCTTGCTTTCTTTTATCCCTTCCGTGCTGGAGGGCCCGCTCCGGGTTGCTGTAGGGAACAGTCTCCTCCGGCTCCGACATTTCCTCACTACCATCCTCCGAATCAACGTCTAATCAGTCGAATGTATTAGGGTTTGGTAGTTCAGAGATGTCGTGCCTCCCCCTTTTTCTTCATTCTAACTGTGTCCCAGCTGGCTACCTTTTCATCCTCGTCTACTAGGGCCCCCCCCCCCCCGCAACTCGTCCACCGTTCTATCTAAGCTCTGCTCGAGATTGTGAATATCCCTCAGCCGAGTAACAGTTTGCTCTAGATCAGTTACCTGGGCTTCCAGAGCAACCGTTCGCATGCACCTCTCACAGATGTATTCACATTGGGCCGGTTGCTCCAGGTGCGCATACATCTTGCACGACATGCACTGAGTGAAACTCTCAATCACGGCCCCACCCCTTTCCTTGACAACCCAAGCTCCCTATTACCTTCTGAGAAAAAGAGATTTATGATAAGAACTTACCTTTGTTAAATCTCTTTCTGTGAGGTACACTGGATTCCACAGGGAATAACATCAGGGTGTAGAGTAGGATCTTGATCCAAGGCACCAACAGGCTAAAGCTTTAAATGTCCCAGGATGCCTTGTACCGCCTCCACTATAATCACGCCTCCGTGCACAGGAGCTCAGGTTTGTTAACCAGTCCAATGCAGTAGCAGGTAGAAAAGAGAAGACAACAGTTAGTAGCCACACAGCACCACATTCTCACGACAGGAGAAGGTACCAGCGGCTAATGCCACACAAGCCTAGTTCGTCAGGGTGGGCGCCCTGTGGAATCTAGTGTACCTCGCAGAAAGAGATTTAACAAAGGTAAGTTCTTACCATAAATCTCCTTTTCTGCAGCGGGGTACACTGTATTCCACAGGGAATAACATCGGGGATGTCCTAAAGCAGTTCCTCATGGGAGAGGAAGCACTGTAGCGGGCACAAGAACCCGGCGTCCAAAGGAAGCATCCTGGGAGGCGGAAGTATCGAAGGCATAGAACCTTATGAACGTGTTCTCCGGGGACCACGTCGCAGCCTTGCACAATTGTTCAAGGGTCACACCATGGCGTGCCGCCCTTGAAGGTCCAACAGACCGAGTAAAATGGGCTTTAATAGTATCATTAGCTGGAAGGCCAGCCTGTACAGAAGCATGTGCAATCACCATTCTAATCCATCTGGCCAAGGTCTGCTTATAAGCAGGCCAGCCACGTTTGTGAAAACAAAAAAGAACAAACAGTCAGATTTCCGAACTGACTCAATTCTTTTCACATAAATACGGAGAGCCCATACCACATCCAAAGACTTCTCTTTGGATGACAATCCCGGAGAGGTAAATGCCGGAACCACAATTTCTTGGTTAAGGTGGAAAGAAGACACCACCTTAGGCAGATAACAAGGGCGGGTCCGAAGAACCGCCCGATCACGGTGAAAAATCAGGTAAGGTGACCGACAGGAGAAGGCACCTAAATCTGAAACCTTTCTAGTAGAGGCAATAGCCAGCAAAAACAAGAACTTAAGAGTAAGCCATTTAAGGTCCACCGACACTAGGGGCTCAAAAGGAGCCACTTGCAAGGCATCCAGAACAACCGACAAATCCCAAGGAGCCACAGGAGCAACATAGCGAGGTTGAATTCGTAGAACACCCTGAGTGAAGGTATGAACATCAGACAAAGTCGCAATCTTTCTCTGAAACCAAATAGACAAGGCTGAAATATGAACCTTGAGCGAGGCCAGACGTAAGCCTAAATCCAGGCCCTGTTGTAGAAAGGCCAACAGATTGGCAGTACTGAATTTGAATACGTCAACATTCTTAGCAGCACACCATGTGAAATAAGAATTCCAGACCCTGTAATAAATCCGAGCCGAAGCCGGTTTACGGGCCTTCAACATAGTTTGAATGACTGCCTCAGAAAAACCCTTGGCCCTTAGAACGGAAGCTTCAAGAGCCACGCCGTCAAAGCCAGACGGGCCAAATCCTGGTAGACACAGGGGACCTGAACGAGGAGGTCTGGGCGTTGTGGAAGTAGAAGAGTACGCTCTATCGAGAGACCCTGTAGGTCTGAGAACCAATGCCATCTGGGCCACGCTGGAGCGAGTAGAAGTACTGTAGTATTCCTCCTTCTTGCTTGAACTTCCTTATCACCCTGGGCAGGAGTGACACCGGAGGGAACACGTACGGCAGCCGAAAGTTCTATGGAATTGCCAGTGCATCCACGAACGCCGCTTGAGGATCCCTTGTTCTTGCTCCGAAGACCGGAACCTTGTGCTTGTGTCAAGACGCCATCAGGTCTACATCTGGTAGGCCCCACTTGTCCGCTAGGAGTTTAAATACTTCTGGATGAAGGCTCCACTCTCCGGCGTGTACGTACTGACGACTGAGGAAATCCATTTCCCAGTTGAGGACTCCCGGAATGAACACTGCCGATATGGCTGGCAGATGGCGTTCTGCCCACTGAAGTATCCCTGACACTTCCCTCATCGCCATGCGGCTTCGAGTGCCACCTTGATGATTTATGTACGCCTCAGTGGTGATGTTGTCTGACTGTACTTGAACAGGCCTGTTCTGAATCCAAGGCAGGGCTAGTGTCAGTGCAATGAACACTGCCCGCAGTTCCAGAATGTTTATTGGAAGGAGAGACTCCTCCCTGGTCCACCAACCCTGAAGATAGTGTTGCTCTAATGCCGTGCCCCAACCCCTCAGACTGGCATCCGTCATCAGAAGGAACCAGTTGGGGATCCAGAAGGGACGACCCCAGCTCAATCGCTGTTTCTGGAGCCACCAGGACAGAGACAGGCGAACCTCATGAGTTAGGGAGATCATGTGAGTCCTGATCCAGTGGGGTAGGCCGTTCCATTTGAAGAGAATTAACTTCTGGAGAGGGCGGGAATGAAATTGAGCGCACTCTACCATGTCAAAAGCCGACACCATGAAGCCCAGTACTTGCATCGCCAAGTGTATCGACACACGTCGGCGAGATAGTAAGCGTCTTATTTTGTCCTGAATTTTCAGGACCTTGTCCGAAGACAAAAACAACCGCTGTTTGTGTGTGTCCAACAATGCTCCCAGGTGCACCATGCTCTGAGCAGGGACCAGGGAGGATTTCTTCCAGTTGATGAGCCACCCATGAACTTGTAGGAATTGGACCGTCAGTTCCAGATGACGAAGGAGAACCTCTGGTGAGGCTGCCAGGATCAACAGGTCGTCCAGATACGGTAGGATCCTGATGCTTTGACAGCGGAGGAGAGCCGTCATAACCGTCATGACCTTGGTGAAAATTCGTGGAGCCGTGGTCAGACCAAAAGGTAAGGCCTGAAATTGGTAATGTAGGTTGCCAATAGCAAACCGCAGGTATAGCTGATGCGACATGGCAATAGGGATATCGAGGTAAGCATCCTGTATGTCCAGGGATTCCATATAGTCCATGGGCTCCAAGGCCAGAACAATAGAACGAAGAGTTTCCATACTGAAGTTGGAAACCTTCACAAATTTGTTCAAACACTTGAGGTTGAGAATGGCCGGGAGGACACATTCAGTTTCGGGTTTAGGAACAGCGTGGAATAGTACACCCTGCCCCTTTGAGCCAGAGGCACTGGCACTATCACTCCTGTATTCAGGAGAGATTGCACCACCAGATGGAGCGTCTTTGCTTTTACCTGATCCGAAGAGATATTTGTTGAGCAAAACTGATGACGGGGATGTTTCTTGAAAGAGATGGCGTAACCGCGAGTGACGACTTCCAATACCCAGGCATCCAAAGTGGTCTTTAACCACGCCTGAGCAAACCGTAAAAGTCGGCCTCCTACCCTGGGATCCCCCAGGGGGAGGCCCGCCCCGTCATGCGGCAGGCTTGTCCGTTTTGGAAGCAGGCTGATGGGCAGCCCAGGCACGTTTTGGTTTGGGCTTGGTGTGTTTGGAAGAGTGTGTCTTGTTTGGGTACACCTGACCCTTTGCTTTACCTGGAGGCCGAAAGGAATGAAAGGAAGTACTCTTAGCCTTCGGAGCCAAAGAAGTAGTACTAGGCAGACAAGCAGTCTTAGCTGATGCTAAATCAGCAACAATCTTGTTGAGGTCTTCCCCAAACAGTATGTTCCCCTTAAAGGGTACCACCTCCTAAGTCTTTTTAGAGTCCATGTCAACAGACCAGGATCGCAATCAGAGAATCCTGCGAGCCAGAATGGATGTAGTAGACACCTTGGCTGCCAAGACACCGGCATCAGATGCCGCCTCTTGAATGTAATGAGAGGCTGTAATAATATAAGAAATACACTGTCTAGTGTGATAGCCGGGCAGCGGCCGGTCCATCAGTGTTTTTAAAAGCATTGCACACCAGGCCGTTTCATCACATAAGCAAGCAGTTTATTCACAGTTCAGACAGGTTTATCACGACAGTAACATTTAACTTCTTTTTCTTCTCTCCAGCACAATGGCACTCATTCCGAGTTGATCGCTCGTTATTTTTCATCGCATCGCAGTGAAATTTCGCTTAGTGCGCATGCGCAATAGTCGCACTGCGACTGCGCCAAGTAACTTTGCTATGAAGATAGGATTTTTACTCACGGCTTTTTCTTCGCTCCGGCGATCGTAGTGTGATTGACAGGAAATGGGTGTTACTGGGCGGAAACACGGCGTTTTAGGGGCGTGTGGATGAAAACGCTACCGTTTCCGGAAAAAACGCAGGAGTGGCCGGAGAAACGGGGGAGTGTCTGAGCGAACGCTGGGTGTGTTTCTGACGTCAATCCAGGAACGACAAGCACTGAACTGATCGCACAGGCAGAGTAAGTGTGGAGCTACTCTAAAACTGCTAAGTAGTTTTTGATCGCAATAATGCGAATACATCGGTCGCAATTTTAGGATGCTAAGATACACTCCCAGTAGGCGTAGGCTTAGCGTGTGTAACTCTGCTAAATTCGCCTTGCGACCGATCAACTCGGAATGAGGGCCAATATTCATATGGGTTACATCAGGTTACATCTCATTTCATTTGCTTCACTGGCAATATTACAGTACAGTACATACCAGCGCAGTCTCTGGGAATCAGTAGTGCGGCTTCCGCAAACTGAGATTCATTTCAGTGTGCTCTCCCCCATTCGCTAGGGGCTCTATCTAAACGGGATCTCTCATGGACACGTTACTAAGGGGCCTTCCACCACACGTGATTTCCTATCACTCACCCAGCTCGTCCTCTCCCGCAGACTCACACCTCCCGTCCTGCTTCTGGGGTACTCCTGAAGGTGAAGATCCCCTTTATTTCTTCCACTGATTGTTCATGCTGTAGCTGCTCTCACACTGCAAATCTGGATATCTCTTGCTCTTCCTAGCAGCACCTACATGCTGTTCCATAATGCCAGGGACTGTGGAGTTATAGATGCGTGTTCCACAGTCCCCAGACTGCGTTTCTCCTGGACACTAGCCTGTGCCCTCCATCTCAGTCCTCAGCTCACACTGAACTGTCCTGTGCTTTGTTCCTTTTGCTAAAATCCCCCTGCACTTCCTGTCCTAACCCCCTAGATGTGGCAGGGCCATAAAACTCCCCCACTCACTGATAAGAATTAAATGGCTTTTGGAACTTTCCAATATCTGTTAACATTCCAGCATGCCACACTAGCATTGTCAGAAAAATTAGAAGGTAATTCCGCTTCAACTTCCTGAACCCAGGCTTCAACAGCTTTCGCCGCCCAGGCAGCTGCTATAGTGGGTCTATGCACAGCCCCTGCAAGAGTGTAAATGGACTTCAAGCAACCATCCACACGCTTATCCGTTGGTTCCTTAAGGGAGGTGACGGTAGTGACAGGCCGAGCCGAGGACACCACCAGGCGTGCGACCTGAGAATCCACCGGAGGTGGTGTTTCCCAATTTTTACTTAGCTCTGCTGCGATGGGATAACGGGCTAGCATCTTTTTTGACAGTGAAAATTTTGTTCCTGGAGATTCCCAGGATTCCAGACGCATGTCAACCAGGTGGTCAGAATGGAGTAGAAGCAAAGTAGTCACCTTCTGATGTTTAAACGTATCTGGTTTCTTAGAGGTAGTAGGAGGCTCCTCGTCATCCTCAATTTGAAGAATGAGCCTGATGGCCTCCAAGAGGTCAGGAACATCCACTTGTGTCTTTCCCCATCTGAAGTATCTGGATCAGTCTTATGGGGATAGTTCCGCAACTGGTTATTGATACAGACATGGACCAATATAGGTTCTTGGTCTGTGACCGACTTTAAGCTAATAATGTACACAAAGTGTACTGATTACTAGTCGGTGGTGCTCCCAGAGTCAGTAAGTTTGAAGCACTAACACAGGAGAGGAGAAAGACTCTATGTTGGGGCACTCTTCATCAAATATTAGACATTTAAAACATAACTTTTAATAATTGTATTAAAAATAAAGTGACACAGTTTGTAAAAATATATTTACAAATAATCATGCATATAGATTTACTTGACAATTTGTTTAAGAAAATATAGTGAGAATAAACGCGTTGGTGAAAATTATTTGCAATTAATACATCAACTGGGAGGAGGTCTGTCTGTGATATATGACAGGTTATTAATTTTATTCCCAGGGATAGAATACCTTGGTTTGGTTATCTCTGTATTTGTAAATGCTTCTAATGAAGGGGAGGGTATATGTGATATGAGAAATAGAAAAATAAAATATGAAGAATGAGAAAATGAAAAATGAAATGAAAAAAAAATGAAAAAAATGAAGAAAATGAAAAAAATGAAAAAAATATGAAAGAAGATGTATTGGGATGTTGCCTGTGTGGGTTTTTATACACCTTCTGCTCTATATTCAGGCAGCCGTGTACCCGGAAAGGCTTTTGCTTAAAGAATACTGGGTTATTCAGCTTTCTGCTACAGACAGAAGTCTGAGAGTACGAATAAATACTGATTAGATATGAGTATATACTGACAAATAATTTTTGTAAAAAAAAAAAAGGGAAGAAACACTGAATAAAGACAATGATAATATTTTATAAACAGCGTATTTGATGGTAACCGCTAGAGTTATAAGATACTAGTGAGACAATTGAAGGAAAGAAAAGAAAGAAATAATTAAAGAGGGTGTCTTACTTCTGCTGTTCAGCTGGGTTGTTTAATGCACCTGGTGTTCACTGTTGGTCCCCCACACAGTTACTGGCCAGGCCTGCCACAGATTTGCTTCCAAGATCGAACGGGATCAGGCGTATCCTGTGGAGTATGGCCGTAATCTGCTGAATGAGAGAGTATGACTACCAAGATGCTTCTGCTGTCCAAAATGGTGGATGAGAGAGCATGAAACTGGAAGGCTTATCTGACAGAGACGTTAAAGAATAAAGAATTCTTTGGCTGATATAGCTGATAAGGGGCAGGAGAGGCCCTGATATCTCGTCAATGCACGTAATCTATATAAGTATCATGACATCTTGGATTACAATTAGTAGATGAAAAATCAGAAAACAGCTTTGGATAAACCTTGCAACAGGGATATTTTGCTGAAAATAACGTTTTTTAAAAAAACCTAGTACAGAGCAAAAAACAATGCACCGCTGTTGATGATCCAGTAATAGATTAAATCACATTTTATACACAAGAAAAATAACAAAAGTTCAGAACACACTAGTTTTGTATTCGTGAGGGCTGATATAATGTATAAAAAAGCTGCTTTAGAATAGCTAGTGATCTGTTGTGGATCACATGGATATATTCCTAGCTGATAAATATCAGTGGGCTAGGATAATTGGTGTTCAGAAAAGGCATATTAGACTAATTAAAGAGAAAAAACAACAATATGAAAAATAAAAAATAAATAATAAAGATAACTTCCCTCTTCCTTTCAGAAGAATTTTTTCAAAAAATAGCAGATTTTGCACTCCTTAGTACAGACCACCCATAAGTGCACTTCTTATTATAAGATTGTTATACTCCTATTTCACATGAATGCATATGAGTAAAATGGAGTGTAATGAAGGAGGTATTCTGATGAGTATAAAGCAGTAAGGAGTAGTAAAAAGGAGGTTGCTACATAAATGCAAAGTACAGAGAGATGATATAAAATCTTCTTGCCCTAAAAGGGCGCTTACTGAACCCTTGTATTCCTTTTCTGGGAGTGGGCTGCGCAGTCCCACTGGATCCCACTAGACCAAACGGACCGTTTCACCGCAATGTCGGCTTGCTCACTGGTAATTGGTATAATTCAGAATGAGGGTATATATAATACAGGTTTAATTACCTGAGTGGCCGCAGGTGATTGGAATGAACGCGCCGTGTTTGACCGGCGATTCCGGAAATGACGTTGCGCTACGTCCGGCGGTAGTCATGGGAACGCTTTGCGTTCCACAGCCATAGGGACGCTTTGCGTTCCACAGCCTTTCCGTTCGGCTGTGTCTGTGAGAAATCTCGGTGGCGTCTGACGTGTGACGCATGTTAAGGGAAGGGATGTATACATCTAGCGGTCGTCATGGAGACGCAGATGCTGCTGACGGCTGCTAGGGTTGCTGCGCTCAGTGGCTCATTAGTACAAAAGTGGTGGAGGCGTGGATAGTTGGGATAGAGAAAAACTAATAAAGTTAGCAGTTTGTAGTTATCTTAAAACATGGCCTGATGATGGTGAGAGACAAAGTTGATCACAATGATGGGGATTGAGGACGATTATTTACTGAAGATTATATATATGAAGAATAGTAATAATTGATGAATAATATATAATGAAAACAATAGGAATGAAGATAGAAGTAAATAATAATAATAATTATAAATAAAGATAAATAGCATTGTAAATTGTTATTGATAAATGTGCTAAATATTGTGACAAAACGATGATAATATATTTGGCCACTGGTAGTGTGCCATATAATGAGAACAGGATAAGAAGTGAGGAGGAGCTAAGACGTAAGGGGAAATACTTGCTGATTGATGCTTTAAAGCAATTATACTTATAAATATGTATATAAAGCTATAATCTGTATCTGTTTAGAAATGATTGAGAGATAAAGTAAAAAAGGGGGGGAGGGGTGAAAGTTGAGGATAGAGTGGAGAAGTGAATACAGAAAGGGTGAAATATAGTGAAAAATAGTGAAAATTGTGTGTGTCTGTTGTGTACTGGTATCTTGCAAGCAAAAAAGAGGGATTTAATTGATAAAAAAAAAAAAAAAAAAAAAGGCTGGGATTGTGACCCATAGTGATAAATAATTGTGTTAATTATGATTCGGCTGATTACAAGAGGGGGAAAAAAATGAAATAATGAAGTGTGCGCTAGGGATGTGTGTTAGACCTGAATAACATGGTCATTTGACCGTGCTTGGTGTTTAAGGGTCCTAAAGTGGGGGCCCATAGTTAAGATTAATATAGCATAAGAAACTGATGAGAAGGGCTGATGACAAGTTTGAGGGAAGGTACTAAAGAAAACATGTGCGAGTGCACTGTGAGGTGAAACCTGTTTATAAGATAGGTGATAAGACAAAGAACTAACTTAATGATGATAGAAATATATTATATACTATATTAATCATAACTATGGGCCCCCACTTTAGGACCCTTAAACACCAAGCACGGTCAAATGACCATGTTATTCAGGTCTAACACACATCCCTAGCGCACACTTCATTATTTCATTTTTTCCCCCCTCTTGTAATCAGCCGAATCATAATTAACACAATTATTTATCACTATGGGTCACAATCCCAGCCTTTTTTTTTTTTTTTTACAAAAATTATTTGTCAGTATATACTCATATCTAATCAGTATTTATTCGTACTCTCAGACTTCTGTCTGTAGCAGAAAGCTGAATAACCCAGTATTCTTTAAGCAAAAGCCTTTCCGGGTACACGGCTGCCTGAATATAGAGCAGAAGGTGTATAAAAACCCACACAGGCAACATCCCAATACATCTTCTTTCATATTTTTTTCATTTTTTTCATTTTCTTCATTTTTTTCATTTCATTTTTCATTTTCTCATTCTTCATATTTTATTTTTCTATTTCTCATATCACATATACCCTCCCCTTCATTAGAAGCATTTACAAATACAGAGATAACCAAACCAAGGTATTCTATTCCTGGGAATAAAATTAATAACCTGTCATATATCACAGACAGACCTCCTCCCAGTTGATGTATTAATTGCAAATAATTTTCACCAACGCGTTTATTCTCACTATATTTTCTTAAACAAATTGTCAAGTAAATCTATATGCATGATTATTTGTAAATATATTTTTACAAACTGTGTCACTTTATTTTTAATACAATTATTAAAAGTTATGTTTTAAATGTCTAATATTTGATGAAGAGTGCCCCAACATAGAGTATTTCTCCTCTCCTGTGTTAGTATCTGGATCAG
Source organism: Pseudophryne corroboree (assembly GCF_028390025.1). Taxonomy (NCBI): domain Eukaryota; kingdom Metazoa; phylum Chordata; class Amphibia; order Anura; family Myobatrachidae; genus Pseudophryne; species Pseudophryne corroboree. The sequence continues at coordinate 360,837,011 of NC_086448.1, forward strand.
TGTCAGAGGAAATATCCGTGACGTGTGGATTGTGAGGAAGTAATGGCCCGTTTAGAGGACCCCTTGGTCTTAGGCGGGTGAGGATTAGCCTGTTGTTTAACCAGAGACTGATTTAATTGCTGTAACTGAGAAGACAGAGTATCTGCCCATGGCGGATTTACTGTAGTGACAATATGTGGCTGTAATGGCACAGGAAGTCCCATAGGGGGCGTAAGTCTAGTTACCAGCGTAGTCAGTAAATTAGTGAAGGTAGCCCATGGCGGGACATGATCTGCCCCTGGTGCTGCCGACTGACCTTGGGGTGCAGAGACCCCTAAACCAGAACCCTCAGCTGCTACATTTTCCTTAGGACCATCCATGGCGTCAACACTGCCTGGTGCAGGATCAGCCCTGGAATCCTCACCCTGGATAGCAGACATTATTTGTAACCGTACCCCTAGGGTGACAAAAAGTACAATTTAAGCAGACAGAATAGCTGGCCAAAAAACCCTCACAGTGTGACTGAAAGCAGAGCACAAAATAGGGAATTTTAAGAGGTATACAGTGACTAACTTCACAGAGAAAGATACCAAACAAGTATATCCTGTGAAACATTATATCTATAGGACTCTGACGCACATAGCCCCCTTCAGGGTATAGAATATAGGGATAGCAAAACCTGTGGGATACATGAAATAGAGATCACACGGCAGATACTGGCACACACTCAGTCACATGTACAATGCAGAAATTATCACAAACAACAATAAAACTGCACTGGACTAGCAATACTAAGTAACTGTACTACAGAGTAATGCTATATGGCAAAATAGATATAACAATGCACAGCAAAACTGGTTGTATATCACAGGGTAAGCGTACTAAAAATCCCTGAATGTATGCACTCTTTCTTAACTAACGCTGTCTAAAGACATGTAGAATACTTAAGTGTCCTGTAAATGCACAGTGCTGGATGCAGGCGGCTAAACAGATGAGACAGAGCCCAGCAGCCCCAAGATCAGCGCAGCATGAAAGAAATGGCGCCCAAACACAGACAAGGAGTGAGGGAGGCAGAGAGGAGCAGCTCCAGGGCAGGAACATTTGCAGTAAATGGCTCCTGGGGCTGGGGGAGGGGCTACAGGTCAGAGCCTTATCCCCTTGCTCAACTTCACCACTGGGTGGCCATAATAAAACGTTTTTGTTTTTTTTAGAAACCGACCTGCGCCCCTGCCCTGGTGGTCTAGTGGGGTCCTTGTACGAACACAGTGTCCACGACAGTGCGTGCGGTCCGTTTCCTAAGGGCCGCTGCGGATTGCGATTTGGGGGACCCTCTTACCTCCTCCCTTGGTGCGGCCACGCGATCCTGGAGAGCAGCTGCGAGTGTGTGCGCCCTAATGTAGCCCGGAGCCCTCTGCTGTAAGTACCCGGCAACCAGGGAGTATACAGCGCCGCTGGGGGAGGTGATGGAGCTGCAGCATAAGATGTCAGAATGACAGAATGATGGAGCTGCAGCACTTGAAGTCTTCTATTATTCTTCATAAAAGCACTTTTCAGGGCTGCTGGAGAAGCCCTCCATTTTAGTGACCTGCCTGCAGGGCACCAACTTACAAACTGAGCTCCTGTGCACGAAGGCGGGGATATAGAGGAGGCGGTGCAAGGCATCCTGGGACAGTCAAAGCTTTAGCCTGTTGGTGCCTCGGATCAAGATCCTACTCTACACCCCGATGTTATTCCCTGTGGAATACAGTGTACCCCGCTGCAGAAATAATACAATAATTTCCTAGCAGAAAAAGGCATTCCGAATTAGGTTTTTCCTACGCTGATAAAGGCTAGGAAGGACGTGACGGCTAAACATTATCACCGTATATGGCGGAAATATGTTGCTTGGTGTGAGGCCAGGAATACCCCTACGGAGGAATTCCAGCTGGGCCGTTTCCTTCACTTCCTACAGTCGGGAGTGTCTTTGGGCCTAAAATTGGGTTCCATTAAGGTCCAGATTTCGGCCCTATCCATTTTCTTTCAAAAAGAACTGGCTTCTCTACCTGAAGTTCAGACGTTTGTAAAAGGAGTGCTGCATATTCATCCCCCTTTTGTGCCTCCAGTGGCACCTTGGGATCTTAACGTGGTGTTGAGTTTCCCAAAGTCACACTGGTTTGAGCCACTTAAGACCGTGGAGTTAAAATTTCTCACATGGAAGGTGGTCATGCTATTAGCCTTGGCTTCAGCTAGGCGTGTGTCAGAATTAGCGGCTTTGTCACATAAAAGTCCCTATCTGGTTTTCCATATGGACAGGGCAGAATTGCGGACCCGTCCGCAATTTCTGCAAAAGGGTGGTGTCATCTTTTCATATGAACCAACCTATTGTGGTGCCTGTGGCTACTCGTGACTTGGAGGATTCTGAGTTGCTTGATGTAGTCAGGGCTTTGAAAGTTTATGTAGCCAGAACGGCTAGGGTCAGGAAAACAGAGTCTTTGTTTATCCTGTATGCTTCCAACAAGCTTGGTGCTCCTGCTTCAAAGCAAACTATTGCTCGCTGGATCTGTAACACGATTCAGCAGGCTCATTCTGCGGCTGGATTGCCGCTGCCAAAATCAGTTAAGGCCCATTCCAGTAGGAAGGTGGGCTCTTCTTGGGCGGGGGTCTCGGCATTACAGCTTTGCCGAGCGGCTACTTGGTCAGGTTAAAACACTTTTGCAAAGTTCTACAAGTTTGATACCCTGGCTGAGGAGGACCTTGTGTTTGCTCATTCGGTGCTGCAGAGTCATCCGCACTTTCCCGCCCGTTTGGGAGCTTTGGTATAATCCCCATGGGCCCTCATTCCGAGTTGTTCGCTCGCAAGCTGCTTTTAGCAGCTTTGCACACGCTAAGCCGCCGCCTACTGGGAGTGAATCTTAGCTTATCAAAATTGCGAACGAAAGATTAGCAAAATTGCGAATAGACACTTCTTAGCAGTTTCTGAGTAGCTCCACACTTACTCGGCAACTGCGATCAGTTCAGTCAGTTTCGTTCCTGGTGTGACGTCACAAACACTCCCAGCGTTCGGCCAGACACTCCTCCGTTTCTCCAGCCACTCCCGCGTTTTTCCCAGAAACGGTAGCGTTTTTTCGCACACACCCATAAAACGGCCAGTTTCCGCCCAGAAACACCCACTTCCTGTCAATCACATTATGATCACCAGAACGAAGAAAAAACCTCGTAATGCCGTGAGTAAAATACCTAACTGCATAGCAAATTTACTTGGCGCAGTCGCACTGCGGACATTGCGCATGCGCATTAGCGACTAATCGCTCCGTTGCGAGAAAAATATAACGAGCGAACAACTCGGAATGACCCCCATGGTCCTTACGGAGTCCCCAGCATCCACTAGGACGTTAGAGAAAATAAGATTTTACTTACCGGTAAATCTATTTCTCGTAGTCCGTAGTGGATGCTGGGCGCCCGTCCCAAGTGCGGACTTCTTCTGCAATACTTGTATATAGTTATTGCTTAAATAAGGGTTATGTTATGGTTGCATCAGGGTTGATCTGATGCTCCGTTGTTGTTCATACTGTTAACTGGGTAAGTTTATCACAAGTTATACGGTGTGATTGGTGTGAGTGGTATGAGTCTTGCCCTGGATTCCAAAATCCTTTCCTTGTACTGTCAGCTCTTCCGGGCACAGTTTCTCTAACTGAGGTCTGGAGGAGGGGCATAGAGGGAGGAGCCAGTGCACACCAGTATCCAAATTCTTTCTTAAAGTGCCCTGTCTCCTGCGGAGCCCGTCTATTCCCCATGGTCCTTACGGAGTCCCCAGCATCCACTACGGACTACGAGAAATAGATTTACCGGTAAGTAAAATCTTATTTTCATGATCATTTACATGGTCGAATCACATTATTATGACCACCTCCTACATTTGACATCGGCAGCGTGTAGCCCATGAAGTACGTTACGTGTCGTGCGCTGGCATGGTGAGTATATAAGGTGTGTGATAGGCCGCCTTCACATATATCATTCATTGTGGTTATGGGTAAAAGGGGTGATTTATCCAAATCACAAAAAGGGATGATTATCAGCTTTCAGGCTAAGGGTAACAGAATTTCTGAAACAGCGCAGTTTGTGAACTGTTGACGTGCTGTTGGGCTGAAAGTGTATTGTGACTGAACAGATGGCACTATTGCCAATAACCGACGTGGAAACTGCGGAGCACTACGTTCCACTGATGTGAGGTGAACGTCAGCTACGAAGGTGCGTGAGGTCCGACCAACACACTACTGTGGAGCAGCTCACTGTCAAAATGAACCTGGGGGCAAATGTGTGTCTAAAATGACAGTTCAGTCCATCTAGCTGTTGTCTCTGCTGTACACGGCAGTTGATAGTCATAATAATGTGACTCGACCGTGTAGTCAGTGTCGGACTGGGGCATGTAGGGCCCACCGGGGGAATGCAGTGGTAGGGACCCGTGTTAGGGGTGTGGCCAATCTGCAGAGGGGGTGTGGCCTGCTACCTCATTGGTTTGACTAACCATTAGAGAGTGCAACATCTGGGCCCCTTCATAAATATATACAGTAAATTCAGCTGCTGCATGCATGATAATGGACCAGATTAATAACAGATTAATAACAGCAATGCACTGTAGAAAATACACCATAGTCCAGTATAAGGTAACATATGTATAATGTATAATTCAAGTGCACAGTCTGGAACCTGATCCTTAGAGCAGAAGGTGGGCCCCCAGGCAGTAGGGCCCACCAGTGGTTTCCCTTGTTCCACTGTGGGCCAGTCCAAGCCTGCGTGTAATTAGTCTTTCAGTAGGTAAGTTGGATGAAAAGTTGGATAGTGTTCAGCTAGCTTTAGTCTAAAGATGTTGCTATATTTAAACATTTTCCAGATGCCTGGAATCCCCCTATGACCCAGTGAGGTGATGGTTGAGGATCCATGGTATGCTTCCTGCTAGCTGTACCCACCATCACTGTACTGATCTGTTCCTCCACTTCCTTTAACCTATGTGTGTGCATGGTTTCAAAATCTCTTCCTCTTGCTGACACATTTCACATATGGGGTATGTACCACCTAACATACATTTACCATCAGCAACAGAGGCAGACATGAGAGTGAACCTTCTATTCAACACTTTGTGTTGCAGAGGCAAGTGTGTGTGTGTGTGTGTGTGTGTGTGTGTGTGCGCGGTGGGGGGGGGGGGTTGGGAGTAATGATTTCTTAATGGTGTGTGGGCTATTTATTAGATGTGTGGGGTAATTTGCTTTAAAAGTGGATGTATGGTGGGTTTTAGGTAAGGTGATGGGATTATAAATGTAATACTGGGGAGATATGAAATTGCATTTAGTATAATATTTAGTGTATGTAAGCAATGCAAGGACCTGAGGCATATGTGGGAAAACTGGCACATGTGTATTAGTATGAAATATGTTATACGAGTAGATCCATGTGAGGGATATCCTGCCCACGGAGTAACCATCCAAGGCAGCACATCTGGGGTGCATGGCATAGGTTGCTTCTGGCAGGGTGTGCAGCCAGTAGGGTCACAGCACACAAGCATAGCATACAGTGGGGACAGAAGTACATGTTAAACAAGCAGCGGGGACGGAAGTACAAGGTAAAGAAACTACAAGGTAAAGAAACAGTGAACAGCAAAGTAATAATAAGATTTTACTCACCGGTAAATCTATTTCTCGTAGTCCGTAGTGGATGCTGGGAACTCCGTAAGGACCATGGGGAATAGACGAGCTCCGCAGGAGACTGGGCACTCTAAAAGAAAGATTAGGTACTATCTGGTGTGCACTGGCTCCTCCCTCTATGCCCCTCCTCCAGACCTCAGTTAGGATACTGTGCCCGGAAGAGCTGACACAATAAGGAAGGATTTTGAATCCCGGGTAAGACTCATACCAGCCACACCAATCACACCGTATAACTCGTGATACTATACCCAGTTAACAGTATGAAATATAACTGAGCCTCTCAACAGATGGCTCAACAATAACCATTTAGTTAGGCAATAACTATATACAAGTATTGCAGACAATCCGCACTTGGGATGGGCGCCCAGCATCCACTACGGACTACGAGAAATAGATTTACCGGTGAGTAAAATCTTATTTTCTCTGACGTCCTAGTGGATGCTGGGAACTCCGTAAGGACCATGGGGATTATACCAAAGCTCCCAAACGGGCGGGAGAGTGCGGATGACTCTGCAGCACCGAATGAGAGAACTCAAGGTCCTCCTCAGCCAGGGTATCAAATTTGTAGAATTTAGCAAACGTGTTTGCCCCTGACCAAGTTGCAGCTCGGCAAAGTTGTAAAGCCGAGACCCCTCGGGCAGCCGCCCAAGATGAGCCCACTTTCCTCGTGGAATGGGCTGTTACTGATTAAGGATGCGGCAATCCAGCCGCAGAATGCTCCAGCTGAATTGTGCTACAAATTCAGCGAGCAATAGTCTGCTTAGAAGCAGGAGCACCTATTTTGTTGGGTGCCTACAGGATATAAAACGAGTCCGTTTTCCTGACTCCAGCCGTCCTGGAAATATAAATTTTTAAGGCCCTGACTACGTCCAGGTACTTGGAATCTTCCAAGTCCCTAGTAGCCGCAGGCACTACAATAGGTTGGTTCAAGTGAAAAGCTGACACCACCTTGAGAAACTGGGGACGAGTCCTCAATTCTGCCCTATCCATATGGAAAATCAGATAAGGGCTTTTACATGACAAAGCTGCCAATTCTGACACACGCCTGGCCGAAGCCAAGGCCAATAACATGACCACTTTCCACGTGAGATATTTCAAATCCACAGTTTTAAGTGGCTCAAACCAATGTGATTTTAAGAAACTCAACACCACGTTGAGATCCCAAGGTGCCACAGAAGGCACAAAAAAAAAGGGGCTGAATATGTAGCACTCCCTTTACAAATGTCTGAACTCCAGGCAGTGAAGCCAGTTCTTTCTGGAAGAAAATCGACAGAGCCGAAATCTGGACCTTAATGGAACCCAATTTTAGGCCCATAGTCACTCCTGACTGTAGGAAGTGCAGAAAACGACTCAGCTGAAATTCCTCTGTTGGGGCCTTCCTGGCCTCACACCACGCAACATATTTTCGCCAAATACGGTGATAATGGTTTGCGGTTACTTCTTTCCTGGCTTTTATCAGCGTAGGAATGACTTCCTCCGGAATGCCCTTTTGCTTTAGGATCCGGAATTCAACCGCCATGCCGTCCAACGCAGCCGCGGTAAGTCTTGGAACAGACAGGGCCCCTGCTGTAGTAGATCCTGTCTGAGCGGTAGAGGCCATGGGTCCTCTGATATTATTTCTTGAAGTTCTGGGTACCAAGCTCTTCTTGGCCCATCCGGAACCACGAGTATCGTTCTTACTCCTCGTTTTCTTATTATTCTCAGTACCTTTGGTATGAGAGGCAGAGGAGGGAATACATAAACCGACTGGTACACCCACGGTGTCACTAGAGCGTCCACAGCTATTGCCTGAGGGTCCCTTGACCTGGCGCAATATCTAGTATTTTGTTTAGGCGGGACGCCATCATGTCCACCTGTGGCCTTTCCCAACGGTTTACCAACAGTTGGAAGACTTCTGGATGAAGTCCCCACTCTCCCGGGTGTCTGTCGTGTCTGCTGAGGAAGTCTGCTTCCCAGTTGTCCACTCCCGGAATGAACACTGCTGACAGTGCTAAGACGTGATTTTCCGCCCATCGGAGAATCCTTGTGGCTTCTGCCATCGCCATCCTGCTTCTTGTGCCGCCCTGTCGGTTTACATGGGCGACTGCCGTGATGTTGTCTGATTGGATCAGTACCGGCTGGTTTTGAAGCAGAGGCCTTGCCAGACTTAGGGCATCGTAAATGGCCCTCAGTTCCAGAATATTTATGTGTAGGGACGACTCCTGACTTGACCAAAGTCCTTGGAAATTTCTTCCCTGTGTGACTGCTCCCCAGCCTCGAAGGCTGGTATCCGTGGTTACCAGGACCCAGTCCTGTATGCCGAATCTGCGGCCCTCTTGAAGATGAGCACTCTGCAGCCACCACAGTAGAGATACCCTGTTCCTTGGAGACAGGGTTATCAGCCGATGCATCTGAAGATGCGATTCCGACCACTTGTCCAAGAGGTCCCACTGAAAGGTTCTTGCATGGAACCTGCCGAATGGAATTTTGCTTCGTAAGAAGCTACCATTTTTCCCAAGACTCGTGTGCAGTGATGCACCGATACCTGTTTTGGTTTCAGGAGGTCTCTGACTAGAGATGACAGCTCCTTGGCTTTCTCCTGCGGGAGAAACACTTTTTTTTTTTTTTTTTCTGTTCTGTGTCCAGAACCATCCCCAGGAACAGCAGGCGTGTGGTAGGAACCAGCTGTGACTTTGGAATGTATAGAATCCATCCGTGCTGTTGTAGCACTTCCCGAGATAGTGCTGCTCCGACCAACAACTGCTCCATGGACCTCGCCTTTATAAGGAGATCGTCCAAGTACGGGATAATTAAAAACTCCCTTTTTTCGATGGAGTATCATCATTTCTGCCATTACCTTGGTAAAGACCCTCGGTGCCGTGGACAGTCCAAACGGCAGTGTTTGGAATTGGTAATGGCAATCCTGTACCACAAATCTGAGGTACTCCTGGTGAGGATGGTAAATGGGGACATGTAGGTAAGCATCCTTGATGTCCAGGGATACCATGTAATCCCCCTCCTCCAGGCTTGCAATAACCGCCCTGAGCGATTCCATCTTGAACTTGAATTTTTTTATGTATGTGTTCAAGGACTTCAAATTTAAAATGGGTCTCACCGAACCGTCCGGTTTCGGTACCACAAACAGTGTGGAATAGTAACCCCGTCCTTGTTGAAGTAGGGGCACCTTGACTATCACCTGCTGGGAATACAGCTTGTGAATTGCCTCTAGCACAGCCTCCCTGCCTGAGGGAGTTGTCGGCAAGGCAGATTTGAGGAAACGGCGGGGGGGAGACGCCTCGAATTCCAGCCTGTACCCCTGAGATACTACTTGAAGGATCCAGGGATCCACCTGTGAGCGAGCCCACTGATCGCTGACATTTTTGAGGCGGCCCCCCACCGTACCTGGCTACGCCTGTGGAGCCCCCGCGTCATGCGGTGGACTCAGAGGAAGCGGGGGAAGAATTTTGATTCTGGGAACTGGCTGACTGGTGCAGCTTTTTCCCTCTTCCCTCGTCTCTGTGCAGAAAGGAAGCACCTTTGACCCGCTTGCTTTTCTGAAGCCGAAAGGACTGTACCTGATAATACAGTGCTTTCTTAGACTGTGAGGAAACCTGAGGTAAAAAAAATTTCTTCCCAGCTGTTGCTGTGGATACGAGGTCCCAGAGACCATCCCCAAACAATTCCTCATCCTTATAAGGCTCTATGTGCCTTTTAAAGTCAGCATCACCTGTCCAGTGTCGGGTCTCTAATACCCTCCTGACAGAATGGCCATTGCATTAATTCTGGATGCCAGCCGGCAAAATATCCCTCTGTGCATCCCTCATATATAAGACGACGACTTATGTTCAGAAAATAGTATCCCTGTTTGACAGGGTTACAGACCACGCTGCAGCAGCACTATCTGCAGGTCTCAGTCTAGTACCTGAGTGTGTAAATACAGACTTCAGGATAGCCTCCTGCTTTTTATCAGCAGGTACCTTCAAAGTGGCCGTATCCTAAGACGGCAGTGCCACCTTTTTTGACAAACGTGTGAGCGTCTTATCCACCCTAGGGGATATCTCCCAGCGTAACTTATCCACTGGCGGGAAAAGGTACGCCATCAGTAACTTTTTAGAAATTACCAGTTTCTTATCGGGGGAACCCATGCTTTTTCACACTTCATTCACTCATTTGATGGGGGAACAAAACACTGCCTGCTTTTTCTCCCCAAACATAAAACCCTTTTTTAGTGGTACTTGGGTTAATGTCAGAAATGTGTAACACATTTTTTATTGCCGGGATCATGTAACGGATGTTCCTAGTGGATTGTGTATATGTCTCAACCTCGTCGACACTGGAGTCAGACTCCGTGTCGACATCTGTGTCTGCCATCTGAGGGAGCGGGCGTTTTTGAGCCCCTGATGGCCTTTGAGACGCCTGGGCAGGCGCGGGCTGAGAAGCCGGCTGTCCCATAGCTGTTACGTCATCCAGCCTTTTATGTAAGGAGTTGACACTGTCGGTTAATACCTTCCACCTATCCATCCACTCTGGTGTCGGCCCACAGGGGGCGACATCCCATTTATCGGCATCTGCTCCGCCTCCACATAAGCCTCCTCATCAAACATGTCGACACAGCCGTACCGACACACCGCACACACACAGGGAATGCTCTGACCGAGGACAGGACCCCACACAGCCCTTTGGGGAGACAGAGAGAGAGTATGCCAGCACACACCAGAGCGCTATATAATGTAGGGATAAACACTATCACTGAGTGAATTTTCCCCAATAGCTGCTTGTATAAACAATATTGCGCCTAAATTTAGTGCCCCCCCTCTCTTTTTAACCCTTTGAGCCTGAAAACTACAGGGGAGAGCCTGGGAAGCTGTCTTCCAGCTACACTGTGAAGAGAAAATGGCGCCAGTGTGCCGAGGGAGATAGCTCCGCCCCTTTTTCGCTGACTTTTCTCCCGTTTTTTTATGGATTCTGGCAGGGGTAATTATCACATATATAGCCTCTGGGGCTATATATTGTGATTATTTTGCCAGCCAAGGTGTTTTTATTGCTGCTCAGGGCGCCCCCCCCCCCCCAGCGCCCTGCACCCTCAGTGACCGGAGTGTGAAGTGTGTATGAGGAGCAATGGCGCACAGCTGCAGTGCTGTGCGCTACCTTGGTGAAGACTGAAGTCTTCTGCCGCCAATTTCCGGACCATCTTCATGCTTCTGGCTCTGTAAGGGGGACGGCGGCGCGGCTCCGGGAACGAACACCAAGGACGGCTCCTGCGGTCGATCCCTCTGGAGCTAATGGTGTCCAGTAGCCTAAGAAGCCCAAGCTAGCTGCAAGCAGGTAGGTTCGCTTCTTGTCCCCTTAGTCCCTCGTTGCAGTGAGCCTGTTGCCAGCAGGTCTCACTGTAAAATAAAAAACCTAACATATACTTTCTTTCTAGGAGCTCAGGAGAGCCCCTAGTGTGCATCCAGCTCGGCCGGGCACAGAAATCTAACTGAGGTCTGGAGGAGGGGCATAGAGGGAGGAGCCAGTGCACACCAGATAGTACCTAATCTTTCTTTTAGAGTGCCCAGTCTCCTGCGGAGCCAGTCTATTCCCCATGGTCCTTACGGAGTTCCCAGCATCCACGAGGACGTCAGAGAAACATAGTTTTCACCAGCTTGGGGAGAGTTTGTACGTAAGTACAGATGACTTAATTAGTACTCAGTTTGACTATACCATTTGTGCACAAGCAGGGATATACCTAAAACCTGAACTGTTGTGGTGCCTTGAGGAACGTGTTTGGGAACCACTGAGATAGGCACTTGCACACAAGTGCTAGAAATATGATCTTTTCCTGGGTCTGTAATAAATAAACGTTATGGTAAGAACTTACCGTTGATAACGTGATTTCTCTTATGTCCACAGGTATCCACAGGATAACATTGGGATATTGTCGAGCGACAGCGAAAATGGCACCAACACGGTCACGAGCTTTCTGGCCTCCCAGGATGCATTGGGGCCTCCACTATATAGTCCCGCCCACTGACTCAGTCAGATCAGTTCTTTCCACAGCGATTATAGGCAGGAACATTAGGTAGAGACCTGTACAGGCGATAAGAACACACATGCACACCCTTCCGTACAAGAAGGAAGAGGTTTTTAGTGTTTGTCTAGATCCTCAAATCAGATGCGTCCGGGTGGGAACCCTGTGGATACCTGTGGACATAAGAGAAATCACGTTATCAACGGTAAGTTCTTACCATAACGTTTATTTCTCTGGCTGGGTCCACAGGATTATCCACAGGATAACATTGGGATTCCCAAAGCCATTTTAGTGGTGGGGGCGCTCCTGATTGCACAGGAGGACCTTTCGCCCGAAGTCTGCGTCATGAGAGGCAAAAGTATCCAAGGCATAATGTCTGATGAATGTGTTTATGGAAGACCATGTGGCTGCCTTACATATCTGTTCTGCTGATGCACCCTGTTGTGCTGCCCAAGAAGGACCTACCTTACGTGTAGAGTGTGCAGAGACATTAGCCGGAATAGGGAGATCTGCATGAGAATAAGCTTCAGATATTACCACTCGGAGCCATCTCGCCAGCGTCTGTTTACTAGCAGGCCAACCTCTCCTATGGAATCCGTAGAGGATGAAGAGGGAATCTGTTTTCCTGATGGCACTAGTACGATCTATATAGATTTTTAAAGACCGGACCACGTCTAGTGACGCTTCTCCCGCAGATAGTCCCGATACCTGAAAAGCTGGGACTACAATCTCTTCATTCAGGTAAAACTTTGACACCACCTTTGGAAGATAACTAGATCTCGTTCTGAGAACTGCTCTGTCTGGAAAAAAACTTAGGAAAGGAGACTTACATGATAATGCTCCTAAATCTGACACTCTTCTGGCTGACGCCATTGCCAGTAAAAAAAGAACTTTAATCGTTAACCACTTAAGATCCACTCTCTCAAGTGGTTCAAACAAAGGACCCTGGAGAAATTTAAGAACTAAATTCAAATCCCAGGGAGCTGCAGGAGGAACAAATGGAGGTTGAATATGTACTACTCCTTGGAAAAACGTACGTACATCCTGTAGGTCAGCAATCTTCTGCTGAAACCATACAGTCAACGCTGAGACTTGTACCCTCAAGGAAGCAACCTTCAACCCCTTATCCAATCCTGCCTGCAGAAAATCCAAAATTCTAGCTACTTTAAAGGCTCTTGGATTGTAATTTTTTCCAGAACACCAATGAATATAGGCTTGCCATATTCTATGATATACACGGGCCGAAGAAGGCTTTCTTGCTCTAAGCATGGTTTGGATTACTTGCTTTGAAAATTCTTTAGCCTCTAAGATAGAGGTTTCAACAGCCACGCCGTCAAAGACAGGCGATCCAGATGACTGTGACAACAAGGACCCTGCATTAACAGATCTGGACGTTGAGGGAGCAGTATCGGTGCTTCCACGGACATTCTCCACAGATCTGTGTACCAATGCCTTCTTGGCCAAGCTGGAGCTATTAGAATGATTGCTCCTTTTGCCTGTTTTATCTTTCTCACTACTCTGGGTAACAGAGATATAGGAGGGAACAGATATGCCAGCTGAAACCTCCATTCTACTGACAGTGCGTCTACCAGGACTGCTCCTGGGTCCCTTGTTCTTGATCCGTACCTCGAACTTTGTTGTTTAGACGAGACGCCATAAGGTCTATCTCCGGTAGACCCCATCTGTTCACCAGTGTCTGAAACACTTCTGGGTGTAGTGCCCATTCGGTTTCCTGAATGGTGTGCCGACTGAGAAAATCCGCTTCCCAATTTAGTACACCCGGGACAAATACTACTGGCAATGCTGGGAGATGGAGTTCTGCCCACTTTAGAATGGGAGTTACTTCCTCCATCAGACTCTTGCTGTGAGTCCCTCCTTGATGATTTAGGTATGCTACTGCCGTCGCATTGTCTGAGCGGATCTGGACTGGTCTTCCTTGTAGATTGTCCTTTGCCTGAACTAGGGCCAAGTAAATGGCTCTTATTTCTAACAGATTTATCGGCAGGCGACTTTCCCTTGCGGTCCATTTTCCCTGGAACCATAGGCTTCCGAGTACCGCCCCCAACCTTGCAGGCTGGCATCTGTCGTCAGGACTTGCCACTCTTTTATCCAAAAGGGTCTCCCCTTGTTTAAATGGTCTGTCTGTAGCCACCATGCTAGAGACCTTTTTACATTTACTGGAATCTTTATCATCTGCTTCTTTATTGTTTGTTGATTTCCGTTCCATTTTGTCAAAATGAGATGCTGCAATGGTCTGGAGTGGAATTGCGCATATTCCACCATGTCGAACGTTGATACCATCAGACCCAACAGTCGCATTGCTGCATGGACTGACATTGTCTGGGCTTGCAACGCTTCCTGAGCCATGACCTGCACCTTGACTATTTTCTTCTCTGGTAAGAGAACTCTCTGTAGGTCTGAATCCAATATGGCTCCCAAATGAACCATCCGCTGTGATGGATTCAGGGATGACTTCTCCCAATTTATGAGCCACCCGTGTCTCTGTAAACAAACTATCGTCTGTTGGAGATGGCTCAACAGTAAATCTTGCGACTGTGCTAAGATTAATAGGTCGTCTAGGTATGGGAATATCCTTATCCCTTGTTTGCGCAGACAAGCTGCCATAATCACCATGATCTTGGTAAACATCCTGGGTGCTGTAGCTAGCCCGAAGGGCAGAGCTTGGAACTGGAAGTGTTCCTTGAGGATGGCAAACCTGAGGTAACACTGATGTGATAGTGCTATAGGCACATGTAGGTAAGCATCCCGCACATCCAGAGATACCATATAGTCTCCCGGTTCCATAGCCAACATTATGGAGCGTAACGTCTCCATGTGGAACTTCGGGATCCATATGTAATTGTTCAACATCTTCAGATTTAGAATTGGTCGATATGACCCATTTGGTTTCTGGATTAGAAACAGATTGGAGTAATACCCCTGTCCCTTTTGTGATGGAGGTACTGGGACAATCACACCTGACTGCAGTCATTTTTGGACTGCTTCTTGCAGGGCATTGGCCTTCGACTCTATACGAGACGGGCTGGTGCAAAAAAATATTTGAGGAGGCTGCCTCCTGAATGGGAACCCATACCCCTGAGATACTACCTTCTGCACCCAGGTATCTGTTGTTGACTGTTGCCATGTGGGTGCAAATTGCAGGAGTCGGCCCCCAACCCTGGAATCCTCCAGGCGGAGGCCCGTCTCTTCAGGCTGAGGGCTTTTGTTCAGGTTTGGAAGCTGGCTTTTTACTAGCCCACTGCTTCCTACCCCTGGATTTAAACTGGGGTTGTTTAGGCTCCTCTTTACCTTTCGCTTTGCTTTGCAAGCGAAATGAGCGAAATTTTAAACCCTTGGACTTAGGGTTGTAGGTAGCCGGAAATCTGACCTTCTTCGATTCAGCCTCTGACTCTAGGATATCCGATAAAGGTTTTCCAAATAATATATTACCCACGAAAGGCAATGCTTCCAATTCCTTCTTGGACTCCGCATCTGCCTTCCAGGTCCGTAGCCAGACTGCTCTGCGAGCGACTACTGCCAGGGCTGAAGCTTTAGAAGCAACAGTGCCTACATCAATGGCTGCTTCTTCTAAATACTGGGCAGATTGTCTTAAACGGCAAAGACGATCCTCTTGCTCCCTAGTAGGAGAGGGGATGTCATTCTCTAGTTCCTCTATCCATTCGCCCATTGCCTTTGCTACCCAGGCCGAAGCCATAGCAGGTCTTACCACTGCACCCACAAGAGAAATTTTTTTTTTCAATAGGCTCTCTACCCTCCTGTCTGTGACATCATTCAAAGAGGTAGATGACAGTGGCAAAGCAGATTTGTGCACTAGCCGCAGAACATGTGCATCTACTTTTGGAGGAACTTCTCTCTTCGAACAATCTCCAGCAGGAAATGGATAATAAGAATCCCATCTCCTAGGAATCTTATACTTTTTACCGGGCGCTGCCCAAGACTCATCCATCATTTCCGTCAACTCCTCTGACGCTGGAAATTCAGCTTTCACTGACTTTGTTCGTTTGAATACAGGTACTTTTGCTTTTAACGCTGTCTTGGCTGGTTCTTCCAGAGAAAGCACAGCCTTTACTGCATTAATGAGTTCAGCTACATCATCTGAACTAAAGCTCTGCGACTGATCATCATACGGAGTTGAATCTATTGTTTCCGCATCATCATCCGATGTATCCTCTTGTGTAGTCTGCCATACAGACGTATCTGTCTTAGTCTTACCTACCCCTTGGTTGCTTTTAGAGGCTACTGGAACCAAACCATAGGAAGGGAGCTGCATGTATGGGTTCATAGTGTAACCTAACCCTTGAGGTGGTGCTACTGGAGCTAACCTGTCCGCTAT